>NC_092418.1:15642749-15966249 GCF_040894005.1 Engystomops pustulosus
ATACTACTGGGGGCTGGCTGTATACTACTGGGGGCTGGCTGTATACTACTGGGGGCTGGCTGTATACTACTGGGGGCTGGCTGTATACTACTGGGGGCTGGCTGTATACTACTGGGGGCTGGCTGTATACTACTGGGGGCTGGCTGTATACTACTGGGGGCTGGCTGTATACTACATGGGAGCTGGTTGGCTGTATACTACATGGGAGCTGGTTGGCTGTATACTACATGGGAGCTGGTTGGCTGTATACTACTGGGGGTTGGCTGTATACTACATGGGGGCTGGTTGGCTGTATACTACATGGGGGCTGGTTGGCTGTATACTACATGGGGGCTGGCTGTATACTACATGGGGGCTGGCTGTATACTACATGGGGGCTGGCTGTATACTACATGGGGGCTGGCTGTATACTACACCCTCGGCTTATACTCGAGTCAATAGAATTTCCCAGTTTTCGGTGGTAAAATTAGGGGTCTTGGCTTATACTCGGGTCGGCTTATACTCGAGTATATACGGTATTAGTAGTACTCATGTTGTTCTAGGTATAAGATACTAACAGGATAAGTGGCGCTTCTGTCAGTACAGACGCCCCTGATCTAATGGCTTCCTGTGAATGTTCGTGTAAGCGATGTCATATAGTGCAGGGCCCGGGGTGTGGAGGGCCCGGGTCCACCGGGTCATACATGAAGACTTCCAGGAACCGCTCTACAGATATTCTCAATCTGTTGGTATTTTTTGCATGGCACAGAAACAAATCGGGGAGGGGAAGCGGATACGGTCTTCACGTGACGGCCGCTCTGACGAACAGAACATAAGTCGCTAATTAATTTGTCCGAGCGCGCGGCGATTATATCTGGGGAGGTGGAAGGGGTGAGGATTATTTTAATGTGTTCTCTCTGCAGAGCTGATGGGCCGGGGCTGATGAGATAATGGCATGCGCTGTACATCGCCCGCCGCTCGCACACTAATTGGGCCTGACCTCCTGGTACTGGCTGGTAATTGAGTACAACGTCTACTCGCCCGGGTTGGTTCCCATCACTTAGATACAAGTTCAGCCAGAAATACATCTACATCCTCTGCCGGGTGTAAAAATACTTTCAGGGATTACACAGAACTTTACTCTCCAACCTCCGTCAACCCAGTCTACCTCCGTCAACCCCCATCTACCCCCTTTTCCCTCCCATCTACCCCCATCAACCCCCCCCCCCCCCCCGTCTACCCCCATCTAACCCCACTTACCCCATCAACTCCCATGTACCTCCATCCGCTGCCGTGACCCGATGCAGTGTCATAGAATTATAGGCTGTATAAGATGGATACATTGTATTGTACATTATGCTGGAACCAATCCCACATCTCTGAATAATGGGGCAGAGCAATGAGCGGCGTTCAATCATGTGATCATTGTCAAGGGGTAAAGGAAATTGATTGCATTTGCCAGGAAATAATTTCTTAATCCGCTCACCTTTCCTCCGGTGCCTCATCCTGTTCACTTCTTCCTCTGTGACTGGCTCAAAGGAAGAAGTGTCCGGGCTCCTCTACCTGCATCAGTGACCCTATCCCCTCGCCCCACTACCTGCACTAGTGACCCCCATCCCCTCGCCCCACTACCTGCACTAGTGACCCCCATCCCCTCGCCCCACTACCTGCACTAGTGACCCCCATCCCCTCGCCCCACTACCTGCACTAGTGACCCCCATCCCCTCGCCCCACTACCTGCACTAGTGACCCCCATCCCCTCGCCCCACTACCTGCATCAGTGACCCTATCCCCTCGCCCCACTACCTGCACTAGTGACCCCCATCCCCTCGCCCCACTACCTGCACTAGTGACCCCCATCCCCTCGCCCCACTACCTGCACTAGTGACCCCCATCCCCTCGCCCCACTACCGGCACTAGTGACCCCCATCCCCTCGCCCCACTACCGGCACTAGTGACCCCCATCCCCTCGCCCCACTACCGGCACTAGTGACCCTCATCCCCTCGCCCCACTACCGGCACTAGTGACCCCCATCCCCTCGCCCCACTACCGGCACTAGTGACCCCTATCCCCTCGCCCCACTACCGGCACTAGTGACCCCCATCCCCTCGCCCCACTACCGGCACTAGTGACCCCCATCCCCTCGCCCCACTACCGGCACTAGTGACCCCCATCCCCTCGCCCCACTACCGGCACCAGTGACCCCATCCCCTCGCCCCACTACCGGCACCAGTGACCCCATCCCCTCGCCCCACTACCGGTAGCAGTGACCCAATCCCCTCACATCTAGTACAGTCTCTCTCCCCAGCAGTCACTTCTCACCTCACTAACATCTTCAACCTTTCTCTCTCTTCTGCCTCTTCTTCCCCTCATCTTTCCAGCTGTTGCCCCATTACTAAAGACCCTTCTCTGGACCCATCCAGTGCTGCGACCTACTGACCAATCTCGTATCTCCCTTTCATCTCCAAACTCCTGGAAGGCCCGGTCTGTTCTCTATAACCGGCAATCTCTCCGCTAACTCCCTCCATGACCTCCAACAATCTGGTTTCCACTGACACTGCTCTTACTAAAGTCTCCAATGATCTCCTCACTGATAAATCCATAGCTGATTATTCTCTCCTCATTCTCCTGGATCTCTCGGAGCGTTTGATACTGTGGACCACCAGCTCCTCCTCAGGGGCTTCGCTCCATTGGCCTATAGGACCCTGCACTCTCTTGGTTTTCTTCCTATCTCTCGCACTTTCAGCGTCTCCTTCTCTGGATCTGTCTCTTCTCCTCTCAGTGTCGGGGTCCTCAGGGCGCAGTCCTGGGTCCTCTCCTCTCAGTGTCGGGGTCCCCAGGGCTCAGTCCTAGATCCTCTCCTCTCAGTATCGGGGTCCTCAGGGCTCAGTCCTAGCTCCTCTCAGTGTCGGGGTCCTCAGGGCTCAGTCCTAGGTCCTCTCCTCTCAGTGTCGGGGTCCTCAGGGCTCAGTCCTAGGTCCTCTCCTCTCAGTGTCGGGGTCCCCAGGGCTCAGTCCTAGGTCCTCTCCTCTCAGTGTCGGGGTCCCCAGGGCTCAGTCCTAGGTCCTCTCCTCTCAGTATCGGGGTCCTCAGGGCTCAGTCCTGGGTCCTCTCCTCTCAGTCGTAGGTCCTCTCCTCTCAGTGTCGGGGTCCTCAGGGCTCAGTCCTAGGTCCTCTCCTCTCAGTGTTGGGGTCCTCAGGGCTCAGTCCTAGGTCCTCTCCTCTCAGTGTTGGGGTCCTCAGGGCTCAGTCCTAGGTCCTCTCCTCTCAGTGTTGGGGTCCTCAGGGCTCAGTCCTAGGTCCTCTCCTCTCAGTGTCGGAGTCCCCAGGGCTCAGTCCTAGATCCTCTCCTCTCAGTGTTGGGGTTCCCCAGGGCTCAGTCCTAGGTCCTCTCCTCTCAGTGTCGGGGTTCCCCAGGGCTCAGTCCTGGGTCCTCTCCTCTCAGTGTCGGGGTCCTCAGGGCGCAGTCCTGGGTCCTCTCCTCTCAGTGTCGGGGTCCCCAGGGCTCAGTCCTAGATCCTCTCCTCTCAGTATCGGGGTCCTCAGGGCTCAGTCCTAGCTCCTCTCAGTGTCGGGGTCCTCAGGGCTCAGTCCTAGGTCCTCTCAGTGTCGGGGTCCTCAGGGCTCAGTCCTAGGTCCTCTCCTCTCAGTGTCGGGGTCCCCAGGGCTCAGTCCTAGGTCCTCTCCTCTCAGTATCGGGGTCCTCAGGGCTCAGTCCTGGGTCCTCTCCTCTCAGTCCTAGGTCCTCTCCTCTCAGTGTCGGGGTCCTCAGGGCTCAGTCCTAGGTCCTCTCCTCTCAGTGTTGGGGTCCTCAGGGCTCAGTCCTAGGTCCTCTCCTCTCAGTGTTGGGGTCCTCAGGGCTCAGTCCTAGGTCCTCTCCTCTCAGTGTTGGGGTCCTCAGGGCTCAGTCCTAGGTCCTCTCCTCTCAGTGTTGGGGTCCTCAGGGCTCAGTCCTAGATCCTCTCCTCTCAGTGTCGGAGTCCCCAGGGCTCAGTCCTAGATCCTCTCCTCTCAGTGTTGGGGTTCCCCAGGGCTCAGTCCTAGGTCCTCTCCTCTCAGTGTCGGGGTTCCCCAGGGCTCAGTCCTAGGTCCTCTCCTCTCAGTGTCGGGGTCCTCAGGGCTCAGTCCTAGGTCCTCTCCTCTCAGTGTCGGGGGTCCTCAGGGCTCAGTCCCAGGTCCTCTCCTCTCAGTGTTGGAGTCCTCAGAGCTCAGTCCTAGGTACTCTCCTCTCAGTGTCGGGGTCCTCAGTCCTAGGTCCTCTCCTCTCAGTGTCGGGGGTCCTCAGGGCTCAGTCCCAGGTCCTCTCCTCTCAGTGTTGGAGTCCTCAGGGCTCAGTCCTAGGTCCTATCCTCTCAGTGTCGGGGTCCTCAGGGCTCAGTCCTAGGTCCTCTCCTCTCAGTGTCGGGGTCCTCAGGGCTCAGTCCTAGGTCCTCTCCTCTCAGTGTCGGGCTCCTCAGGGCTCAGTCCTAGGTCCTCTCCTCTCAGTGTCAGGGTCCTCAGGGCTCAGTCCTAGGTCCTCTCCTCTCAGTGTCGGGTTCCTCAGGGTTCAGTCCTAGGTCCTCTCCTCTCAGTGTTGGGGTCCTCAGGGCTCAGTCCTAGGTCCTCTCTTCTCTGTGTCGGGGTCCTCGGGGCTCAGTCCTAGGTCCTCTCAGTGTCGGGGTCCCCAGGGCTCAGTCCTAGGTCCTCTCCTCTCAGTGTCGGGCTCCTCAGGGCTCAGTCCTCTCCTCTCAGTGTCGGGGTCCTCAGGGCTCAGTCCTAGCTCCTCTCCTCTCAGTGTCGGGCTCCTCAGGGCTCAGTCCTGGGTCCTCTCCTCTCAGTGTCGGGGTCCTCAGGGCTCAGTCCTGGGTCCTCTCCTCTCAGTGTCGGGGTCCTCAGGGCTCAGTCCTGGGTCCTCTCCTCTCAGTGTCGGGGTCCTCAGGGCTCAGTCCTAGGTCCTCTCCTCTCAGTGTCGGGGTCCTCAGGGCTCAGTCCTAGGTCCTCTCCTCTCAATGTCGGGGTCCTCAGGGCTCAGTCCTAGGTCCTCTCCTCTCAGTGTCGGGGTCCTCGGGGCTCAGTCCTAGGTCCTCTCCTCTCAATGTCGGGGTCCTCAGGGCTCAGTCCTAGGTCCTCTCCTCTCAGTGTCGGGGTCCTCGGGGCTCAGTCCTAGGTCCTCTCCTCTCAATGTCGGGGTCCTCAGGGCTCAGTCCTAGGTCGTCTTCTCTTCTCTCTCTATACTGCCCCCATTGGACAAACCATCAGCAGATTTGGTTTCCAGTATCATCTCTCTGCTGATGAACCCCAGCTATATACTTCTGCACGTAACATCAGCCCTGCCTTACTCCAGAACACTAGTGACTGTCTCTCTGCTGTCTCTACCATCATGTCCTCTCTCCTTTTGAAACTTAATCTTTCTAAGACTGAACTTCTTGTCTTTCCACAATCTACTTACTGACCCAACCCTGGCCTCTCCATCTGGGTCTGTGGGGTCACTATAACACTGAGGCAGCAGGCCGCTGTCTTGGGGTTGTGCTGGACTTGTTTGCACCATATAGTCAATCTCTTGCTCGCTCTTCCCGCATCTCAGAAACATCTCCTGATTCTCTGTCTAGACTCCTGTAACTCCCTACTAATTGTTCTTCCACTTACTAAACTCTCATCTACAATTTATTCTTAATGCAGCAGCTGGGCTCGTGTATCAGAGCAATCACTGCATGAAACTGCAACTCTGCCTTTACTAACCCATCCAATGTCCTCCTCCCTCTTATCCGGCAAACACCAGATCCCAAGGTCCAGGCTTCTCTGCAGTCACATTCACCTTGGTCTCTGTATATGAGATGCGGCTGATTACTTGATCAAGCAACTTCAACTTCATATATTAAATCATTTTTATTGTGTTCCCCTATAAAGAATGATTGGACCATTATACAAGCTCTTATATATCACCCCCCGCCCTCATCCCCATAGACTGTAAGCTCTTGTGTCACCCCCTCATAGACTGTAAGCTCTTGTGTCACCCACTCATCCTCATAGACTGTAAGCTCATGTGTCTCCCCCTCATCCTCATAGACTGTAAGCTCTTGTGTCACCCCCTCATCCTCATAGACTGTAAGCTCTTGTGTCACCCCCTCATCCTCATAGACTGTAAGCTCTTGTGTCAACCCCTCATCCTCATAGACTGTAAGCTCTTGTGTCAACCCCTCATCCTCATAGACTGTAAGCTCTTGTGTCACCTCCTCATCCTCATAGACTGTAAGCTCTTGTGTCACCCCTCATCCTCATAGTCTGTAAGCTCGTGTCACCCCTCATCCTCATAGACTGTAAGCTCTTGTGTCACCCCCTCATCCTCATAGACTGTAAGCTCTTGTGTCACCCCCTCATCCTCACAGACTGTAAGCTCATGTGTCACCCGCTCATCCTCATAGACTGTAAGCTCTTGTGTCACCCCCTCATCCTCATAGACTGTAAGCTCTTGTGTCACCCCCTCATCCTCATAGACTGTAAGCTCTTGTGTCAACCCCTCATCCTCATAGACTGTAAGCTCTTGTGTCACCCCCCTCATCCTCATAGACTGTAAGCTCTTGTGTCACCCCTCATCCTCATAGTCTGTAAGCTCTTGTGTCACCCCTCATCCTCATAGACTGTAAGCTCGTGTCACCCCTCATCCTCATAGACTGTAAGCTCTTGTGTCACCCCCTCATCCTCATAGACTGTAAGCTCTTGTGTCACCCCCTCATCCTCATAGACTGTAAGCTCTTGTGTCACCCCCCTCATCCTCATAGACTGTAAGCTCTTGTGTCACCCCCCTCATCCTCATAGACTGTAAGCTCTTGTGTCAACCCCTCATCCTCATAGAGCAGTGATGGCGAGCCTATGGCACTGGTGCCAGAGGTGGCACTCAGAGCCCTTTCTGTGGGCACCCAGGCCATCACCAGAGAGGACTCCAGGTATCTTCCTGTAGTCCCAGACAGCCCAGGACTTGCTGTGAATAGAGCTATTTTAAAGTGACAGCTCTACCTGGGACTATTTTCTGCTTTATTGGTGTCCTCAGAGTACTGGTATCAATGAAAGCTGTGACAGAGAAGGGAGTATAAATCACAAATTAAATTTCTATGTTGGCACATTGCGATAAATAAGCGGGTCTTTCTGCCACAGGATTTTTCAGGTAGGTCACATTTCCTTGGCTGCTTTTGCTTTCAGTGCTGGGTCTGAACAGGGGTTTACACAGAATTTGTAGCCCTTTATGCCAGGAGGGTGCAGCACCCTACATATATATCTTAGGCAGGTCCTGGTGACAAGAAGGCTGTATGGCAGTGGTGGCGAACCTATGGCACTAGTGCCAGAGACGGCACTCGGACCCCTCACTGTGGGCACCCAGGCCATCACCCCAGCATGAAGTTTACCAGACAGGACTCAAAGAATTATCCTACAATGATGGGCGAATTTGCCCTCCTCCTTTCAACTGCGTTGGTCTGTTTAGGAGGCTGATTGAAAGTTGTCGAAGAACAAGGAGAAATAAATTACTGCTTAAATTGCTGTGCTGGCACTTTGCAATTAATAAGTGGCTTTTGGTTGAAGTTTGGGCACTGAGGCTCTAAAAGGTTCGCCATCACTGTCCTAGAGTGTAAGCTCTTGTGATCAGAGCCCTCACTCCTATTGTTCCATATGACTGTTGTTACTCTGTAATGTAATATTATATTTGTATGCCCCCTATGATTTGTAAAGCTACGGAATATGATGGTTAGATAGATAGAATCATTATTTATTATGGCAAAATTCATTAAACGTTATATTGTTTGTGTTCCCAGTGAAAACATGTAATACTTTGCTTATGTATGTTGGGGTCAGCTAAGAGAAGTTGGGGGGGTACATATGTGAACCAAATGTAAACCTGGGCGCGACCACGTCACTTCTCCAAGGTCCTGGGTCATGACCAGGTCCCTCGCTGCTATGTTAGGCACAGTTTGCAGCATAAATAACTATTGAGTTCCTCTGCAGATGCTCTATAACATCCAAGGCTCTCTGCATGTGCACAGTACTACTACTACTACTACTACTACCACTACTAGCAAAACTTTGCTGAACCTTAACTTGGCTTTGCCTGTGAAAGGTTTCCAATCTTGGACTTTGTTCATGTTTCATGTTCTGTTCAGATGGTCTGCTACAATGTACCAGTAATGGAATTATATATCCTGGAGTAAGAAAAAACAAAAACACCGATCCTCACCCTGCTCCGACTCCCTGTTGATATGTTGTGACTCCAATTCAGTCCAGCTACACTCCTCATTTTTAATAATACACTGAAACAAACTCCCAGCTGTAAAGACAGATTTTCGTACTCTCTGACAGCAAGCAGAGATTTTGAAAATGGCAAAAAGAAAATTGAAAAACTAAGGAAGTTACAGAACTTTGCATTAGACAGCGGAGACTGTAGATTGATCCACGTGTAACGCGTAACTTGGCCGTCGGCGAACACGAAAAAGCGTTTCAAGCCGAGTGTAAATAGACCAGCCAAGGCGGCAGATGGGCGAGTAAGTGTCTTAACAAGCCCAATCCACGCTGGGATTTGATATGATGATTTACCTCGGATCATCCTCTGCGCTGTGCGTTATAGACCTGTGGTTCGCCATTTGAGCAGCGCTTGGCAGCGGCCATTGCTGTGTGCAGGTAAGTGATGTATTACATGCTGGCCGGCGTCCCGCTTCCATAGAAAGAGCCCACCTACACTTTCCACAGAAAGAAGGATTGCACTGGAGTGATCCGCGTCTCTCCGGGCGCACGTGCTACAGGGGACGACAACATCTCGCTCAGATCTTAGGAGGAGTTTTGCAGAAGAAGCAGAAGTGACTAAACAATCACAAGGGACATGATGGGAAGGGAAATAAATCTGCACATCAACAGGACATGGCAGCTCGCTGTGTATGGGGGGGTGTAGTCACAGAGGGGTCAGAGCATCCATGCTGACCCCTGACCACTGCTGGCTATGATAGAAAGGTGTCAGGACACACAGGACATGGCAGCCCCCTGTGTATGGGGGGGTGTAGTCACAGAGGGGTCAGAGCGCCCATGCTGACCCCTGACCACTGCTGGCTATGATAGAAAGGTGTCAGGACACACAGGACATGGCAGCCCCCTGTGTATGGGGGGGTGTAGTCACAGAGGGGTCAGAGCGCCCATGCTGACCCCTGACCACTGCTGGCTATGATAGAAAGGTGTCAGGACACACAGGACATGGCAGCCCCCTGTGTATGGGGGGGTGTAGTCACAGAGGGGTCAGAGCGCCCATGCTGACCCCTGACCACTGCTGGCTATGATAGAAAGGTGTCAGGACACACAGGACATGGCAGCCCCCTGTGTATGGGGGGGTGTAGTCACAGAGGGGTCAGAGCGCCCATGCTGACCCCTGACCACTGCTGGCTATGATAGAAAGGTGTCAGGACACACAGGACATGGCAGCTCGCTGTGTATGGGGGGTGTAGTCACAGAGAGGTCAGAGCGCCCATGCCGACCCCTGACCACTGCTGGCTATGATAGAAAGGTGTCAGGACACACAGGACATGGCAGCCCCCTGTGTATGGGGGGGTGTAGTCACAGAGGGGTCAGAGCGCCCATGCTGACCCCTGACCACTGCTGGCTATGATAGAAAGGTGTCAGGACACACAGGACATGGCAGCCCCCTGTGTATGGGGGGGTGTAGTCACAGAGGGGTCAGAGCGCCCATGCTGACCCCTGACCACTGCTGGCTATGATAGAAAGGTGTCAGGACACACAGGACATGGCGGCTCGTTGTACATGGGGGTGTAGTCACAGAGGGGTCAGAGCGCCCATGCCGACCCCTGACCACTGCTGGCTATGATAGAAAGGTGTCAGGACACACAGGACATGGCAGCTCGCTGTGTATGGGGGGTGTAGTCACAGAGGGGTCAGAGCGCCCATGCTGACCCCTGACCACTGCTGGCTATGATAGAAAGGTGTCAGGACACACAGGACATGGCAGCTCGCTGTGTATGGGGGGTGTAGTCACAGAGGGGTCAGAGCGCCCATGCTGACCCCTGACCACTGCTGGCTATGATAGAAAGGTGTCAGGACACACAGGACATGGCAGCTCGGTGTGTATGGGGGGTGTAGTCACAGAGGGGTCAGAGCGCCCATGCTGACCCCTGACCACTGCTGGCTATGATAGAAAGGTGTCAGGATACAGGACAAAGCAGCTCACTGTGTATGGGGGGTGTAGTCACAGAGAGGTCAGAGCGCCCATGCTGACCCCTGACCACTGCTGGCTATGATAGAAAGGTGTCAGGACACACATGACATGGCAGCTCGGTGTGTATGGGGGGTGTAGTCACAGAGGGGTCAGAGCGCCCATGCTGACCCCTGAGCACTGCTGGCTATGATAGAAAGGTGTCAGGACACACAGGACATGGCAGCTCGCTGTGTATGGGGGATGTAGTCACAGAGGGGTCAGAGCGCCCATGCTGAGCCCTGACCACTGCTGGCTATGATAGAAAGGTGTCAGGACACACATGACATGGCAGCTCGGTGTGTATGGGGGGTGTAGTCACAGAGGGGTCAGAGCGCCCATGCTGACCCCTGAGCACTGCTGGCTATGATAGAAAGGTGTCAGGACACACAGGACATGGCAGCTCGCTGTGTATGGGGATGTAGTCACAGAGGGGTCAGAGTACCCATGCTGACCCTTGACCACTGCTGGCTATGATAGAAAGGTGTCAGGACACAGGACATGGCAGCTCGCTGTGTATGGGGGTGTAGTCACAGAGGGGTCAGAGCGCCCATGCTGACCCCTGACCACTGCTGGCTATGATAGAAAGGTGTCAGGACACACAGGACATGGCAGCTCGCTGTGTATGGAGGGTGTAGTCACAGAGGGGTCAGAGCGCCCATGCTGACCCCTGACCACTGCTGGCTATGATAGAAAGGTGTCAGGACACACAGGACATGGCAGCTCGCTGTGTATGGAGGGTGTAGTCACAGAGGGGTTAGAGCGCCCATGCTGACCCCTGACCACTGCTGGCTATGATAGAAAGGTGTCAGGACACACAGGACATGGCAGCTCCCTGTGTATGGGGGGGTGTCGTCACAGAGGGGTCAGAGCGCCCATGCTGACCCCTGACCACTGCTGGCTATGATAGAAAGGTGTCAGGACACACAGGACATGGCAGCTCGCTGTGTATGGAGGGTGTAGTCACAGAGGGGTCAGAGCGCCCATGCTGACCCCTGACCACTGCTGGCTATGATAGAAAGGTGTCAGGACACACAGGACATGGCAGCTGGCTGTGTATGGGGGGTGCAGTCACAGAGGGGTCAGAGCGCCCATGCTGACCCCTGACCACTGCTGGCTATGATAGAAAGGTGTCAGGACACAGGACATGGCAGCTCGCTGTGTATGGGAGGTGTAGTCACAGAGGGGTCAGAGCACCCATGCTGACCCCTGACCACTGCTGGCTATGATAGAAAGGTGTCAGGACACAGGACATGGCAGCGCGCTGTGTATAGGGCAGTGATGGCAAACCTTTTAGAGGCCGAGTGCCCAAACTACAACAAAGACCTGCTTATTTATTGCAAAGTGCCAACACAGAAATTTAACTTGTGATTTATACTCCCTTCTCTGTCACAGCTTTCATTGATACCAGCTCCCTGAGGACACCAATAAAGCAGAAAATAGTCCCAGGTAGAGCTGTCACATTAAAATACCTCTGCACCGCAAGTTCTGGGCTGTCTGGGACTGCAGGAAGCACATGGAGTCATCTCTGGTGATGGCCTGAGTGCCCACAGAAAGGGCTCCGAGTGCCACCTCTGGCACCAGTGCCATAGGTTAGCCATCACTGGTATAGGGGGTGTAGTCACAGAGGGGTCAGAGCGCCCATGCTCACTCCTGACCACTGCTGGCTATGATAGAAAGGTGTCAGGACACACAGGACATGGCAGCTCGCTGTGTATGGGGGTGTAGTCACAGAGGGGTCAGAGCGCCCATGCTGACCCCTGACCACTGCTGGCTATGATAGAAAGGTGTCAGGACACACAGGACATGGCAGCTCGGTGTGTATGGGGGGTGTAGTCACAGAGAGGTCAGAGCGTCCATGCTGTCCCCTGACCACTGCTAGCTATGATAGAAAGGTGTCAGGACACACAGGACATGGCAGCTCACTGTGTATGGAGGGTGTTGTCACAGAGAGGTCAGAGCGTCCATGCTGACCCCTGACCACTGCTGGCTATGATAGAAAGGTGTCAGGATACAGGACAAAGCAGCTCACTGTGTATGGGGGGTGTAGTCACAGAGAGGTCAAAGCGCCCATGCTGACCCCTGAGCACTGCTGGCTATGATAGAAAGGTGTCAGGACACACAGGACATGGCAGCTCGCTGTGTATGGGGGTGTAGTCACAGAGGGGTCAGAGCACCCATGCTGACCCTGACCACTGCTGGCTATGATAGAAAGGTGTCAGGACACACAGGACATGGCAGCTCGGTGTGTATGGGGGGTGTAGTCACAGAGGGGTCAGAGCGCCCATGCTGACCCCTGACCACTGCTGGCTATGATAGAAAGGTGTCAGGACACACAGGACATGGCAGCTCGGTGTGTATGGGGGGTGTAGTCACAGAGGGGTCAGAGTACCCATGCTGACCCTTGACCACTGCTGGCTATGATAGAAAGGTGTCAGGACACAGGACATGGCAGCTCGCTGTGTATGGGGGTGTAGTCACAGAGGGGTCAGAGCACCCATGCTGACCCCTGACCACTGCTGGCTATGATAGAAAGGTGTCAGGATACAGGACAAAGCAGCTCACTGTGTATGGGGGGTGTAGTCACAGAGAGGTCAGAGCGCCCATGCTGACCCCTGACCACTGCTGGCTATGATAGAAAGGTGTCAGGACACACATGACATGGCAGCTCGGTGTGTATGGGGGGTGTAGTCACAGAGGGGTCAGAGCGCCCATGCTGACCCCTGAGCACTGCTGGCTATGATAGAAAGGTGTCAGGACACACAGGACATGGCAGCTCGCTGTGTATGGGGGATGTAGTCACAGAGGGGTCAGAGCACCCATGCTGAGCCCTGACCACTGCTGGCTATGATAGAAAGGTGTCAGGACACACATGACATGGCAGCTCGGTGTGTATGGGGGGTGTAGTCACAGAGGGGTCAGAGCGCCCATGCTGACCCCTGAGCACTGCTGGCTATGATAGAAAGGTGTCAGGACACGGCAGCTCACTGTGTATGGGGGGTGTAGTCACAGAGGGGTCAGAGCGCCCATGCTGACCCCTGATCACTGCTGGCTATGATAGAAAGGTGTCAGGACACAGGACATGGCAGCTCGCTGTGTATGGGGGTGTAGTCACAGAGGGGTCAGAGCACCCATGCTGACCCCTGACCACTGCTGGCTATGATAGAAAGGTGTCAGGATACAGGACAAAGCAGCTCACTGTGTATGGGGGGTGTAGTCACAGAGAGGTCAGAGCGCCCATGCTGACCCCTGACCACTGCTGGCTATGATAGAAAGGTGTCAGGACACACATGACATGGCAGCTCGGTGTGTATGGGGGGTGTAGTCACAGAGGGGTCAGAGCGCCCATGCTGACCCCTGAGCACTGCTGGCTATGATAGAAAGGTGTCAGGACACACAGGACATGGCAGCTCGCTGTGTATGGGGGATGTAGTCACAGAGGGGTCAGAGCGCCCATGCTGAGCCCTGACCACTGCTGGCTATGATAGAAAGGTGTCAGGACACACATGACATGGCAGCTCGGTGTGTATGGGGGGTGTAGTCACAGAGGGGTCAGAGCGCCCATGCTGACCCCTGAGCACTGCTGGCTATGATAGAAAGGTGTCAGGACACGGCAGCTCACTGTGTATGGGGGGTGTAGTCACAGAGGGGTCAGAGCGCCCATGCTGACCCCTGATCACTGCTGGCTATGATAGAAAGGTGTCAGGACACACAGGACATGGCAGCTCGCTGTGTATGGGGGGTGTAGTCACAGAGGGGTCAGAGCGCCCATGCTGACCCCTGACCACTGCTGGCTATGATAGAAAGGTGTCAGGACACACAGGACATGGCAGCTCCCTGTGTATGGGGGGGTGTCGTCACAGAGGGGTCTGAGCGCCCATGCTGACCCCTGACCACTGCTGGCTATGATAGAAAGGTGTCAGGACACACAGGACATGGCAGCTGGCTGTGTATGGGGGGTGCAGTCACAGAGGGGTCAGAGCGCCCATGCTGACCCCTGACCACTGCTGGCTATGATAGAAAGGTGTCAGGACACAGGACATGGCAGCTCGCTGTGTATGGGAGGTGTAGTCACAGAGAGGTCAGAGCGCCCATGCTGACCCCTGACCACTGCTGGCTATGATAGAAAGGTGTCAGGACACAGGACAAAGCAGCTCGCTGTGTATGGGGATGTAGTCACAGAGGGGTCAGAGTACCCATGCTGACCCTTGACCACTGCTGGCTATGATAGAAAGGTGTCAGGACACAGGACATGGCAGCTCGCTGTGTATGGGGGTGTAGTCACAGAGGGGTCAGAGCGCCCATGCTGACCCCTGACCACTGCTGGCTATGATAGAAAGGTGTCAGGACACACAGGACATGGCAGCTCGCTGAGTATGGAGGGTGTAGTCACAGAGGGGTCAGAGCGCCCATGCTGACCCCTGACCACTGCTGGCTATGATAGAAAGGTGTCAGGACACACAGGACATGGCAGCTCGCTGTGTATGGAGGGTGTAGTCACAGAGGGGTCAGAGCGCCCATGCTGACCCCTGACCACTGCTGGCTATGATAGAAAGGTGTCAGGACACACAGGACATGGCAGCTCCCTGTGTATGGGGGGGTGTCGTCACAGAGGGGTCTGAGCGCCCATGCTGACCCCTGACCACTGCTGGCTATGATAGAAAGGTGTCAGGACACACAGGACATGGCAGCTGGCTGTGTATGGGGGGTGCAGTCACAGAGGGGTCAGAGCGCCCATGCTGACCCCTGACCACTGCTGGCTATGATAGAAAGGTGTCAGGACACACAGGACATGGCAGCTCGCTGTGTATGGGGGGTGTAGTCACAGAGGGGTCAGAGCGCCCATGCTGACCCCTGACCACTGCTGGCTATTATAGAAAGGTGTCAGGACACACAGGACATGGCAGCTGGCTGTGTATGGGGATGTAGTCACAGAGGGGTTAGAGCGCCCATGCTGACCCCTGACCACTGCTGGCTATGATAGAAAGGTGTCAGGACACACAGGACATGACAGCTCGCTGTGTATGGGGGGTGTAGTCACAGAGGGGTCAGAGCACCCATGCTGACCCCTGACCACTGCTGGCTATGATAGAAAGGTGTCAGGACACACAGGACATGGCAGCTCGCTGTGTATGGGAGGTGTAGTCACAGAGAGGTCAGAGCGCCCATGCTGACCCCTGACCACTGCTGGCTATGATAGAAAGGTGTCAGGACACAGGACATGGCAGCGCGCTGTGTATAGGGCAGTGATGGCAAACCTTTTAGAGGCCGAGTGCCCAAACTACAACAAAGACCTGCTTATTTATTGCAAAGTGCCAACACAGAAATTTAACTTGTGATTTATACTCCCTTCTCTGTCACAGCTTTCATTGATACCAGCTCCCTGAGGACACCAATAAAGCAGAAAATAGTCCCAGGTAGAGCTGTCACATTAAAATACCTCTGCACCGCAAGTTCTGGGCTGTCTGGGACTGCAGGAAGCACATGGAGTCATCTCTGGTGATGGCCTGAGTGCCCACAGAAAGGGCTCAGAGTGCCACCTCTGGCACCAGTGCCATAGGTTAGCCATCACTGGTATAGGGGGTCTAGTCACAGAGGGGTCAGAGCGCCCATGCTCACTCCTGACCACTGCTGGCTATGATAGAAAGGTGTCAGGACACACAGGACATGGCAGCTCGCTGTGTATGGGGGGTGTTGTCACAGAGAGGTCAGAGCGTCCATGCTGACCCCTGACCACTGCTGGCTATGATAGAAAGGTGTCAGGATACAGGACAAAGCAGCTCACTGTGTATGGGGGGTGTAGTCACAGAGAGGTCAAAGCGCCCATGCTGACCCCTGAGCACTGCTGGCTATGATAGAAAGGTGTCAGGACACACAGGACATGGCAGCTCGCTGTGTATGGGGGTGTAGTCACAGAGGGGTCAGAGCGCCCATGCTGACCCCTGACCACTGCTGGCTATGATAGAAAGGTGTCAGGACACACAGGACATGGCAGCTCGCTGTGTATGGGAGGTGTAGTCACAGAGAGGTCAGAGCGCCCATGCTGACCCCTGACCACTGCTGGCTATGATAGAAAGGTGTCAGGACACAGGACATGGCAGCGCGCTGTGTATAGGGCAGTGATGGCAAACCTTTTAGAGGCCGAGTGCCCAAACTACAACAAAGACCTGCTTATTTATTGCAAAGTGCCAACACAGAAATTTAACTTGTGATTTATACTCCCTTCTCTGTCACAGCTTTCATTGATACCAGCTCCCTGAGGACACCAATAAAGCAGAAAATAGTCCCAGGTAGAGCTGTCACATTAAAATACCTCTGCACCGCAAGTTCTGGGCTGTCTGGGACTGCAGGAAGCACATGGAGTCATCTCTGGTGATGGCCTGAGTGCCCACAGAAAGGGCTCAGAGTGCCACCTCTGGCACCAGTGCCATAGGTTAGCCATCACTGGTATAGGGGGTCTAGTCACAGAGGGGTCAGAGCGCCCATGCTCACTCCTGACCACTGCTGGCTATGATAGAAAGGTGTCAGGACACACAGGACATGGCAGCTCGCTGTGTATGGGGGGTGTTGTCACAGAGAGGTCAGAGCGTCCATGCTGACCCCTGACCACTGCTGGCTATGATAGAAAGGTGTCAGGATACAGGACAAAGCAGCTCACTGTGTATGGGGGGTGTAGTCACAGAGAGGTCAAAGCGCCCATGCTGACCCCTGAGCACTGCTGGCTATGATAGAAAGGTGTCAGGACACACAGGACATGGCAGCTCGCTGTGTATGGGGGTGTAGTCACAGAGGGGTCAGAGCGCCCATGCTGACCCCTGACCACTGCTGGCTATGATAGAAAGGTGTCAGGACACACAGGACATGGCAGCTCGCTGTGTATGGGGGGTGTAGTCACAGAGGGGTCAAAGCACCCATGCTGACCCCTGACCACTGCTGGCTATGATAGAAAGGTGTAAGGACACACAGGACATGGCAGCTCGCTGTGTATGGGGGGTGTAGTCACAGAGGGGTCAGAGCACCCATGCTGACCCTGACCACTGCTGGCTATGATAGAAAGGTGTCAGGACACACAGGACATGGCAGCTCGGTGTGTATGGGGGGTGTAGTCACAGAGGGGTCAGAGCGCCCATGCTGACCCCTGACCACTGCTGGCTATGATAGAAAGGTGTCAGGACACACAGGACATGGCAGCTCGGTGTGTATGGGGGGTGTAGTCACAGAGGGGTCAGAGTACCCATGCTGACCCTTGACCACTGCTGGCTATGATAGAAAGGTGTCAGGACACAGGACATGGCAGCTCACTGTGTATGGGGGGTGTAGTCACAGAGAGGTCAGAGCGACCATGCTGACCCCTGACCACTGCTGGCTATGATAGAAAGGTGTCAGGACACACATGACATGGCAGCTCGGTGTGTATGGGGGGTGTAGTCACAGAGGGGTCAGAGCGCCCATGCTGACCCCTGAGCACTGCTGGCTATGATAGAAAGGTGTCAGGACACACAGGACATGGCAGCCCGCTGTGTATGGGGGATGTAGTCACAGAGGGGTCAGAGCGCCCATGCTGAGCCCTGACCACTGCTGGCTATGATAGAAAGGTGTCAGGACACACATGACATGGCAGCTCGGTGTGTATGGGGGGTGTAGTCACAGAGGGGTCAGAGCGCCCATGCTGACCCCTGAGCACTGCTGGCTATGATAGAAAGGTGTCAGGACACGGCAGCTCACTGTGTATGGGGGGTGTAGTCACAGAGGGGTCAGAGCGCCCATGCTGACCCCTGACCACTGCTGGCTATGATAGAAAGGTGTCAGGACACACAGGACATGGCAGCTCCCTGTGTATGGGGGGGTGTCGTCACAGAGGGGTCTGAGCGCCCATGCTGACCCCTGACCACTGCTGGCTATGATAGAAAGGTGTCAGGACACACAGGACATGGCAGCTCGCTGTGTATGGGAGGTGTAGTCACAGAGAGGTCAGAGCGCCCATGCTGACCCCTGACCACTGCTGGCTATGATAGAAAGGTGTCAGGACACAGGACATGGCAGCTCGCTGTGTATGGGGGGTGTAGTCACAGAGGGGTCAGAGCGCCCATGCTGACCCCTGAGCACTGCTGGCTATGATAGAAAGGTGTCAGGACACACAGGACATGGCAGCTCGCTGTGTATGGGGATGTAGTCACAGAGGGGTCAGAGTACCCATGCTGACCCTTGACCACTGCTGGCTATGATAGAAAGGTGTCAGGACACAGGACATGGCAGCTCGCTGTGTATGGGGGTGTAGTCACAGAGGGGTCAGAGCGCCCATGCTGACCCCTGACCACTGCTGGCTATGATAGAAAGGTGTCAGGACACACAGGACATGGCAGCTCGCTGTGTATGGAGGGTGTAGTCACAGAGGGGTCAGAGCGCCCATGCTGACCCCTGACCACTGCTGGCTATGATAGAAAGGTGTCAGGACACACAGGACATGGCAGCTCCCTGTGTATGGGGGGGTGTCGTCACAGAGGGGTCTGAGCGCCCATGCTGACCCCTGACCACTGCTGGCTATGATAGAAAGGTGTCAGGACACACAGGACATGGCAGCTGGCTGTGTATGGGGGGTGCAGTCACAGAGGGGTCAGAGCGCCCATGCTGACCCCTGACCACTGCTGGCTATGATAGAAAGGTGTCAGGACACACAGGACATGGCAGCTCGCTGTGTATGGGGGGTGTAGTCACAGAGGGGTCAGAGCGCCCATGCTGACCCCTGACCACTGCTGGCTATGATAGAAAGGTGTCAGGACACACAGGACATGGCAGCTGGCTGTGTATGGGGATGTAGTCACAGAGGGGTTAGAGCGCCCATGCTGACCCCTGACCACTGCTGGCTATGATAGAAAGGTGTCAGGACACAGGACATGGCAGCTCGCTGTGTATGGGAGGTGTAGTCACAGAGAGGTCAGAGCGCCCATGCTGACCCCTGACCACTGCTGGCTATGATAGAAAGGTGTCAGGACACAGGACATGGCAGCTCGCTGTGTATGGGAGGTGTAGTCACAGAGAGGTCAGAGCGCCCATGCTGACCCCTGACCACTGCTGGCTATGATAGAAAGGTGTCAGGACACAGGACATGGCAGCTCGCTGTGTATGGAGGGTGTAGTCACAGAGGGGTCAGAGCGCCCATGCTGACCCCTGACCACTGCTGGCTATGATAGAAAGGTGTCAGGACACACAGGACATGGCAGCTCCCTGTGTATGGGGGGGTGTCGTCACAGAGGGGTCTGAGCGCCCATGCTGACCCCTGACCACTGCTGGCTATGATAGAAAGGTGTCAGGACACACAGGACATGGCAGCTGGCTGTGTATGGGGGGTGCAGTCACAGAGGGGTCAGAGCGCCCATGCTGACCCCTGACCACTGCTGGCTATGATAGAAAGGTGTCAGGACACAGGACATGGCAGCTCGCTGTGTATGGGAGGTGTAGTCACAGAGAGGTCAGAGCGCCCATGCTGACCCCTGACCACTGCTGGCTATGATAGAAAGGTGTCAGGACACAGGACATGGCAGCGCGCTGTGTATGGGGGGAGTAGTCACAGAGAGGTCAGAGCACCCATGCTGACCCCTGACCACTGCTGGCTATGATAGAAAGGTGTCAGGACACAGGACATGGCAGCGCGCTGTGTATAGGGCAGTGATGGCAAACCTTTTAGAGGCCGAGTGCCCAAACTACAACAAAGACCTGCTTATTTATTGCAAAGTGCCAACACAGAAATTTAACTTGTGATTTATACTCCCTTCTCTGTCACAGCTTTCATTGATACCAGCTCCCTGAGGACACCAATAAAGCAGAAAATAGTCCCAGGTAGAGCTGTCACATTAAAATACCTCTGCACCGCAAGTTCTGGGCTGTCTGGGACTGCAGGAAGCACATGGAGTCATCTCTGGTGATGGCCTGAGTGCCCACAGAAAGGGCTCCGAGTGCCACCTCTGGCACCAGTGCCATAGGTTAGCCATCACTGGTATAGGGGGTGTAGTCACAGAGGGGTCAGAGCACCCATGCTCACTCCTGACCACTGCTGGCTATGATAGAAAGGTGTCAGGACACACAGGACATGGCAGCTCGCTGTGTATGGGGGTGTAGTCACAGAGGGGTCAGAGCGCCCATGCTGACCCCTGACCACTGCTGGCTATGATAGAAAGGTGTCAGGACACACAGGACATGGCAGCTCGGTGTGTATGGGGGGTGTAGTCACAGAGAGGTCAGAGCGTCCATGCTGTCCCCTGACCACTGCTAGCTATGATAGAAAGGTGTCAGGACACAGGACATGGCAGCTCGCTGTGTATGGGGGTGTAGTCACAGAGGGGTCAGAGCACCCATGCTGACCCCTGACCACTGCTGGCTATGATAGAAAGGTGTCAGGATACAGGACAAAGCAGCTCACTGTGTATGGGGGGTGTAGTCACAGAGAGGTCAGAGCGCCCATGCTGACCCCTGACCACTGCTGGCTATGATAGAAAGGTGTCAGGACACACATGACATGGCAGTTCGGTGTGTATGGGGGGTGTAGTCACAGAGGGGTCAGAGCGCCCATGCTGACCCCTGAGCACTGCTGGCTATGATAGAAAGGTGTCAGGACACACAGGACATGGCAGCTCGCTGTGTATGGGGGATGTAGTCACAGAGGGGTCAGAGCGCCCATGCTGAGCCCTGACCACTGCTGGCTATGATAGAAAGGTGTCAGGAGACACAGGACATGGCAGCTCGGTGTGTATGGGGGGTGTAGTCACAGAGAGGTCAGAGCGCCCATGCTGAGCCCTGACCACTGCTGGCTATGATAGAAAGGTGTCAGGAGACACAGGACATGGCAGCTCGCTGTGTATGGGGGTGTAGTCACAGTGGGGTCTGAGCGCCCATGCTGACCCCTGACCACTGCTGGCTATGATAGAAAGGTGTCAGGACACACATGACATGGCAGCTCGGTGTGTATGGGGGGTGTAGTCACAGAGGGGTCAGAGCGCCCATGCTGACCCCTGAGCACTGCTGGCTATGATAGAAAGGTGTCAGGACACAGGACATGGCAGCTCACTGTGTATGGGGGGTGTAGTCACAGAGGGGTCAGAGCGCCCATGCTGACCCCTGATCACTGCTGGCTATGATAGAAAGGTGTCAGGACACACAGGACATGGCAGCCCCCTGTGTATGGGGGGGGGGGTGTAGTCACAGTGGGGTCTGAGCGCCCATGCTGACCCCTGACCACTGCTGGCTATGATAGAAAGGTGTCAGGACACACAGGACATGGCAGCTCGCTGTGTATGGGGGGTGTAGTCACAGAGGGGTCAGAGCGCCCATGCTGACCCCTGACCACTGCTGGCTATGATAGAAAGGTGTCAGGACACACAGGACATGGCAGCTCCCTGTGTATGGGGGGGGTGTCGTCACAGAGGGGTCTGAGCGCCCATGCTGACCCCTGACCACTGCTGGCTATGATAGAAGGGTGTCAGGACACACAGGACATGGCAGCTGGCTGTGTATCGGGGGTGCAGTCACAGAGGGGTCAGAGCGCCCATGCTGACCCCTGACCACTGCTGGCTATGATAGAAAGGTGTCAGGACACAGGACATGGCAGCTCGCTGTGTATGGGAGGTCTAGTCACAGAGAGGTCAGAGCGCCCATGCTGACCCCTGACCACTGCTGGCTATGATAGAAAGGTGTCAGGACACAGGACATGGCAGCTCGCTGTGTATGGGGGGTGTAGTCACAGAGGGGTCTGAGCGCCCATGCTGACCCCTGAGCACTGCTGGCTATGATAGAAAGGTGTCAGGACACACAGGACATGGCAGCTCGCTGTGTATGGGGATGTAGTCACAGAGGGGTCAGAGTACCCATGCTGAGCCCTGACCACTGCTGGCTATGATAGAAAGGTGTCAGGACACAGGACATGGCAGCTCGCTGTGTATGGGGGTGTAGTCACAGAGGGGTCAGAGCGCCCATGCTGAGCCCTGACCACTGCTGGCTATGATAGAAAGGTGTCAGGACACACAGGACATGGCAGCTCGCTGTGTATGGGGGGGTGTAGTCACAGAGGGGTCAGAGCGCCCATGCTGACCCCTGACCACTGCTGGCTATGATAGAAAGGTGTCAGGACACACAGGACATGGCAGCTCGCTGTGTATGGAGGGTGTAGTCACAGAGGGGTCAGAGCGCCCATGCTGACCCCTGACCACTGCTGGCTATGATAGAAAGGTGTCAGGACACACAGGACATGGCAGCTCGCTGTGTATGGGGGGTGTAGTCACTGAGGGGTCAGAGCACCCATGCTGACCCCTGAGCACTGCTGGCTATGATAGAAAGGTGTCAGGACACACAGGACATGGCAGCTCGCTGTGTATGGAGGGTGTAGTCACAGAGGGGTCAGAGCGCCCATGCTGACCCCTGACCACTGCTGGCTATGATAGAAAGGTGTCAGGACACACAGGACATGGCAGCTCGCTGTGTATGGGGGGGTGTCGTCACAGAGGGGTCAGAGCACCCATGCTGACCCCTGACCACTGCTGGCTATGATAGAAAGGTGTCAGGACACACAGGACATGGCAGCTCGCTGTGTATGGGGGGGTGTAGTCACAGAGGGGTCTGAGCGCCCATGCTGACCCCTGACCACTGCTGGCTATGATAGAAAGGTGTCAGGACACACAGGACATGGCAGCTCGCTGTGTATGGGGGTGTAGTCACAGAGGGGTCAGAGCGCCCATGCTGACCCCTGACCACTGCTGGCTATGATAGAAAGGTGTCAGGACACACAGGACATGGCAGCTCTCTGTGTATGGGGGGTGTAGTCACAGAGGGGTCAGAGCACCCATACTGACCCCTGACCACTGCTGGCTATGATAGAAAGGTGTCAGGACACAGGACATGGCAGCTCGCTGTGTATGGGGGGGTGTAGTCACAGAGGGGTCAGAGCACCCACGTGGTCAACTACCATACCCACTTACAATATCTTAGATTGCGGCCTGCAGCGCTCAGTCCCATATACTGCAGCTGGTGCCGCTCTATATGCCGATACCAACGGGTCAGTGCACACAGGAGAGGGAGCTTATGTTATTAACTGTGAGAAATCCCTTTCTGCGCTCGGATCATCTGACTCCACTCATCTTATGTCTATAAACTACCGAGAAACGAATTATTTTGGTAAATTCATGATATAACATTTCTGATGAATTTCATAACCAGATGATAGCATTATGTAAGGAATGAGAACAGAGAGCGCCGTATAGTACAGGTCACAGAGGTCAGTGTCTCTGGATGGTACTTACCTGCAGCTTCATCAGTGACCCCACCTCGGCTGCAGTGTCTAGTGGAGTGTGAGGCATCCGAAATCTGCCTTGTGTCTCATCTGAAGCTCAGGCTACAGCTGTGTCCTTCCTCCTGTGCTTCAAGGGCTGTAGCTTCTCCAAGTGCACTGGCTATGTGTCCTCACACTGCTGTGCTGCAGAGAGCTAAGAACACAGCAGTGTGAGGACAAACACCCAGTGCTTCAATCCCAGAATAGAAATCCGTATTTCTCAGATGACACATAATTCTCATTACACATCACTCTAGGGACAATACACAAGACTGGCTGCAGTCTGTATGGTCACACCTGCTGACAGGTTCCCTTTACGTATCATAGCACTGAAAAGGCCAATAGCAATATACAGATCCATGAATTATTTTGCGGCTGTAATGTAGTCCATGTTGATGCTGTTGCACGATCGGACAAGTCTTACAAGGCTGACGACACAGGGCTTCCCCCTCCGGGCAGCAGGGGCTCAGAGGCCGACATAATAGATAGTCATAAAACACAATACAGACAGAACAGCTACAGGAAGACGGACAACGTCGTGTACCCGCCACACGAGACGCCGCAGGAACAACACAGCGTCGGCTCTGTACACGCACTGCGCGGAGGGAACGCACAGAACTCACTGCTCCTTCCCTACAGGGATCCCTGGACACCAAAACCTTCAGCTCTTACTTAAAGGGGAACTTTTATTTAGGAAATACAATGCATCACCAGCGATCTT
This sequence comes from Engystomops pustulosus, assembly GCF_040894005.1. Lineage (NCBI taxonomy): Eukaryota > Metazoa > Chordata > Amphibia > Anura > Leptodactylidae > Engystomops > Engystomops pustulosus. The sequence continues at coordinate 15,666,982 of NC_092418.1, forward strand.
AGTGTCATACAGGGAAAAAAAAAAAAGAACATTTATACTCATTGGGAGGAACTTTTCTGTGCGCACTGTCGCCCCCTGTTGGACTAATGCAATTTTTCAGAGATTTAAAAGGAAATCTCCCATCAAGTCAAATACATCCAAGCACCGCAACTGTGGAAATATCCTTATATTTGTTATCCATGGCCTCCTTTCTTCTAAAATGGACGTTTATAATTATGCTAATGAGCCAAAAGGGCTCTGGGTGGGGTGGGTTACCTGAGCCCCACCCTGCTGTAGCTTCACAGGCTATTAGACTGTGTCCCCCTTCCCTTGCTCCTGCAGTTTTCTCTGCCTGATTGTCATCTCAAACAGTGGGAGGGGCGTCATTGCTCCTGCACAGTGTAAAATCCTGTGAAGCTACACCACAAATGGACTCTGGTAACACACAGGAATCCTTCAGGTTCATTAGCATAATTTGCAACATTGATAGTAGAAAGAGGCCACGGATGATAAATATAAGAAGATTACCACAGTCACTGTGCCCCTGGATATAGGCCTGTAGCCTCCGCCTATGTCCATGGGCAGTGGTTAAGATTAACATCCTCTTCCATCTTCTACTACACCTCTGCTGGTTGGAGGAGTTCTGCTCTGGCTGCATAATTCAGCACATATTCTAATAAACAAGACCTGAGCTGCAGTAACACAACTTGGCCACTATACAAAGAATGGAGCTCTTCTTCGGAGTCTGTTAATTGCAGAACATTCACTAATCCGATAAGGACAACCTATCTTTTCGGTGGAAAGACCGTTTAAATGGGGTAAGGGAAGAACAGTTGTCTCCTTAGGTGGGTAGGTAGGTAAGTGGACCAGAGTGTCCGTTCCTGCGGTACACTGCGAGCACCCCGCATTCTCCATCGGCCTCACTGTCGGCACGCAAGGGGTAAATCGACTTTTTAATTTCTCGTCCAGCAGCTGAATGTTACAGCGGGGAAGGACAGGCTGTACCTGCACAAGCTGCCGGAGCAGGGAGCTAATGACAAGATACAAAACACAAGCCGAAACCCAATCCCCCCGGCGGTACACACAACAAATCCGCAATCACTGGATGTACGCTCCCTCTAATTGCAGTGGGGCAGCGGCGCTCGGGCCCCCAGGCCGCAGCACAGGGGATAGAGTTCCCTATTCTTGGGTGAAGGCACAGTCTGGAACATTTCCCAGGAACGGCAGGTCGGCTCGGAGCTATCAGGTGAACGCTCCGGTAATGGAGAAGAGCGCCTCGCTCCGAACACCATGGGGATCAGAAAACAAGCTGCAACGTCAAAGCACCGGCACGGAGGACGCAAGTCCAGCAGCAATGTGTCCTGCAGAGATTTCACCTGCACCACAGTACAGTATGCTCCGTGCAGACACCGAACAAGCAGCGCCTACAACTCCACTGCAGAGCGGCCTACACAGACAGCACAACATGCTGCGGCACGTGTATGCGGATGAAGGCTTTACTGAACACATGGCTGACCCTTGAAGGGAACCCGTCAGCACTAGTGACCATGCAGAGTTACATAGTTGGTCCCTGGAGAGATGTGCGATCATACCACAGTGGATGTTAGTAGCAGCAGAACTGTGAAATACAGATTTATATTGCAGGATTGTACTGGGGGTGTGTCCTCACACTGCTGTGCTCTGTGCAGCCGATGCTAAATATTGTCCCTGGATATATGTTTAATCATAGTGGGGTGCTCTTTGCACACTATACAATTGCAATCTTCATGGGCGATTTCTATAGTGTTGAACCAGTCACAGGGCTTACTCAGAGGAGAGGGGGGGGGGGGGGGTCTGGAGTGCATAGTGCTGCAATCCTGGAATATAATTTACAAATTTTCACAGTTCTGCGGCTACTAGCAACATAACATACATAGCGGATTGATTCCACATCTCTCCAAAGACGATACATAACACTGTCTGCGCAGAGCACAGCAGTGTGAGGACACACCCTCAATACAATCCTGGAATATAACAAATATATTAGTCCTGCTGCTACTAGCAACACTACACAGCGATATGATTACACATCTCTCCAGGGACAACACATAACACTGTCTGCAGAGAGTACAGAGCACAGCAGTGTGAGGACACGCCCTCAGTACAATCCTGGAATATAACAAATATATTAGTCCTGCTGCTACTAGCAACATACACAGCGGTATGATTACACATCTCTCCAGGGACAACACATAACACTGTCTGCAGAGAGCACAGAGCACAGCAGTGTGAGGACACACCCTCAGGGCTACAATCCTGGAATATAAATCCATTAGACACCGTGAAGGACCACAGACTTATCTGTGACCCACACAATTATCCAGGGGGGAGAATGCAGTCCTGAATCAACTTCTAGTTTCGGTTACCGGGACCTTGTTACGTAAAACTGACCCAATTCTGCATCTTGTCGAGTAAATTGGGGTAACGTTCAGAGGTCATGAGGAACAAAGTCATTTACTGCTCTTCTTGTGATTCAATTTGGCCCCAGTGTCATCGCATGAGGCGATCACACGCACAGTGGGCACAACCCCTTAATTCTTTGCTAATGTTGATATAGGGAGCAGATCCCAGTCCAAGTTCTCCCCACCCCTTTAAATTACATAAAAGCCGAGCTATAACCGGCTCTGTCCCTCCAGGGGTCCCATAGCACCCAATGACTTACACACCCTACTACACCCCGACCACCAGCTGACAATCCCCCTCCCCCATGTGATAGTATCCTACAAGGGACACGCCATTGTATGCAGCTCTGGCTGTGACTAGAGTACAAGATACAATGTAACAGAAGATTCTACATTGTATCAGTATTTCCTTCCTTAATACGATCCTACACACTTTTCCATCTTTACGTAATGGGAGTAAATATGAGGAGCGCAGGGAGGTGCAGAATATCCCCGGGCGAAGGTCTCAGCGCAGGAACATCTGCTGCCGCATTAGAGGGGAGTCACAGAGCGTGAAATGTGGCGGCCGGGTCATAGTGAACGCATCGGGGATTACTCCATAACAGGGTGCACCACCTGCAGAGGAGGCCCCTACTTACCTGCTGGTGCCATTAACTCCTTCCTCCCTAGCACCGTCTCTCCAGGTATAGGCGGCCATGAATGGTCCAGGACACACAGTCCATGCGATGGTCCAGGCTATGGAGCCGAACTCACCGCATCCAAGGACACAAGGAGTGCAGCCGAGCCACGGTCAGTCCGGGAAACACCATACTGACCGTTTCCCAGATCATTCACCGCCATCACTGTATCACTCATGATAGGGGTTAGATACACAGTTCAGCAAACAGTATCCCTCTGGATAGGATTAGATACACAGCTCAGCAGGCAGTATCACACAGGATAGGATTAGATACACAGCTCAGCAGACAGTATCACACAGAATAGGATTAGATACACAGCTCAGCAGACAGTATCACACAGGATAGGATTAGATACACAGCTCAGCAGACAGTATCACACTGGATAGGATTAGATACACAGCTCAGCAGACAGTATCACACTGGATAGGATTAGATACACAGCTCAGCAGACAGTATCACACTGGATAGGATTAGATACACAGCTCAGCAGACAGTATCACACAGGATACGATTAGATACACAGCTCAGCAGACAGTATCACACAGGATAGGATTAGATACACAGCTCAGCAGACAGTATCACACAGGATAGGATTAGATACACAGCTCAGCAGACAGTATCACACATGATAGGATTAGATACACAGCTCAGCAGACAGTATCACATGGGATAGGATTAGATACACAGTTCAGCAAACAGTATCCCTCTGGATAGGATTAGATACACAGCTCAGCAGACAGTATCACACAGGATAGGATTAGATACACAGCTCAGCAGACAGTATCACACAGGATAGGATTAGATACACAGCTCAGCAGACAGTATCACACAGGATAGGATTAGATACACAGCTCAGCAGAGAGTATCACACAGGATAGGATTAGATACACAGCTCAGCAGAGAGTATCACACAGGATAGGATTAGATACACAGCTCAGCAGACAGTATCACACAGGATAGGATTAGATACACAGCTGAGCAGACAGTATCACACAGGATAGGATTAGATACACAGCTCAGCAGGCAGTATCACACAGGATAGGATTAGATACACAGCTCAGCAGACAGTATCACACAGAATAGGATTAGATACACAGCTCAGCAGACAGTATCACACAGGATAGGATTAGATACACAGCTCAGCAGACAGTATCACACAGGATAGGATTAGATACACAGCTCAGCAGACAGTATCACACTGGATAGGATTAGATACACAGCTCAGCAGACAGTATCACACAGGATACGATTAGATACACAGCTCAGCAGACAGTATCACACAGGATAGGATTAGATACACAGCTCAGCAGACAGTATCACACAGGATAGGATTAGATACAAAGCTCAGCAGACAGTATCACACATGATAGGATTAGATACACAGCTCAGCAGACAGTATCACATGGGATAGGATTAGATACACAGTTCAGCAAACAGTATCCCTCTGGATAGGATTAGATACACAGCTCAGCAGACAGTATCACACAGGATAGGATTAGATACACAGCTCAGCAGACAGTATCACACAGGATAGGATTAGATACACAGCTCAGCAGACAGTATCACACTGGATAGGATTAGATACACAGCTCAGCAGACAGTATCACACAGGATAGGATTAGATACACAGCTCAGCAGACAGTATCACACAGGATAGGATTAGATACACAGCTCAGCAGACAGTATCACACAGGATAGGATTAGATACACAGCTCAGCAGACAGTATCACACTGGATAGGATTAGATACACAGCTCAGCAGACAGTATCACACAGGATAGGATTAGATACACAGCTCAGCAGACAGTATCACACAGGATAGGATTAGATACACAGCTCAGCAGACAGTATCACACAGGATAGGATTAGATACACAGCTCAGCAGACAGTATCACACAGGATAGGATTAGATACACAGCTCAGCAGACAGTATCACACTGGATAGGGGTTAGATACACAGCTCAGCAGACAGTATCACATAGGACAGGATTAGATACACAGCACAGCAGACAGTATCACAAAGGACAGGATTAGATACACAGCACAGCAGACAGCATCACACAGGATAGGATTAGATACACAGCTCAGCAGACAGCATCACACAGGATAGGATTAGATACACCGCTCAACAGACAGCATCACACACACAACAATAACTTAGATACACAACTTAGTAGATCATATACTGCACAAAAGGCTTATACTGTACTGGCCTAGATACAGAAGTTTAGCAGAGAGTTATATGATGTGTGATACTCCTGAGTGAGTAAATGTATGTATTATGTACTCTGTGATGCCATCCAGGGGGTTGTGCATCCAATCCAGACCAGACCAGACGGTATGACTTATGACGGGCTTAGATACACTAGGGCTCATTTACTAAGGTTCGGGGATCGCACTTTTGTCGGACTTTGCATCGTTTTTGGCATTTGCGCGGCTTTGACAGGGATTTAACATGTGTTTGCGTCGGGATTTTGGCGCACATGATTGTTTTTTGGTGCAGCTGTGCTGCTTCCATGCGACAGAAATCAGGGGGGGGGGTGCTGTCAGATGATATCAAATTGTTATGCAATACAATGCACTTACATGCATTAGGAAGAAGATGGTGAGGTTCGGACAGTGCACTGTCAGTGAACTCCCTCCGACAGGTAAGTAAATGTGCCCCACTGACTCAAGCAGAAATAAAGGCACGAGGGTGTGATATACTTCTCTTTCACAGTATCACACAGCACGGGCTTAGGTTCAGGACATGAAGGGGCATGTAGTGTTGTGGGGTGTTATAGGGCAGTATCACACATGTTAAGCTTAGATACTTCTATTCAAGAACAAACCATTACCAGATGAGGAGTTGATTGCATGGATGAGCGCCCCCTGGCTTCAGGTCGCCTCTGCTCCGCTGCATTCCCTATGTAATGATATGCCAGGTGCTGGATACAGCAGATCCCTAGATCTGGGTAATCTCTGTATAGCAGAGCAGCTGCCCGCTTCTATACATCATCTAGACAATAAGGGCAATCGCCAGCTGTATGACTCGGGTGCCTCAGATTTCTACAGGCCTCGCAAAACTGTGCCATCACCAAATAGCATCTAGTTATACAGCGCTCATGTATAAGAACTCATTATTAGGTTTACCTATCCTCACACTGCTGTGCTCTGTGCCTTTTACTGTTCCATAGCACTTCTGTTTTGAGTAAAAGATGTAGCAGGCTTCTATTTGACCGCTCTAGCAAAGGGCAAGGGATGTGAAGCAGCTCACTGCTGAGATCTAAGACACACCCCCATCACTATAACAATGTAATAGAAATCCATATTTCACAGTCCTGCTCCTACTAACAACATACACAAAGCTCTGGTTACACATCTCTCCAGGGACAATACCTAAAACTGTCTGGTGTCATACCCAAATGCTGGAACTGTAAATTCCCAACAACTAGATAGCGGATATATGTCGCACTTGTGACCAGCTCAGCTTCCACAATCTATGTACTTACTGCCCAGCGATGCTACGTGCCATTGTTTTCCCATCTCTCAAGGACGGTTTTACAGAAAGCGGCAGATCACGGCATTCAAGCATCTCGATAGCTGATAATCTCCCACAAACTTGCAGGGACCCTGAACCATTACGGAGCATGAGATTTCCATGAAATACAACAAACAGGATATAGAATAAAAGCTGAAGAACACAAAGCATCCACAGACACAATAAGCTGCGGTGAGGCCATATAGAAGACATAATGGTGAATCGATACTCACCCCACGCTATTGCAGAGACCCCAATTGACACTCCACAACCCCAATATAGCACCTTCAGAGGACATTTATAGAGGCTGACCTGCTCTTGACCGTTCTGTATCCTGTGATGATTCATTTCCTTGTCTATCTGTATTTCAGATATTTTTTACCAAATCCCCTGCACTGATAACGTACCAGACAAACTGTCTCTACTGTCCTATATTAACAGCGTTATGTGAGAACAGGACTGTAACGCCAAAGAGACAATGGGAAACCCAGCGATGAGGGTCACCATGATGGAGTAGAGCGTAGAGGAGGGTCACCATGATGGAGTAGAGCGTAGAGGAGGGTCACCATGATGGAGTAGAGCGTAGAGGAGGGTCACCATGATGGAGTAGAGCGTAGAGGAGGGTCACCATGATGGAGTAGAGCATAGAGGAGGGTCACCATGATGGAGTAGAGCGTAGAGGAGGGTCACCATGATGGAGTAGAGCGTAGAGGAGGGTCACCATGATGGAGTAGAGCGTAGAGGAGGGTCACCATGATGGAGTAGAGCGTAGAGGAGGGTCACCATGATGGAGTAGAGCGTAGAGGAGGGTCACCATGATGGAGTAGAGCGTAGAGGAGGGTCACCATGATGGAGTAGAGCGTAGAGGAGGGTCACCATGATGGAGTAGAGCGTAGAGGAGGGTCACCATGATGGAGTAGAGCGTAGAGGAGGGTCACCATGATGGAGTAAAGCTTTGAGGAGGGTCACCATGATGGAGTAGAGCGTAGAGGAGGGTCACCATGATGGAGTAAAGCTTTGAGGAGGGTCACCATGATGGAGTAAAGCTTTGAGGAGGGTCACCATGATGGAGTAAAGCTTTGAGGAGGGTCACCATGATGGAGTAAAGCTTTGAGGAGGGTCACCATGATGGAGTAGAGCTTTGAGGAGGGTCACCATGATGGAGTAGAGCTTTGAGGAGGGTCACTATGATGGAGTAGAGCTTTGAGAAGGGTCACGGAGATGTGGACTGTTATTAGGGACACCATAGTAGTCACAAGTCCTTATGGGTTGGTGAAGACGTAATCACTGCAGCCAGGTGAACACAGGCCAAGGACGTGGGATGACACTAAGCTCTGTGCACTGGCAGTGAGGCTTCAGTGAGATACTGTGCATTAAACACTTTTGTTATAGGCAGTGGATACAAGTAAAATACTCACCACATTCCAGAACAGAGGATTGAATATTATGCAGGCGATGGCGAACAGGAAGCTGTAGTCTGTCAGGTCCACATACTGGGACAACTCCGCCATTATGGATAGATCAACCTGCAAGAGGGGACCAGATAGTGTGTCACCATACAGACTACAGCCAGTGTTAGATATAGTCTCTGGAAAGATGTGTAATCAGACATTTGTGTGTGTTGTTAGTAACAGCAGGACTGTGATATAAGGGTTTATATTCCAAAAAAGTGGCTTCTGGGGCGTGTGCTCACACCCAGTAGTCATCAGGCAGTATTGGGTATTGTGTGTAATAAGACTTTTTGTTTGTGTTGTTGGTAGCAGCGGGACTGTGATATATGGATTTATATTCCAGGATTGTAGAACTTGAGGCGTGTCCTCACACAGCTGTGCTCTGTTTAATCGGCAAGCAGTGTTAGGTATTGTTCCCTCAGAGATGTACAATTAGACCATTGTGAATATCGTTAGTAGAAGCAGGACTGTGAAATATGGAATATTGAACTAGTAGTGTGTCCTCACAATGCTGTGCTCTTAGCAGTTGAATATTTTATGAAGTAGTTTAGGTACCAGTTATATTTCTGCTATAAAGATATCACCAAGGCACAAAACACCTCATGACTCAGCAGCGCCTATAGATCAGTGACATGTATGATATATCAGTATCCATACATTGTACCCCAGATAATCAGAGTTACCAAAGTCCTGCAGATTCTGGACTTTGTTCCCTAAGGTGAGGCTTGGTCCCAGTTCAGCAAAGAATCTACACAAAATCCCAAGCTGAGGATTCGTTTTATTAGGGAATAACCAGCCCTGGAGGAGGAGTAATAAACTGCGGACTAGAGAACTCTAAACAGGATCTGGAGTCCCATCAGATCTTGTGAAGGGTACATTACATAAGAGCCACCTACCCATATGCCCTCCCTGTATATAGTAGATATTGCATTCTGAATAAGATGACTTCTCCAACTTCATAGTGTAAGGCATAAGATGCTTAAGTTACTACCCACCCAGAGCAAGTGCATAGGTAATAATTTGATTTTGCGTAATAATCCCTTTAAATATTCTTCCCATGTACCACTCAAAGGGGCCATCTAAAGATTTGGGGCATGTCAGATTTCACCTTTGTAGAGGACAACCCGCTTATAACTCTGCTCTGTGCTGTTCCTGTGATATTCCACCTGACAAATAAATTGACTACTGGGTGTCACCATTAGACATGTCCAGTGGACCCTGCACATCCCCAAGCGGCCAATCCAAGGGAGAGCACTGCAGGATATTAATGTGGAAAAGATGAAGTTCTTAATTCACCCAGTATAAAAAGCATCACTGTTTATTCTGGGTGAATGAAGAAGCTCACAGTTTTTAATATTAACACCCTGGAGAGCTGTGTCGTCCTTCCATGGATTGATAAGATAAGATCTGTGGAATGAGGACGTGTGCACCCCCTTACCCCCAATATTCCCTTCCCTACACCTAGTAACCCCCAATTATGTAATTATTCATACATTGCCAATGGGAATAATAGAGGGACTTGAAAAACATCATCTACTATCAGCATAGGAGTCTATTACCTACTACACAATACTTAGGCTGGTGCCTATGTCAAAGTGGACAGTTCCTTTAAGTGAATATAATGGGAATAGTATTAGACAGAAGCTATGTGACATCCTATGACATGGATACTATACAGCACATACAGTTATTACCTTGGTATAATCCAAATTACTGAGCCCTCCGCAGCACTCCAAGTGCCCAGAAGCAACTACGTCTGCCAGCCTAGACTACAGGCTGTATCCCTGACTGACAGAGGAGGACAGAGGCTGCTGTCAACACACATGTGTCATCCTGTCAAATCTCACACACTTCCGGGTTCGGGAAACATAACCAGAGTTCTGATTGGCTGCACGGGTTCCATTTCTGCGATTGGTTTCCTGAAGACGCCTCCTTATTGGTCCTTATATGTCCCGCCTCTTGATTGGATAAGGGCGGGAGTGGCGGGAAGCTGCTGCTGGTGCGGGCGCGCTGGTTGCTATGGCAGCAGCATCCATTAATCTTGTATGGAGGGAATGATTTTATGAGGAGAACTCTCATTGTGTCATGGCAGACGATAAAATAATAACAATAATAAAAGCTATAACGCTGAGTGCCTCAGAGAAGGCTGTGTACCCATTTGTTCACAATAGGAGACACAATTTCCTGGCCACTTCACACATTTTATGTCTTTTATGTCCTTGGTACCAATAAAACAATATATTATTCCATTGCAAAGAAAAAAAATAACACTATTACTGCAGCAAGTCACAGCCGATCCCTGCGGTGGGGAGCAAATGACTCCAACAAAATGGCTTCTCAGCCGGATCGCGTCCATTATTTCAGAATTTTACTTCCGTATTCATTAGGCGGAATAGTTTTTACTCCAACCTCCTGCCTTTACCCTAATTACAAGAGTATTTTTGTAAATCTTTAATCATAAGTCCCATAATAGGTTTGCAGATAATTCCCTAAAAACTGGCAAAAATCTTGGAAATGGTAACATAAAATATATTAGAGAACTTTGTATTATACAACGTGGAGGCGTTAGGATATGTTCACATAACGGTGGTTACCGAAAATATAGGGAATGTCATTTCTTTTACGCGGAAAATAGCCTCCTATGACAAAAGCCACTGTGTGAGCATAGCCTTTAAGGGGTTGTCCATTTCAGGGATTTTGTGGTGAGATATTGGGGCACATTTACTTACCTGGTCCTGTCGCGATCCCCGATCCGGACTGTACGATGAGGATGAAGTCCGGTGCGATTCACCAAGATCGCGCGCCAGAGACCCTGCATGGGTCGCTTCTCCGCTGAGGTCCACCGGAGTTCACCTTCTTCTTCCCGGGGTTTGTTAGTGCATGTCTTGCGACACAATTTGACATGTTAAATCCCACGCGTTGTCCGAATCCGTCGGGTTGTTGTTGGAACCAAACAGAGCAATGGAGGCATCAGGAACAGAATGATTGTACAAATATAGGGTCAAATTTCATCTTCTAGGTGGAGGGTCGTTTTGTTTTATACATCATGAGACACTAAAGGAATTCCGAAATTATAAAACAATGAAACAGTTTTGACTTCAGACAGAAAGGCCACCCCATTGGCTGTAACCGCTGCTGTGTACCACAATGTGTCATCTAGGTCACAATCTCTTTCTTCTCCCTTTCTTTCGTGTCACCCTGACATTTCGCCCCTGCGGAGGACGGGTGTTTACCCAGCTGCCCCCATTCTCAGTGTCTGTGATTCCACATATCCCTCTCTCTGACGTCTTGTTTTGATGAGTTTCGCTCCCGGGTGTTTGTACAAGGTTATGTTTTGCAGACTTTCATATTTGCAGACTCTGAGGCCTTTCGGTTACTTTGCTAGAAAGCAACTGATAGATAAGTCCAATTCTATACCGATACGCCCTGAGTGACCAGGAGAGGAGGGCTGAAGTGGTCTAATTCCTCTTTCTGGAAATTTCCAAATGCATTTAAAGGGGTATACCACATTTCCTATATTAGCAAGTGATCCAAACTTGAATACATGCTTCTATTAGTTGTGGTATTAGGTGACCCAAGACCCGCTGACATCTTGGAACCATACAATACCACCAGATCATTGTCATAAAGAGGCGTACAAAGAATTTTTGTGAACTTCTTAAGAATTTTAAAAAATGCTGCCCCGGGTCTCTCCATTGACCTGGCAACAGGCAAGAAATTGGACTAAGCCATCTACTATGGAGCCGAGATTTGCAAGGTCAGACCTATTTTCTGGCTGGGACATACCCAAATTTGCGACAATGTTCTATGAAAATGAAGGTTTGCACAGCGTGATACTATAAGGTGGCACCATATGGTAGCATATAGAGTGCCCAACAGGGCTCCATAATATGGAATCTGTAGACTCTCTATGCCAAGGCTTTGCCCTTACTTGTAATACTATAGGGGGTTCACTATCCATTAGGCAAGTTGAGCCTCTTGCCTCAGACAGCATCATCTACAGCAACATAAGAGGCAGCATAAAAAAAGCGTCTCCACACTCCCGATGTCATCAGGTGCAAGACATTGCACAGATAACCCACTTACGAAAACAATAATCTGATATGTTACTTCTGGATGGCATGGAGGGGGCACTGTTCTATAGCTTGCCTCAGAAAGCCGAAAGTTTAGATTCATCCCTGGGCGGTGCTCTTGGTAGCAGTCAAATCTTGGACCTGGTGTCTAGATGGAGTTCCCCTTTAAATCTCCCCATACGGTGCTGTAGCGAGCAGCTGTTGCAGCCATTGCCTTGCCATAAATAATAGATGCAGGACGCAGTGTTTATGAACAGCTGATCTCAGCGCTGATCTACAGGGTCCGGTTACTCCAGGTGAAGCCATCTGACCTCATATATCTCCCTTTTTTTTCTAGCCGAGTGCTGTGGACGATCCGGGCCACTGAGGACATAGAGAGCAGCGCAGCATAACACAGATAGCTCCCAATTTCCATATGCTAAGTGAAATAAGAGGAACCATCCTCTCCGAGACTGTCAGACCGGCCTGGGACATGGATACAGACAATGGAAATCCATATATTTATACTATGGGATCTAGGTATGGATTAGGGCAGGAAGCATCCATGGGGTAATAATGGGTTAAATGCATCATGCCACCATTGTACCCCTTAGTCATTGTATACCATTGTGGTTCCCAGGGGTGCGTCTTTTGAGGCGAGCTATAGAATGGTACCCAACTCCACCCCATGGTGTAGAATTATATCAGTTTTTTTTAGTAGGGGCATTCCATGCAGTGTCTTACACCTGTATTAAAATTGGGTGTGAAGAGACACTATTTTTAAGTGTCAAGACCTGCTTTGTGGCAGGTGGCTGTATTCCTAACGCTGCCCCCCCTCACTTTGGTACAGGTGGTGCCGCCTGAGGCGAGATGCTCAACTAGAATCATGGCTGGTGCACCCCTGTGTGGGCTCAAATCGTATTGTACCCCCTGTCTACCTAACCTATACCAATCCTAATAATGATAGCTTTGATTAACCTACCACCAAAGGTGAATAGCGTAAAATCCGTGCCTCAAGCTGATGCCTAATGGAGGCTCATCCTACAAGATGGTTTCAGTGTTACATAACAGCGCATGTTTCAGGGCCGTTGTTGTGTAAGACACGCTGTACTGTAAATACGGCGCTCAATTTGGAAAGCAATTAAAAAACTTGTTGATGAGAAATCGTGTTAATTAATCTAATGACCGTTGCTGTTGTGAGTCGTCTCTGGGAGTAATTACCTAAATAAAGGCAATAATAAGTCCTAGAAATCAGCATTCAGAATGGGGGGTAATTAGCGGCGTGAGGGGACAAGTAGCATTTACGGGTAATTCGCTCGCAGTGAGTAGTAGTGGGGGGGGAGTTCGTGGTGGAGATTTATGGGTTATAGTCCAAGCGGCGATATAAAAGAATCTAAAAATGAGTAACTTTTTAAAATACATAATTATCCCAAAACAATTCGGCATCAGTGTTATGATAGAAAAGGAAACTAATGACCCTCATTACTTTCCAAAAACAACACACAACAGCTTTGGAACTGGGGCAGGAGGGTCCTGAAAACTGGGCCAAGAGACACTATTTCTGTACAAGTGTTACACCTTGTTCCCGTTTTTACAATTTGCTGTTTACAACATTGGGGGTGGGGCGTCCATACTAACACAGTGTCAGCCAGCATGACCCATTTAACAGTGCTGACCACAGTTGCCCCTTGAAGGATATGTGCACATCTTCGTTGAAGCCTTGTCCAGGGGTACCGCAATGGATACCCAATCGACCCCTTATAATCAATAGGGGTTCCTCAAGATCTTGTGTTGCCCGTCATTAGATGGATATGTCTTTAATGTTCATTACTTTCTTCTTTTCCTATGATGGGCGTCTCCTCACACTTCTGTGCACCCACTTCTCTGTATTGAGCCCCTCCCCTCTGATTGATGTGCAGTACAATATAGATATAATGGTGCACAACCTCCATTCTTTATTGTGTCAGGTCGGATGACGGGGCCCCCTGACACTGCAGGCCCCATACCGGCTGCTATGGCCGCTATCGCTGTAGTTACGCCGCTGATGTCAATGCTAAGGGCTAAGAGCACAGCAGTGTGAGGGCACACCCCAAGTACATAAATGCATTTTTCACAGTCCTGCTTCTTCACACGCAAACTAATAAAAGCTGGATAATGTGGAGGGTAAATACAGACAATAATAGCCGGGACTAATGGCACTTCGCAGAAATCCTGAAAATCACAGCAGTGTTGTGTTTGTTTTTTTCCATGTCAGTAGCGCTCTCTGACCAGGCACGAATGAACTCGGTGAACTCACAAACCAGACCGTGAAATGGCCAGAGAATCGGCTGTCAAGTTATTGAATCAGCCCTACTGTAGAGTATCGGCCTACGGGGGGTCCCATAAAAGTGTTTCTCCAGATCGCTGCAGATCCCAATGCTTGGAGCCGCAAAAATCAATTATCCCCCAGTCCATAAATAAAGGATAAGTGTTGTTTGTGGCACATCCCATTTAAGTCCCAATGGAGAATGATCACAAAATTCACCAATCAAGCAACATTGAATCTTTCCCCCCTTTCATGACAATTATTTGATGTTGCAGTTGATTGTGGGGGGCAAGCAGAGGCTGAACAAGTAGGGGGTGCTGAGAAATTAGTTCATGATTTTGGGACTGGAAATAGAATATGCAGACACTAAACCAGCAGGAAGGATTAATCTGTCTCAACTGGGAATGTAAATGTGTAGGTGATGGGTGACTTAAAGGGATTCTTTAGCTTTGCAGATGCTGAACATGCAGGAATTAGATAGGGTGCTATGGGAAATAAGTGACTGCTTTTTTCCTGAAACAAAGTAATTCTTACCCACAGGCTGAATGAGGTATTGCAGATCAGTCTTATTTGGATTTAGGTCTACAAAGCCCACCTGCTTATTAAAGGGAACATTAACTTTGTAAAGCAATGTGGACCACTGGACTCAATAAAAGTCATCTAAGGGGTCCACTAAGTTTTTATTCTAAATTTCACATTTTTCACATTTGTGAAAGAGTCTGTGTTTGTATGTTGAGGTAATCATTTTAAAGGGATAGTTGATATTTGGAGAACCTCTACTAATTTTTTAGCAATTTCCTTATATACTAATTTATTCTAAAATGGCCCTTTAAAGGGGAAACGGGTGATAAGTTTCCCAGCATGTCTTATGATGCTGTCTAAACTTAGCAATGTCAGTCCCATCCTGTAGGGTAACTCCTACCAATCTCCTGCTGCTCCTTTATGGACACTTCTGAGGTCTCTTTAGACCTAATCCATTGTTTAAATGTCAAACTGAATAGACACAATGCTGCAAACTTTTTGGATATTTTAAAATTCAGTTTACCTTACGCAACCACTAGGGGGAGCAATGTGTATACAGATTCATACAGCGCCTAAGGAGTTGATTAAACTCTACATGGGACCTTAACCTTCAAAAATTTGGGACGGGGGTCACTTTAATCAACAGTGATTTCACACTTTAGTATCTTTATAGTGTCTCTGATTACTTCAATAAGCAGAATTGTGCAGCCTGCAAGGCGTCGGTACCTGGGAGCACGCCGCCGCTTTAGCCCATGTGACTATACGTTGACTATGGAAGAATGCCACCTGGCCCCTTGTGTCTCTTCAGGACGGGGCGAGGTATGTGTCTGTGGACATGTGTCGGTGCCCGGGCTGGACATGTTTATGGAAAGCAGTCTGTTTCAGGTGTCCTATTCCTAAGCCCATGAGCAGCTGTCCAGGATCAGCTCATAAAACCAGAAATTAGCCGCAAAATGCATAAAGTAATGGACTGTCTATTAATAGTGAGTTACCTGGAACAACCCATAATAAACCAGGGGAACAAGTGCAGGCGGAGGCTCTCCATTACTCTAATGCACCCGGTACTAGATACCGACATCTGCAATCGGGAACGTTGTGTGTGGCGATTGTTCTGCTTGATCAGTTATCATCATACCTCCTGTATTAGACTATAAGGCGGTAGTCACATATAGACACCACTATGAATCCCCCACAACCCAGTGTTCTTATATTTATTTGTTTCCTCCTTATTATACAAAAATGAAGTCATAAAAAAGTCTGTAGTGTAGAGCTGGGCCACACATTAATAAAGCCAGACATGAATTGATAGGTTACCAAGGTAAGAGAACCTGATTACAATTACTGCTGAAATGCTAAAGCACAAAATGAAAGCAAAGAAAGCAATGAAAGAAATTTACATTGTAGTTAGAGATGAGCGAACACTAAAATGCTCGGGTACTCGTTATTCGAGACGAACTTTTCCCGATGCTCGAGTGCTCGTCTCGAATAACGAACCCCATTGAAGTCAATGGGAGACTCGAGCATTTTTCAAGGGGACCAAGGCTCTGCACAGGGAAGCTTGGCCAAACACCTGGGAACCTCAGAAAAGGATGGAAACACCACGGAAATGGACAGGAAACAGCAGGGGCAGCATGCATGGATGCCTCTGAGGCTGCTTAATCGCACCATTATGCCAAAATTATGGGCAACAGCATGGCCATGACAGAGTGACAGAATGAAGCTAGATAGTATCTAAAACATGCAATAATTGACCCTGACACTATAGGGGACGGCATGCAGAGGCAGCGGCAGCAGGCTAGAGAGTGTCATGGCGACATACCCTAAATGGACTCAGGCTTCAAACCAATGGGTGGCAGAGAGGAACCAAAGGAGGTGAGCAAGAAGTGCTCAAATAATATCGGTACATGATAAAAGTTTGCCAGTATATTTTGTGGATTACACAGCAGGGTGGCGACAAAGTTAACATGGAAGCCATGAAAACAACCCAAAATTCTGCCTGACACAGCTCGTTTGATAAGGGGACCATGTATGGAGGCAGTGAACTAGTAGTAGATTAAAGGTGCTGCAGTTAAAACTATGTTAGTTGGATCTTGGCATGGAGCTGGCGCTCCGCTGCCAGACGAGCTTTCGCCAATCCAAGCCCCTGTCTCTAGGCTACTCCCCAAACAGCACTTTTGTATAAGATCAAGTGTAGTAGCGTTCTTATAAGTTTAGGATATGCCGGGTGAGGGGAATGTAAACAGATGCGCAAGAAGCGCATGATGCGCATGGAGCTGGCGCTCCGCTGCCAGGCGAGCTTTCGCAAATCCAAGCCCCTGTCTCTAGGCTACTCCCCAAACAGCACTTTTGTATAAGATCAAGTGTAGTAGCGTTCTTATAAGTTTAGGATATGGCGGGTGAGGGGAATGTAAACAGATGCGCAAGAAGCGCTGAAATAATATCCCTAAATGGTAAAAGTTTGCAAGTATATTTTGTGGATTACACAGCAGGGTGGCGACAAAGTTAACAACTTTGATGTGGAATGCCCTGTAATAGCTCTTGGGCGGTGTGCCTTTTATCGCCTAGGCTCAGCAGTTTCAGCACCGCCTGCTGTCGCTTAGCGACGGCACTGCTGCTGTGCCTAGAGCTACCGACTGATGGCGCCATGCCCACGGATGGTAATTCGGAGGAGGAGGTGGAGGAGGGGTGGGAGGAGGTATAGTAGGCCTTTGAGACCTGGACCGAGGTAGGCCCCGCAATTCTCTGCGTCGGCAGTATATGACCAGCCCCAGGGTCAGACTCGGTCCCAGCCTGCACCAAGTTAAGTGTAGTAGCGTTCTTATAAGTTTGGGATATGGCGGGTTAGGGGAATGTAAACAGATGCGCAAGAAGCGCATGATGCGCATGGAGCTGGCGTTCCGCTGCCAGGCGAGCTTTCGCCAATCCAAGCCCCTGTCTCTAGGCTACTCCCCAAACAGCACTTCTAAGAACCTTTTGTATAAGATCAAGTGTAGTAGCGTTCTTATAAGTTTAGGATATGCCGGGTGAGGGGAATGTAAACAGATGCGCAAGAAGCGCTGAAATAATATCCCTAAATGGTAAAAGTTTGCCAGTATATTTTGTGGATAACACAGCAGGGTGGCGACAAAGTTAACAACTTTGATGTGGAATCCATGAAAACAACCCAAATTTCTGCCTGACACACCTCGTTTGATAAAGGGACGATGTATGGAGGCAGCTATATGGACGACTTTTGGAGGTAGCAATGGAGACAACGTGTGGAGGCTGCTATGGAGACAATTTAATTTGGATAGTGCCTGTATGTGGCAGTCCCAAACATTTTTCAAACCAGAGGAGCAGGTAGGTGGCCCTCCAGTAAAATGGAATAGATTGAGTGCCTGTATGTGGCAGTCCCAAAAATTCTTCAAACCAGAGGAGCAGGTAGGTGGCCCTCCAGTAAAATGGAATAGATTGAGTGCCTGTATGTGGCAGTCCCAAAAATTCTTCAAACCAGAGGAGCAGGTAGGTGGCCCTCCAGTAAAATGGAATAGATTGAGTGCCTGTATGTGGCAGTCCCAAAAATTGTTCAAACCAGAGGAGCAGGTAGGTGGCCCTCCAGTAAAATGGAATAGATTGAGTGCCTGTATGTGGCAGTCCCAAAAATTGTTCAAACCAGAGGAGCAGGTAGGTGGCCCTCCAGTAAAATGGAATAGATTGAGTCCCAAAAATTGTTCAAACCAGAGGAGCAGGTAGGTGGCCCTCCAGTAAAATGGAATAGATTGAGTGCCTGTATGTGGCAGTCCCAAAAATTGTTCAAACCAGAGGACCGGGTAGGTGGCCCTCCAGAAAAATGGAATAGATTGAGTGCCTGTATGTGGCACTCACAAAAATTGTTTCAAACAGAGGACCGGGTAGGTGGCCCTCCAGAAAAATTAAATGCATGAAGTATAGCAAGAGCCAGTGGGCCCTGTCAAAAAATAGCCATTTTCCTCTGCTTTACTGTACAAAGAGGAGGAGAAGGAGGAAAATGAGGAGGAGGAGGAGGAGTGGATCAATTATTCAGGTTGAGCTTCCTTCACCTGGTGGAGATTGGAAATTCTGAGAAATCCAGCCTTTATTCATTTTAATAAGCGTCAGCCTGTCAGCGCTGTCAGTCGACAGGCGTGTACGCTTATCGGTGATGATGCCACCAGCTGCACTGAAAACCCGCTCGGACAAGACGCTAGCGGCAGGGCAGGCAAGAACCTCCAAGGCGTACAGCGCCAGTTCGTGCCACATGTCCAGCTTTGAAACCCAGTAGTTGTAGGGAGCTGTGTGATCATTTAGGACGATGGTATGGTCAGCTACGTACTCCCTCACCATCTTTCTGTAAAGATCAGCCCTACTCTGCCGAGACTGGGGACAGGTGACAGTGTCTTGCTGGGGTGACATAAAGCTGGCAAAAGCCTTGTAAAGCGTACCCTTGCCAGTGCTGGACAAGCTGCCTGCTCGCCTACTCTCCCTCGCTACTTGTCCCGCAGAACTACGCACTCTGCCGCTAGCGCTGTCAGAAGGGAAATACTGTTTCAGCTTGTGCACCAGGGCCTGCTGGTATTCATGCATTCTCACACTCCTTTCCTCTGCAGGGATGAGAGTGGGAAGATTTTGCTTGTACCGTGGGTCCAGGAGAGTGAACACCCAGTAATCGGTGCTGGAATAAATTCTTTGAACGCGAGGGTCACGGGATAGGCAGCCTAGCATGAAATCTGCCATATGCGCCAGAGACAACGCGTAAGAATTCACTCCCCTCACTGGCCTGACTGTCCATTTCCTCCTCCTCCAACTCCTCCAACTCCTCTTCTTCTGCCCATACACGCTGAACAGTGAAGGACTCAACAATGGTCCCCTCTTGTGTCTCGCCAACATTCTCCTCCTCTTCCTCCTCATCCTCCTCCACCTCCACCTCCTCCGATATGCGCTGAGAAACAGACCTCAGGGTGCTTTGGCTATCAACAAGGGAATATTCTTCCCCCGTCTCTTGTGACGAGCGCAAAGCTTCCGACTTCATGCTGACCAGAGAGTTTTTCAACAGGCCAAGCAGCGGGATGGTGAGGCTGATGATGGCGGCATCGCCACTGACCATCTGTGTTGACTCCTCAAAGTTACTCAGCACCTGACAGATATCAGACATCCACGTCCACTCCTCATTGTAGACTTGAGGAAGCTGACTGACCTGACTACCAGTTCTGGTGGAAGTTGACATCTGGCAGTCTACAATCGCTCTGCGCTGCTGGTAAACTCTGGATAACATGGTCAGTGTTGAATTCCACCTCGTGGGCACGTCGCACAACAGTCGGTGAGCGGGCAGTTGGAGGCGGCGCTGCGCTGCCCTGAGAGTGGCAGCATCTGGGCTGGACTTCCTGAAATGAGCACAGATGCGGCTCACCTTCGTGAGCAAATCAGACAGATTGGGGTATGTCTTGAGGAAACGCTGCACTATCAGATTTAACACATGGGCCAGGCATGGCACATGTGTCAGTCTGCCGAGTTGCAGAGCCGCCACCAGGTTACGGCCGTTGTCACACACAACCATTCCCGGCTTGAGGTTCAGCGGTGCCAGCCACAGATCAGTCTGCGCCGTGATGCCCTGTAATAGCTCTTGGGCGGTGTGCCTTTTGTCGCCTAGGCTCAGCAGTTTGAGCACCGCCTGCTGTCGCTTAGCGACGGCACTGCTGCTGTGCCTAGAGCTACCGACTGATGGCGCCGTGCCCACGGATGGTAGTTCGGAGGAGGAGGTGGAGGAGGGGTGGGAGGAGGAGGAGGCATAGTAGGCCTGAAACACCTGGACCGAGGTAGGCCCCGCAATCCTCGGCGTCGGCAGTATATGAGCAGCCCCAGGGTCAGTCTCGGTCCCAGCCTCCACCAAGTTAACCCAATGTGCCGTCAGCGATATATAGTGGCCCTGCCCGGCAGCACTCGTCCACGTGTCCGTGGTCAGGTGGACCTTGTCAGAAACGGCGTTGGTCAGGGCACGGATGATGTTGTCTGACACGTGCTGGTGCAGGGCTGGGACGGCACAACGGGAAAAGTAGTGGCGGCTGGGGACCGAATACCGAGGGGCGGCCGCCGCCATGAGGTTGCGAAAGGCCTCGGTCTCTACTAGCCTATAGGGCAGCATCTCCAGGCTAAGCAATCTGGAGATGTGCACATTAAGGGCTTGGGCGTGCGGGTGGGTTGCACTATATTTGCGTTTCCGCTCCAGCGTCTGGGGTATGGAGAGCTGAACGCTGGTGGATGCTGTGGAGGATCGTGGAGGCGACGATGGGGTTTTTGTGGCAGGGTCCTGGGCAGGGGGCTGACTAGCAGCTGACACAGGGGAAGGAGCAGTGGTGTGCACGGCCGGAGGTGAACGGGCTTGTTGCCACTGAGTGGGGTGCTTAGCATTCATATGCCTGCGCATACTGGTGGTAGTTAAGCTAGTAGTGGTGGAACCCCTGCTGAGCCTGGTTTGGCAAATGTTGCACACCACAGTCCGTCGGTCATCCGGTGTTTCCTTAAAGAACCTCCACACTTCTGAAGATCTAGCCCTCGCCGCAAGAGCCCTCACCACGGGAGCTTCACTAGTTGACAGTGGCGCTGATGCACCAGCTCTGGCCCTGCCTCTCCGTCTGGCCCCACCACTGCCTCTTCCAACCTGTTCAGGTCGAGGACTCTCCTCCGTCTCAGAAGCACTGTGTTCACCCGGCCTCTCAACCCAGCTTGGGTCTGTCACCTCATCATCCTCCGATCCCTCAGTCTGCTCCCCCCTCGGACTTCCTGCCCTGACAACAACTTCCCCACTGTCTGACAACCGTGTCTCCTCATCGTCGGACACCTCTTTACACACTTCCACTACGTCAAGAAGGTCATCATCACCCACAGACTGTGACTGGTGGAAAACCTGGGCATCGGAAAATTGCTCAGCAGCAACCGGACAAGTGGTTTGTGACTGTGGGAAGGGTCCAGAAAACAGTTCCTCAGAGTATGCCGGTTCAAATGGCAAATTTTCCTGGGAGGGGGCAGACTGGGGGGGAGGAGGCTGAGGTGCAGGAGCTGGAGGAGTGGGGATTTCGGTGACATGGGTGGACTGCGTGGAAGACTGACTGGTGGTGGACAAATTGCTCGAAGCATTGTCAGCAATCCACGACATCACCTGTTCGCACTGTTCTGGCCTCAACAGTGCTCTACCACGAGTCCCAGTAACTTCAGACATGAACCTAGGGAGTGTAGCTCTGCGGCGTTCCCCTGCTCCCTCATCAGCAGGTGGTGTCTCACCCCGCCCAGGACCACGGCCTCTGACCCCTGCAGTAGTTGGACGCCCACGTCCCCGCCCTCGTCCTCTACCCCTAGCCCTGGGGTTAAACATTTTTAAAATGAGAGTTATAACTTTTTTTTTTTTTACTTTTTTTTTTTTTTTTTTTGTGTTTTTTTGTGTTTTTTGTTTTTTTTTGTGTTTTTTGTTTTTTTTTGAGTTTTTAGAACCAAACAATCCTATCCTATTGCTATGGCTATTTTCTAGCCAAGTATCAAAGGAAGCACACTACTATGCCAGATGAGATGACACTGAGTTATTGCCTAATAGAAATCCAACCCCTACTGAATTTTGCCACTTCAGCCTTTGCTATGGATATGTGCGCCACTAAGCGCAGAACACAGCGGTCGCAAGTCTCACTACAAATTGCTCAGAATTGGCAAGTACATGCACTGCAGAAACTACAGCCACCAGCAGATCAACCAGAAATCAAATATATAGAACGCTACTGTAGGCTTCAAGAAGCTATTTGTATTCTCCTATGGCTATTTTCTAGCCAAGTATCAAAGGAAGCACACTACTATGCCAGATGAGATGACACTGAGTTATTGCCTAATAGAAATCCAACCCCTACTGAATTTTGCCACTTCAGCCTTTGCTATGGATATGTGCGCCACTAAGCGCAGAACACAGCGGTCGCAAGTCTCACTACAAATTGCTCAGAATTGGCAAGTACATGCACTGCAGAAACTACAGCCACCAGCAGATCAACCAGAAATCAAATATATAGAACGCTACTGTAGGCTTCAAGAAGCTATTTGTATTCTCCTATGGCTATTTTCTAGCCAAGTATCAAAGGAAGCACACTACTATGCCAGATGAGATGACACTGAGTTAGTGCCTAATAGAAATCCAACCCCTACTGAATTTTCCCACTTCAGCCTTTGCTATGGATATGTGCGCCACTAAGCGCAGAACACAGCGGTCGCAAGTCTCACTACAAATTGCTCAGAATTGGCAAGTACATGCACTGCAGAAACTAAAGCCACCAGCAGATCAACCAGAAATCAAATATATAGAACGCTACTGTAGGCTTCAAGAAGCTATTTGTATTCTCCTATGGCTATTTTCTAGCCAAGTATCAAAGGAAGCACACTACTATGCCAGATGAGATGACACTGAGTTATTGCCTAATAGAAATCCAACCCCTACTGAATTTTGCCACTTCAGCCTTTGCTATGGATATGTGCGCCACTAAGCGCAGAACACAGCGGTCGCAAGTCTCACTACAAATTGCTCAGAATTGGCAAGTACATGCACTGCAGAAACTACAGCCACCAGCAGATCAACCAGAAATCAAATATATAGAACGCTACTGTAGGCTTCAAGAAGCTATTTGTATTCTCCTATGGCTATTTTCTAGCCAAGTATCAAAGGAAGCACACTACTATGCCAGATGAGATGACACTGAGTTAGTGCCTAATAGAAATCCAACCCCTACTGAATTTTGCCACTTCGGCCTTTGCTATGGATATGTGCGCCACTAAGCGCAGAACACAGCGGTCGCAAGTCTCACTACAAATTGCTCAGAATTGGCAAGTACATGCACTGCAGAAACTAAAGCCACCAGCAGATCAACCAGAAATCAAATATATAGAACGCTACTGTAGGCTTCAAGAAGCTGTTTGTATTCTCCTATGGCTATTTTCTAGCCAAGTATCAAAGGAAGCACACTACTATGCCAGATGAGATGACACTGAGTTAGTGCCTAATAGAAATCCAACCCCTACTGAATTTTCCCACTTCAGCCTTTGCTATGGATATGTGCGCCACTAAGCGCAGAACACAGCGGTCGCAAGTCTCACTACAAATTGCTCAGAATTGGCAAGTACATGCACTGCAGAAACTACAGCCACCAGCAGATCAACCAGAAATCAAATATATAGAACGCTACTGTAGGCTTCAAGAAGCTGTTTGTATTCTCCTATGGCTATTTTCTAGCCAAGTATCAAAGGAAGCACACTACTATGCCAGATGAGATGACACTGAGTTATTGCCTAATAGAAATCCAACCCCTACTGAATTTTCCCACTTCGGTCTTTGCTATGGATATGTGTGCCACTAAGAGCTAAACACAACGGTAGCAAGTCCCCCTGCTAATTCCTCACAAAATGGTAAAAGATGCAAATTAAAATAAAAAAAGTATAACGTTATTGTAGCCCTAAGAAGGGCTGTTGGGTTGTTGTAGAATCACTCCTGCCTAACAGTAAGCTAATAGAACACCCTAACGCTTTCCCTGACCAGCAGCAGCTCTCTCCCTAGCGGCATCCAGAGACAGAATGATCCGAGCAGCGCGGCCAGCGGCTAGTCTATCCCAGGGTCACCTGATCTGGCCAGCCAACCACTGCTATCGACGTGTAAGGGTACCACGTCATGCTGGGTGGAGTGCAGAGTCTCCTGGCTTGTGATTGGCTCTGTTTCTGGCCGCCAAAAAGCAAAACGGCGGGAGCTGCCATTTTCTCGAGCGGGCAAAGTATTCGTCCGAGCAACGAGCAGTTTCGAGTACCCTAATGCTCGACCGAGCATCAAGCTCGGACGAGCATGTTCGCTCATCTCTAATTGTAGTATAATAATTATTATTTATATAGCGCACACAGATTACACAGCGTCGCACAGAACTTGCCAAATCAATCCCTGTCCCCAATGAGGCTCACAATCTAATCAACCTACCAGTATGTTTTGGAGTGTGGGAGGAAACCGGAGGAAACCCACACAACCATGGAGAGAACATACAAACTCTTTGCAGATGTTGACCTGGGTGGGACTAGAACCCAGGACCCCAGTAAGCTCCTTATCCTTTATCAAAAACCTGGCAAGTTTTTCTTATTAAGTTTTTCAGTTTACTGAGAATTTTACTCTTTGGGGCAGATTTACTTACCCGGTCCTGTTGCGATCCCGTAGTGCATTGTCCGACGTGGATTCAGGTCTGCCGCGATTCACTAAGATCGTGCGCCCGAGTTCCTGCATCCGTCTCGTCCGCCGGAGTTCACCTTCTTCTTCCCAGTGCTTGTAAGCGCGTATCTTGCGACACAATTTGAAATGTTAAATCATGCGCGTTGTCCGACGGCCCGCACCCCGTTTTTTGTCGCGTGGAAGCCAGCGTCGAAGCGCCAAAATCCGATCGCGTGCACCAAAATCGGGAAACCCGAAGAAAATGCACTCCGCAGACCTTTAGTAAATGAGCCCCTTTTAGTCCATCATTCTGGACACTTCCAAACTACAAGAAGATCCTTTTTCCCAAAGTTCTGATCCCGACCCGGAAACTGCTTACTGTGATTGATACAACTCTCCCTCTTCCTCTCAATAGCCTCTACTTCTCTGTGTGTAATAATAAATTTCTTATTTCATTTGTTACTATAGTATTTGATTTCATAATGTGCCTTAAGATTTCAGCAGACTTTTGTAGTGATTAAAATTTTTATATAATTTTATATTAGTATATATTTTTATATACTTTTGTACCTTTGTATTTTTATTACTCCTTATATATGTATTATATGTGTTCTTTCTAGTGAGTACATTCTTGGACCTGATGAAGGGGATGGTCCGTCCTAGAAACGTATAGTCCTAATAAAAAAAGAAATATTTTCACTGAACAAAGCTGGATGGGCCAATTTTATCTGTCCGGACTGTGTGTCAAATATATCCACTTTTTTTTAATTAAACCAATTTGCTTAATTGTATACAACACTCCCTCACTTTTTTCCTCACTGCTCCCTCTTGTTGTCGGGAGGTGGGATGATGTCGTAGACTGTAGCGATTGACAAACCAGACCTTAAATCTGGCCCTTGACCTTTGTGCCTACAAGGTAGACTACTTATTAAAAGACCAGGAAACTAAATATTAGGGTCATGTGGGAAGGTCACAGCATTTATTAACAGGAAAATAAATTATTAAATAACATTATAAATTAAAACATTTAACAACTTGCACAGGCCTCTTGTGTTCTTCTGAAACTTGGGAACCAACTTCACCCTAAATGGCGGCTGCGACCCTGCAGCCGGCATGTGGGCATCTTCCAACGCCTTAGGAGCTGTTTAACTTCCGTCTTTGCTGTGACATCTGTAGGAAGACAGAAGGAAACAGCCAGAACCAAGGAAAGAAGAAGCTGAAAGAACCAAATCAGAGGGCAGGGTGGGAGGGTGACTTCTCGCCTCTTCGGTCCAGGGAGCAGAAGGAAAGAGGCCCCGCCACGTGCTCTCGAACTTTATAAAACCCCCTGGCGGGTCCTTGCCCGCCCCTAAAGACCGCCTCCGGTGACCTCACACGGGAGGAGTAAAAGGCCAAGCCCCAAACCTACCAGAAGGCTTTAAACCCACCCCCTACAGTCCTCCGCCCCTTCTCTAGTTGTTTTGGGGCTTATTATCACTGCACCCACTGGCCTCCTCCGCACACAGCAGCATCTTGTGTGATAACCGCTGAAACACCGTCTAGCAGACATGTCATGTCCCTGTGCATGAGCCCTGAGGTCAAAAGGATTGGCTACAATGGTGGAGGTCAGCCCAGCAAGTCATCATAGGACTATCCTTCATCCTCATGAAACACAGAAAGGCTCACACCATGTGCCCTAAAAATAACCCCCATAGTGTCAGGAGAAAACTTCTACATGGTCCCTCATAAATCTGCAGCCTTATATAATATTCATATATAGCATATTTTTTATTATTATATGTTCCAATAAATAAGATTAAAATCTGTGAGTCCGCGGCATCACTAATAAATATGTAGATATTGGGGCGTTTCATGCAGTCACTACCAGTACAAGAGACAAGGACATTATATTCCCCCTGTAGTCAGCCATTCAAGGGTTAATCCTTCAGAATCCTGAGTGTGACCTCATAGATGCGCTGATGTCACAATTCCCACTTATCATAAATTGACCTCTGAATCAGAAGGGGCAGGGAATGGGCGATGAGACGTCGAGGTGTGAAGAACCGCGGATCTATGGACCCCTGGACGCATGGACCCCCGGACGCATGGACCCCCGGACGCATGGACCTTGGACGCATGGACCCCCAGACGTATGAACCCCCGGACGCATGGACCACCGGACGCATGGACCCCTGGACGCATGGAGCCCTGGAGCTCGGGATCCCGGATGCCTGCGTGACAGATATGTATTTGGCAGTGACCCTCTAAGCCCAGAGGAAGGGCGATCCTTCAGCCATGGCTTCCCTAGAGGTTTCCTCCACAGGGGGTTTTTCCTCTCCTCAGTGCTGAAGGGTGACTCTTCGTGAGTCGGGGGTCTGCCATGGGATGGGATTATAAATAAATATTTGGTTATTTAGTTCCCAATTATTTGTCTTTTGTCTATTTATTGGATCTTCTTTGGTTTAATTCATTTTTCTTGGGGGTTTCTTGGGCCGGTGAATACAAGGTCTGTGCACATCACATCTCACAGGGGCATCAGGGAACATAGTAACTGCCCCTATGGATGTATCTGCCCCAGTGGTTGCCCCTTATGTACTGCACAGGTATCACATGTACACACAACTGCAACACCCTTGCCAATACATAGGCAAGGGAGTAGTTGCAAACAGCGCCCTCTCCAGGTTAGGAGCTGTCTGAGAAAGTAATAAACCCTCTAGAAGGTTCTAGCACTGGGTCATTAGGTAATAAGAAGCGGGAGATCCTGCCTGAACAGGCAATGGATGTGAGTTATCTACCAATTGTGTTTCTACAATGTGCACTGGAGTGTGATTGGAGAGGAAGCCACCACCTTAGCAAGAGAATAAAACCTCTGGGCAGAGAGGAGCCAATGGTCTTAGGTCTTAGTCCAGTTCTAGCTGGTCTTACCACCAGCAGACAGGGTGAAGAGAGAGACAGAGTCAGTCCACCATCAGAGCAGACACTTAACCTAATGCCAGGACCAGAGTCAGGAGACTCAGAGCTGCAGCTTCCACAACTTGGACACAGCTCCATCCCAGCCTGCATCTACTACCAGGCTGGTGCACTATTCCTGAGGAATCCTCTCCATGCATTTAGAGACATATGACCGGAGTCAGCAATATAAATCAAATTTTCTTTATATCCAAATGTGAAAAGACATAAAACACCAGTACATCACCATATCTTCGGCAAACAGTGTCAATTGTCCATAAAATTGTAGCACGCTAGGAGATCATGGCTTTTCACTGAGCAACCGACGCCCGTATGGTCTAGTGTGACGTTTCGGAGGTGTGTCCTCCTTCCTCAGACATGCGTGATACTAGGTAAGTGGAGATTTAAATGCTTTCTTAATACTCATAGTTATACATAACTTATTATATAGCAAAATCTACATTAGATACCACTAACCTAGAAACGAAATACATACCTAGTATCACGCATGTCTGAGGAAGGAGGACACACCTCCGAAACGTTACACTAGACCATACGGGCGTCGGTTGCTCAGTGAAAAGCCATGATCTCCTAGCGTGCTACAATTTTATGGACAATTGACACTGTTTGCCGAAGATATGGTGATGTACTGGTGTTTTATGTCTTTTCACATTTGGATATAAAGAAAAATTGATTTATATTGCTGACTCCGGTCATATGTCTCTAAATGCTTGGTTAATGGGTTATGAGAGCCCTAATTTGTAGACCGGTGTACACACTAGGAGTCACACGCTACAGAGCTTTTTTGTTTTTTGGTTGATGACTCCTCTCCATGACCACTCCAGTATCTGCTGTGAGACCATCTAGGCCCATTGCCTGCTGTTGTTCAATAAAGAACCGTGAATTATTTTGCACAACGTTGCCTCCGTCTGATCCCTGGATACGGCTGTTACCACCACAGGCTCCCCATCCATTACCCAGGGACATATCTCCACAGGGAGAACCAGTACCACAGCCTCTCCCTCTATATCATTTCTTGCACCACCTGCTGGAGACCTGCCAGGCTGTGGGACAGCCCTCTGGTCCCCATACCAAGCACCGTGACCACAGCGTGCCCTAGGCCGCAATTGCCAGCCACTCCGATGTTGCACATCCCCAGGGTAACATAACATATGCCATAACTGTCCTGGTTACCCATAGCAACCAATCACAGCACAGCTTTCATTCCTGAAAGTTCTCTCTTACACTAAAAGCTGCTCTGTGATTGGTTGCCAATTTATATACAGTAAAAGTTATTCAAGAAGCAAGGAAGCATGTCCGTGTGCATGAGCCCTGAGGTCATATAGGATTGGCTACAATGGTGGAGGTCAGCCCAGCAAGTCATCATAGGACTATCCTTCACCCTCATGAAACACAGAAAGGCTCACACCATGTGCCCTAAAAATAACCCCCACAATGTCAGGAAAAAAACCTCCACATGGTCCCTGATGAATCTGTAGCCTTATATAATATTCTCATATAGCATATTTTTCCCCAAAAAAATGTGAATTATTATATGTTCCAATAAATAAGATTAAAAGCTGTGAGTGCGGCGTCACTTATAAATATGTAGATATTGGGGCGTTTCATGCAGTCACTACCAGTACAAGAGACAAGGACATTTTATTCCCCCTGTAGTCAGACATATTGTCAGCCATTCAAGGGTTAATCCTTCAGAATCCTGAGTGTGACCTCATAGATGCGCTGATGTCACAATTCCCACTTATCATAAATTGACCTCTGAATCACAAGGGGCAGGGAATGGGCGATGAGACGTCGAGGCGTGAGGAACCGCGGGTCTATGGACTCCTGGACGCATGGACCCCCGGACGCATGGACCCCCGGACGCGTGGACCCCCGGACGCATGGACCCCCGGACGCATGGACCCCCGGACGCATGGACCCCCGGATACCTGGGTGACAGATATATTTGGCAGTGACCCTCTAAGCCCAGAGGAAGGGCGATCCTTCAGCCATGGCTTCCCTAGAGGTTTCCTCCACAGGGGGTTTTTCCTCTCCTCAGTGCTGAAGGGTGACTCTTCGTGAGTCGGGGGTCTGCCATGGGATGGGATTATAAATAAATATTTGGTTATTTTGTTCTTATTTTGGTCTTTTGTCTATTTATTGGATCTTCTTTGGTTTAATTCATTTTTCTTGGGGGTTTCTTGGGCCGGTGAATACAAGGTCTGTGCACATCACATCTCACAGGGGCATCAGGGAACATAGTAACTGCCCCTATGGATGTATCTGCCCCAGTGGTTGCCCCTTATGTACTGCACAGGTATCACATGTACACACACCCCCAGGGTAACATAACATAGGCCAGAACTGTCCTGGTTACCCAGAGCAACCAATCACAGCACAGCTTCCATTCCTGACAGTTCTCTCTTACACTGAAAGCTGCACTGTGATTGGTTCCCAATTGATATACAGTAAAAGTAATTTCCTCAAGAAGCAAAGAAGATGAAAACAAATCACTTCATTAACCTATAGATGCTCAGAGAAGGAAATATCCATCACCGGAGCTGAGCCGGTATCAGGAAGCCGGGGTGTCATCTGCTACTAACAGCTGACACCCCAGTGTAGCACCCGCACTGTGTGAGCTCTGATCGCAGGTGTTTGACCTGTTCGATGCCGTATTCTGCTTCATTCAAATGCCTCCTGGGGGATTGTCCTCCCATGATCAGCCCTCCCATTCCGCTATTGATGGGTGACAATAGTTGCTATGGCAACCCTAAGGTCCGATCAGGACCCCAGGACTGTCCATAGTCAGAACCCACATAGATGTATCTTACAATCTGTGTATCAGCCTATGCACGTGGTGACAGTGATAACACCGTGCAATCCATCAGTACTACAGGGAATTATAATGGGCAAGGAATAAACTAATGTTCATGTCCCATAGTGGGACTAGTGGGACTAACCCGGTCCTGTTGCGATCCCACGGCGCATTGTCCGACGGGTATCCGGGTCTGCCGCGATTCGCTAAGATCGTGCCCCCGAGTTCCTGCATGTGTCGCTTCCCCGCTCAGGTGTGTCGGAGTTCACCTGCTTCTTCTTGGTGTATGTAAGTGCTGATCTTGCGACACAATTCTCAATGTTAAAGCCTGTGTGTTGTCCAAATCCGTCGGGTTATCCGATGGACACGCCCCCGATTTCTGTCACGTGCTATTGCGTGCGCCAAAATCCTGGGGCAATTCGGTGCAAAACGTAAATCGTCGGCGAACCCGACGAAAATGAGCTCCGCGGACCCTTAGTAAATGAGCCCCATTCTGTAAACACACACTCACTCCTTCCTCCTCTCACCTGAGTTCTGTCTGCTAGAGGAGCCAATTTCCTGGTACACAGAAGCCCAATATTGGTGTCCGACTGGCCGGGGCCCGATCCTGAGCACCTACCTCTGCTAAGGAAGTGATAAATACAGATAATCATTGGCGGTGTTAGATCCTCTGTCTGGGGGCCTGGCGCTGGTGCTCCAACACAGCCAATGATAATCCGGCCCTGCCCACACACTGCTGAGCTCTCAGCATTCTGAAAGAAGCTGCTCCAAAGCTCTGAGTAACAGCTGTAGCAGGCTTCTGGCTGAAAACTACATCAGTCACACAGAGTGGAGGGGCTTTGCAGAGACTTTAGAGCACAGCAGTGTGAGTGTGATGTGTGATGTGAATTGAGGGAACGGTTGCCGGTTGCAAGTAGGATCAAGATAGATTATCATCAGTACAATTTTGGATTGAGAGGAAATAACAACCATGACTTCTGTCCTACACTGCTAGCAATGGATGGATAATGGGAGAGATCTGAAGGTCCCATCCTCGGCCTCTGAACCGCACATTCATTTCTAATGGTTTACGGGGAAACTTGTTATCAAGACGATATGAAAGTATCATCAGTCCTGAGGGGGCAGCGCTGCCTGGTAATAAGGAGACCATATCCTGTGTCACTACAGAGCGGGATAGGAGAGGTTAAAGGCCAACCACAGATATAAAAGATATTAAGATTAATGATGCAGAAAGCATTCCAGCTACATAGGGAAGATGTAATGCAGGACTTGTTACATTGTACTGTGAATCATCATCTCTTAATATAGGGCCCTGGTTCAGAGATGTGTCCTGTGCTGCCCCTCTGCCAAGAGAAGCTGGGTATAGGGTATGACAACTGTGAGGTACAGGTCTCTGCCTCATTAAATTGTTACCTCTTTAGCAACACTATCTGTAACAATCAGCATTCTATGTATAGCTACTATAATACTGCCCCCTATGTACAAGAATATAACTACTATAATACTGCTCCCTATGTACAAGAATATAACTACTATAATACTGCCCCTTTGTACAGGAATATAACTACTATAATACTGTCCTCTATGTACAAGAATATAACTACTATAATACTGCCCCCTATGTACAGGAATATAACTACTATAATACTGCCCCCTATGTACAAGAATGTAACTACTATAATACTGCCCCCTATGTACAAGAATATAATTACTATAATACTGCCCCCTATGTACAAGAATATAACTACTATAATACTGCCCCTATGTACAGTAATATAACTACTATAATACTGTCCTCTATGTACAAGAATATAACTACTATAATACTGCCCCCTATGTACAAGAATATAACTACTATAATACTGCTCCCTATGTACAGGAATATAACTACTATAATACTGCTCCCTATGTACAAGAATATAACTACTATAATACTGCCCCCTATGTACAGGAATATAACTACTATAATACTGCCCCCTATGTACAGGAATATAACTACTATAATACTGCTCCCTATGTACAAGAATATAACTACTATAATACTGCACCCTATGTACAGGAATATAACTACTATAATACTGCCCCCTATGTACAAGAATATAACTACTATAATACTGCCCCCTATGTACCAGAATATAACTACTATAATACTGCCCCCTGTGTACAGGAATATAACTACTATAATACTGCCCCCTATGTACAGGAATATAACTACTATAATACTGCCCCCTATGTACAAGAATATAACTACTATAATACTGCCCCCTATGTACAAGAATATAACTACTATGATACTGCCCCCTATGTACAAGGATATAACTACTATAATACTGCCCCCTATGTACAAGAATATAGCTACTATAATATTGCCCCCTATGTACAGGAATATAACTACTTTAATACTGCCCCCTATGTACAGGAATATAACTACTATAATACTGCTCCCTACGTACAGGAATATAACTACTATAATACCTCCCCCTATGTACAGGAATATAACTACTATAACACTGCCCCCTATGTACAGGAATATAACTACTATAATACTGCCCCCTATGTATAGGAATATAATTACTATAATACTGCCCCCTATGTACACGAATATAACTACTATAATGCTGCCCCCTATGTATAGGAATATAACTACTATAATACTGCCCCCTATGTACAGGAATATAACTATTAAAATACTGCCCCCTATGTACAGGAATATAACTATTATAATACTGCCCCCTATGTACAAGAATATAACTACTATAATACTGCCCCCTATGTACAAGAATATAACTACTATAATACTGCCCCCTATGTGCAGGAATATAACTACTATAATACTGCCCCCTATGTACAGGAATATAACTACTATAATACTGCCCCCTATGTACAAGTATATAACTACTATAATACTGCCCCCTATGTACAAGAATATAACTACTATAATGCTGCCCCCTATGTACAAGAATATAACTACTATAATACTGCCCCCTATGTGCAGGAATATAACTACTATAATACTGCCCCCTATGTACAGGAATATAACTACTATAATACTGCCCCCTATGTACAAGTATATAACTACTATAATACTGCCCCCTATGTACAGGAATATAACTACTATAATACTGCTCCCTATGTACAGGAATATAACTACTATAATACCTCCCCCTATGTACAGGAATATAACTACTATAACACTGCCCCCT
Organism: Engystomops pustulosus; assembly: GCF_040894005.1. NCBI lineage: Eukaryota > Metazoa > Chordata > Amphibia > Anura > Leptodactylidae > Engystomops > Engystomops pustulosus. The sequence continues at coordinate 15,701,081 of NC_092418.1, forward strand.
ATGTACAGGAATATAACTACTATAATACTGCCCCCTATGTATAGGAATATAATTACTATAATACTGCCCCTTTTGTACAGGAATATAACTACTATAATGCTGCCCCCTATGTATAGGAATATAACTACTATAATACTGCCCCCTATGTACAGGAATATAACTATTATAATACTGCCCCCTATGTACAGGAATATAACTATTATAATACTGCCCCCTATGTACAAGAATATAACTACTATAATACTGCCCCCTATGTACAAGAATATAACTACTATAATACTGCCCCCTATGTGCAGGAATATAACTACTATAATACTGCCCCCTATGTACAGGAATATAACTACTATAATACTGCCCCCTATGTACAAGTATATAACTACTATAATACTGCCCCCTATGTCCAGGAATATAACTACTATAATACTGCCCCCTATGTACAGGAATATAACTACTATAATACTGCCCCCTATGAACAAGTATATAACTACTATAATACTGCCCCCTATGTACAAGAATATAACTACTATAATACTGCTCCCTATGTACAAGAATATAACTACTATAATACTGCCCCTATGTACAAGAATATAACTGCTATAATACTGCCCCCTATGTACAAGAATATAACTACTATAATACTGCCCCTATGTACAAGAATATAACTACTATAATACTGCTCCCTATGTACAGAATATAACTACTATAATACTGCCCCCTATATACAAGAATATAACTACTATAATACTGCCCCCTATGTACAAGAATATAACTACTATAATACTGCCCCCTATGTACAAGAATATAACTACTATAATACTGCCCCCTATGTACAAGAATATAACTACTATATTAACGCCCCCTATGTACAAGTATATAACTACTATAATTCTGCCCCCTATGTACAAGGATATAACTACTATAATACTGCCCTCTATGTACAGGAATATAACTACTATAATACTGACCCCTATGTACAAGGATATAACTACTATAATACTGCCCCCTATGTACAGGAATATAACTACTATAATACTGCCCCTTATGTACAAGAATATAACTACTATAATACTGACCCCTATGTACAGGAATATAACTACTATAATACTGCCCCTTATGTACAAGAATATAACTACTATAATACTGCCCCCTATGTACAGGAATATAACTACTATAATACTGCCCCCTATGTACAGGAATATAACTACTATAATACTGACCCCTATGTACAAGGATATAACTACTATATTACCGCCCCCTATGTACAAGTATATAACTACTATAATTCTGCTCTCTACATACAGAACATTTATACAGCGTAATTCTAGATCCTGAGTATTACACTGTTTCACTCACAAAGTGACATAGTGCTGAGGGATCCTGTGTTTTCTAGTGTTATTTGGAACATCTTTTGGGATTCCTAATTACCTCCGTAAGGTATTTACACTCACCAAATAGATTTGTTGTACATACAGTTAATAGCTGCCTATAACCCTGTACCTCCTGGGCCTACAGAGGCCATTGTCATATGAGTAGTGAAGACTGTGGCTTCTACCCTAGGGCTTGAGTATCCCCTGTTTCTGTTCCTTGAGCTTGACTTTTCAAAGGCCAAAGTTCTCAATTTGTATCCCTCATTAGCAAACAATGGGGCCGGATACTGGGTACCAAACAAATGGTAAAAACTTCCAGTCTCTGGGCAGTGGAGAGTGAGCGGTGCCATCACTTACAGCAAGCGCAGGGAAATTTTTCAGATCTTTGCTAAAAGCAAAGAAGTGGAGAAATGTGAGCATCAGGATACCTGCAGATGGACTGATCACACACAACATGAGAAGATGATTCATGTCTCTTCTGATAAAAAAAAATAAAGTTAATCTTTCCAAAATAATCATTTTTTTCCATGGTAACACGTCGTAAGACAGTAAGACATGAGCGCAGATTGGTAGGTATGGGGTCAGATGGTATGAAGCGCGATCATAAACACAGTGGTCAGTGCTACAGAACGAGCGTAATAGATCATATTAATAACCCGCAGTCTCCGGAGACGTCATTGGACAATCGCTGGTCACTATGGAAAACACTATATAAATGTGTTTGTGTGGGTGGTTGACTAGAAATTTTTCCTTCTCAACTGTGGCTCTAAGTCTAGAAAAGTGCACCAAATACGTCTTCTCTTTGACGTAGACGAGAACAGATAGAACTTCACTAATGAACAGGAGTCAGGAATTAGAGGGAGTCAACACGTTCTTCAACCTATTCTACGTCAATAAAACTTGTTCTTCTAGGACCATCTGTCCCACCATAGAATCCGTTGTCAATCCCAGGAGGTTCAAGGGGTTTAACCATTTCAGATAACTATGACATTTCCATCGGATTTGTAAACCTTGGGAAGTCCATCTATCTCAAACACAAGGGTCATGGGCGCTGTAAGAGGTAAGATGGACGCACATGATCAAGTTTCTCAATTGGTTTCCATCGGAGTTCTGTAAATAGCTAAGTAGGATAAGCTTGGATCATATTTGCACTCAGCTTTTCTATTGTTCCCTCTGGTGGGAAACCCAGTCCCACCAAAAATGTCCATCTCAGTAGAGCAAATGTTTTTCTCAGACAATGGGGCACATTTACTTACCCATCCCGTCGCGATCCCCGCCGTGTGTTGTCCGACGAGGATTTGGGTCTTCCGCGATTCACTAAGATCGTGCGTGCAATTTCCTGCATGTGTGGCTTCCCCGCTGAGGTCCCCCAAAGTTCACCTTCTTCTTTCCGGTGCATATGAGTACTGATCTTGCGACACAATTTGCTTTTTAAATTCTGCGGTTTGTCCGAATCAGTCGGGTTGTCCGATGTCCACGCCCCCCGATTTGTGTCATAAGCAAGCCGGCGTGGATGCGATATAATTCGATCGCGTACGCCAAAAACCCGGGGAAACCCAACGAAAATGTGGCGCTCGGACCCTTAGGAAATGTGCCCCACTGGCTCAGTCAATGAGTTGTTTGGATGTTTGGGGTTTGGACATGATTCCTTAACTATAAGGTGAAGAAACCCTTAAAGGACTTCCCAATGGGGTCATCTAGATGTTCACCACCAAGGTAGACTATAGACGACAGGTTATGTTCTCCACCAAGGAAAAACATTTTCATCAGCTCTACTCTGGGGACATAAATCTCCGATTATTAACTATACTTGTGGACATCTGCTCTTTTCTCTCCTTTTAGTCATTTGCCCAGACCACTTGAGACAACTGTTCGACACATTACTAATGACTTGGTCCGTTGGGTGAAACTACTTGGAGCCCGTTTTTCGAATTCAAGGTTGTTCTCAGTTATTCTTCCATGAAAGATCATCTTTAAAAGGTCCCAATGAAATTTTTCAAATTCATTAGGTCTCCCCTTCCCCTACGGAACTACTTATCTTACCATAAGAAAACGGAGAGTGGAATTTGTAGACCACAAGATCGTCAGTCATCGAAACAATGGGGCTCATTTACTTAGGGTCCGAATCGCGCGATTCTGTCGGGTATCCCGTCGATTTCCGATTTGCGCCGAATTCCACCGATTTTGGCGCACGCGATCGGATTTCGGCACAATCGCGCCGGGTTGCATGCAACTAAAAATCGGGGGCGTGGTTATCGGAAAACACGACGGATTCGGAAAAAACGCGTTATTTTTTTTAAAAAGTGTCGCTTGACACGCAGTTACCTGCACCAAGAAATAGAAGGTGAACTCCGGTGAACTCCAGCGGACCTCGGCGCAGCAGCGACACCTAGTGGATATCGGGCGCATGGACCTTAGTGAATCCCGGCAGAACCTGAATCCTCGTCGGAGAACGCGCCACGGGATCGCGACTGGACCGGGTAAGTAAATGTGCCCCATAAGGTCCAACAATAGGAATGGCATAACCAGGTGACCCTATCGGGGTTTTTGGATCCATGCATTTTAAACTGCTTCCTCGATGACCACCATTAATGGGCAGCATCTGCTGGATCTGAGAACCATCTGTTGGACCAATCAGAATCTACCCATCCATCATCATTGGTCCAGAACTCAAACCGATCATTAGATTCTCAACTATGTTCAATTACGTAATTAAAAAACTAATCATCATATGATGGGTTCACAATATCACCCATGAAGAGACTTCCATGTAAAGCAGGAAACAACAGAAGAGTAATTTCTCTTTCCTCATGGACTGGACCCACAGGCTGCCCGAGGCTGATTATTTATCCAGATCCGTAGAGCCGCCCCGGGCGTATGCTATAAATCACAGCTTGTTTGGCTTCCTTGGATAAACATCATGATGTAACCTTTGTTTAACTTTTCATAACGTGGTCACGTGGCCTTAATTTGTGTCACAGGGTCCAATTTGTTCTGTCGTATTATTTATTTTACTACTTGGAGGAGCTCAGAATCAACCTCAGCGCACATTAACTGCTGACCAGGCTCTTTCATTAAAGGGGAAGAGCCAGGAGGTTATTTAGGTTTCTTTTGGTCGCATTCACGACCCGATCTGGCACTGGGTAGAAGCAGCTGGATGTCTAGCAGAACTAAACAATGGGGGTCATTTACTAAGGGCCCGATTCGTGTTTTTGCGACCGGTTAACCGAATATTTCCGATTTGCGCCGATTTTCCCTGTATTGCCCCTGGATTTCGGCGCACGCGATCGGATTGTGGTGCATCGGCGTGGCCGGGAAAAACCAGCGCATTTTTTTTTTTAAAAGTGTCGCTTGACACGCGCTTACCTTCACCCACGATGGCTCGGTGAACTTCAGTGCATTCCGATAGTCTTCAGCGCAGCAGCGACACCTGGTGGACGTCAGAGGAACTGCCTTAGTGAATCTCGGCTGGACCCGAATCCACCGCAGACAACGCGCCGCTGGATTGCGAATGGACCGGGTAAGTAAATCTGCCCCAATGTTACATTGTAGCAGCAAGTGTCCAAGGTCAGAATCTCCACTACACAGGTATCTAATGCTCAGGAGGACCTGACATGTCTACACACTAAGCAAACAGCCCATTAAATTGTAATGCTCCATAATTCCTGCGGAGGCGCTGCAGGGAATAGTAACTTTTTTTTGTTCCTCATTGTTGCGCAATGCTACAAAAAAAAATTGGAAAATCTGTACGTTAAGCGATCTTGCTTGTGACATCAACTCTCCCGTAGATTTCTTTATGTAAAATGCCGGAGTATTATATATATGATGTAAAGAGATCACGGAGCCATTTAGGTGTCAGATGTTCTGTTCCTTCTGCGTGAAGACTTGTAAGTTATATCTGTCTCCTAGCTACAGGCCGGCTCTCAGCAACACAGACTGGATTACCATATCACTGACACCACTGGAAGAACTCTGATGTAAAGCATTGCAGTATACATGAATATCACACGAAGGGAACATCTACTAGTAACAAACAACCAATATATTGCATGCACGACATAATAGTGGCATCATAACTAGTGGAGAACGGTCATGTACCAGCGTGTGCACAGCTATTATACACAAAATGTGGCGTCACTGTTGAACTAAGCTTTATTATTTTTATATAATAATCAGAATTTACAACCTGTATTATAACCTAGAGCTGCACTCACTATTCTGCTGCTGGTGCAGTCACTGTGTACATACATGACATTACTTATCCTGTACTGATCCTGAGTTACATCCTGTATTATACCCCAGAGCTGCACTCACTATTCTGCTGCTGGTGTATTCACTGTGTACATACATGACATTACTTATCCTGTACTGATCCTGAGTTACATCCTGTATTATACTGCAGAGCTGCACTCACTATTCTGCTGCTGGTGCAGTCACTGTGTACATACATGACATTACTTATCCTGTACTGATCCTGAGTTACATCCTGTATTATACCCCAGAGCTGCACTCACTATTCTGCTGCTGGTGCAGTCACTGGGTACATACATGACATTACTTATCCTGTACTGATCCTGAGTTACATCCTGTATTATACTGCAGAGCTGCACTCACTATTCTGCTGCTGGTGCAGTCACTGTGTACATACATGACATTACTTATCCTGTACTGATCCTGAGTTACATCCTGTATTATACCCCAGAGCTGCACTCACTATTCTGCTGCTGGTGCAGTCACTGTGTACATAGATGACATTACTTATCCTGTACTGATCCTGAGTTACATCCTGTATTAGACTGCAGAGCTGCACTCACTATTCTGCTGCTGGTGCAGTCACTGTGTACATACATGACATTACTTATCCTGTACTGATCCTGAGTTACATCCTGTAAATCTTTTATTTTATATAAAAATGAAAAACATAACAACAATAAACATAAATGAAGCCATAACTTCTGGCAAAATAATTACAACAAATATAATCAAAAATAAACTTACAAAACCTCCTGGCCCAGCCACACACTCAGCATGAGAACAACCAAAACCCTCACACAGTCCCACCACCTAATTTTTTTTTTTTTTAATGTTTTTTTTTTTTTTCCCATAAATAACTAAAGAATACACAGCAAAAAAAAGACATAAAACAGGAAATAAAAACATTAAATATAACTAAATCCCACGCCCATCACCCTCCCCCCAGACACTGGTCTAACGTCCAAAGTTTGCGCTATATAGTCCAGACCAGTGCCCAGGATCGTATAGTCCAAATCCCGTCCACCCCCCTCCCAACCTAACACCCTAACACCAACACCCCAAAACCAACCAAGCTATATACACAAGAACTATAACTACATAAATACACACTGTACACAAGATACAAACACATTAAACAAATCAACATAACAAAACCAAACCACATAAAGCCCAGGTTCGGCACCTGCAAGCCCAACATCACTACACGCTCAGATACAAAACAAAAATCTACAGTGTCAGCATCAGCCCAACACCAGGAGAGGAGATGACAGACTAAGGGACACTAAAGGAGAACCCCCTCCAAAGGAGAGAGGCCCTCCCCGTGCCCCGCCTCTCATACTCCAGAGAGCGCACCTTCACCAGGTCACCCAGAATGTTCCTAACCACCTCATCCACCGGGAGGATTTTACGCTGCGTCGATACTAAGCACCGTGCGTTCCACGTGTGGTACCTGACCACTAGGCTAACTAGGAATAACGTGCAGCGGTCCCGGCCACCCAGGCCTCTGAATGCTCCATAGGCCCACTCCGCATAGGAGAGACCGGCCAACCCGGGCCAATGGATGGAAGCGCCCACCCGGTTGTACACCTCTGTGTTAAAGGGGCACTGAAGCAGGAAGTGGTCCATGCTCTCCAGCAGGCCACCGCACTCCTCCCGGGGACAACCCCTTTCCTCAGAGCTCCTACACTTCAGATTGTCCCTCACACACAGCTTTCCATGGAAGCAGCGCCAAGTCACGTCCCAAAACTTCAAGGGGATCCGGATAGAATTCAAAAGACCTAAACCAACCCCAAGATCCCGACTTGGGCAATCCCTGAGGGCCAGAGGCTTCTGGAAACGGGCAAACAGAACCCTCTTGTCAAGGATTTTCCTCGACATGGTCCTGATCTCCCACATTCCCAGACCCCACCGGCGAATCACCTTCAGAACCGGGGTAGCGTAAGCCGGAAGATGCCCATGTGGTGTACGGAGATCCTTCACTCGCCCTCCTGTCTCCCATTCCTGGAAGAAAGGCCGAAACCATCCCCTGCAGGAGTATACCCACGGAGGAGCCCTCTCTTTCCAGAGGTTTGCTACATTGATCTTAAGAAAGGTATTCACTAGGAACACCACAGGGTTGACCATACACAACCCTCCTTGTCTCCTCGTGCGGTAAGTAACCTCCCTCTTGATAAGGTTCAGCCTATTACCCCATAACAGCTGGAAGAACAGACTGTAGACCCGAGTCCAGAGGGGTTCTGGCAACATGCACACACTGCCCAGATAAATCAGCAATGGGAGCAGGTAGGTTTTAATCAGGTTAACCCTTTCTCTGAGGGTCAAAGACCAACCCTTCCACTGGTCCACCCTCTGAGCGGCGATCTTAAGCCTGCCGTCCCAGTTTTGCATGGGGTAATCCCCCTGGCCAAATTCGATGCCGAGAACTTTGGCAGAGTCTTGGGGCCCTGGAAGAGTGTCCGGGAGATCAAAGCCTGGACCTCCCTCTCCCAGCCAGAGACTCTCACACTTATCCCGGTTGATCTTGGACCCAGAAGCCTCTGAGTAGCGGTCAACCTCTGACATCACCCATTGCGCCTCCCCTCTCGAGGACACAAAAACAGTGACGTCATCGGCGTACGCTACCACCCTTAGAGTGGCTTCCGGTGCTGCCCGGTCCATCCCGACTCCCACTAACGGCCCACGATCAACCCTCCTAAGGAATGGGTCAATCGCGAACACGTATAAAAGTGGGCTCAGAGGACAACCCTGGCGAACACCAGACCCGACCTCAAAAGAGCGGCCAATCCAACCGTTCACAAGCGGGAAACTCTCTGCCCCTGCGTACAAAACCTTTAGCCAATTGACAAACTCCCCCGGCAGGCCATACCTCAGAAGGACAGACCAGAGGTACTCGTGGTTAACCCGATCAAACGCTTTTGCCTGATCCAAGGACAGCAAGTACCCCTTCCAGTTACCAGCCCTGCCCTGCTCCACTGCCTCCCGGACACAAAGCACAGCACTAAATGTACTGCGGCCTGGAACAGAGCAGTGCTGGGTCCCCGAAAGGAGCCGGGGCGCAAACTGCACCAGCCGATTAAACAGCACCTTTGCCAAAACCTTTCTGTCCGTATTGAGAAGCGCTATGGGACGCCAGTTCTCAACATGAGATCGGTCCTTACCCTTTGACAGGATGATCAGGGCTGACCTCCTCATTGACTTCGGCAGAGCGCCCGAGGAAAGACACTCATTGAATACCTCAGGCAAGAGGGGAACCAAGGCGTCCTTAAAGGTCTTATAAAACTCGGATGTTAAGCCATCCGGACCTGGCGATTTCTTGAGGGCGAGCCCTTCAATCGCCCGGCTGACTTCCTCTTCCCTGATCATCTCTGTCAAAACATCAAGAGAGGGGTCTACTCCTGGCTCAGGGACAGTTTCAGCCAGGAAAGCCGACATCACCTCCCGATCTAGATCCTTCCTGCCCAAGAGGTGTGAGTAGAAGGATCTGACGACCTCCAGGATCCCTGATCTGGACCTTTTCAGGGATCCCGTACTGTCAACCAGTCCTGTGACAACTTTACCATTCACTGACATCTTGCAGTTTCTGTAAGGGTCGGGCGAGCGGTATTTCCCGTAATCCCTCTCAAAAACCAAAGATGCGTGTCTATCGTACTGACACCTCTTCAGCAAGGATTTCACTCTGGAGATGTCCTCACAACTACCTCCAGTCGAGACGAGGTGCTCGAGTTTCCTCCTCAGGCCCTGATACAGGCGGTACCTGTCCAGGCTCCTGAGGCTCGAGAGCTGGCGGAAGAATCTCGCCACCCTTTTCTTGAGCATCTCCCACCACTCTGACTTACTGCTACAAAGGCCCAGCAATGGTACCTGGCTCTGAAGAAAGTCCTCAAAGGATTGTCTGATCTCTGCTTCTTCCAGGAGAGACGAATTGAGCTTCCGGTAGCCTCTTCCCATCCGGGGGGTCTCTGTAACATTCAGAGAAAACAAAATTAGACAGTGGTCGGAGAACTCCACCTCAACAACGGACACTGCTGAAGAAATGGCTTCCTCCTTTAAATAAAACCTGTCTATTCTAGACCTACAGCTACCCCTATAATAGGTGAACCCTGCGTGGCCTGGGGTGTGCCGGATGTGGACATCCACCAGGCGAGCCTCACTGGCTATGCTATTAAGAGCGACGCTATCATAAGTCAGCTTGTCTCTGGAACCTCCCCTATCCTGGGACCTCGTGACAGCATTGAAGTCCCCTCCAAAGACCACCTGCCGACTTGTAAAAAGGTAGGGCTTGATCCTCATAAAGAGACACTTCCTGTCCCACTTGGACTGGGGACCATAGATGTTAATAAGACGAAGTTCTTGTCCCTTCATGAGGACATCCAGGATCAGGCACCTCCCCATTTCTAACTCAATAACTCGTCTGCATTCTACCGGTGCGGTAAAAAGGACCGCCACTCCGCTATACGGCTCGGCCGCAAGAGACCAATAGGAAGGCCCGTGTCTCCATTCCCTCTTAGCTTTAAACACGGCCGCCAAATCTGGCAGCCTGGTCTCCTGCAAAAATAAAATGTCGGCTTCAACACGGCCGAGAAAATCAAAGGCCGCAAATCTAGCCGCATCAGACTTAATGCTGGCGACATTAATGGATGCCAGCGTCAACGGAGTGGGTGCCGCCATCATGAGTGATTGAGTTAGACGGCTTTTTTCTTACTACCTCCCTTCCCTCTACTGTCCTCTGAGGATGATCCCTTTTCCCTTTTCCCTTCAGAATTGGGGCAACTTCTTTTTAACGAAATTGAGGTGTCCATGTTATTACTGGCCCCCAAGGACCCACCCGGACCACCCTCTCCTTCGTCCTTGTCTCCTGACTCTGAGTCAGTCTCCCACTCTGAGGACCCGGCTTCCCCAGAGGATAGAGACTCGGCGCCCCCTGCAGGCTGCTCCGCCGCCACCTCCAGAACCCCACCCTCAGCCTCTCCTTCCGAGGAGGCGATCTCATCGAGGGTGAGGAACCGGTTGGAAAGCTCAACCAGAGGGGAGGAAGTTTTCCCTTCCTTAGGTACCTTAGATACGCCGCGTCTTTTCTTTTTCTGCTTGCGCTTATTTTCTAGCCAAATCCTGTTATCCTCATCCATACTCTCATAATGGGAGGACGTGGAGGACATGGCACCTTTCTCGCGCTCCATCCTCCTGACCTCCTCATCCAACTCATCATCCCTCAGGGCCTCAGTAGCATGACCAGCCTCTGAGGAAGGACCAAGGGTCACCCCAGCGACCTGAGGCTTCCCCAGTTCTCTCCCTTTTTGTCTGGCTTCAAGCCGCCTCAACTGAGAAGGCGACTTATTCTTGCTTTTCTTCACAGGCCCCTCAGCTCCTCCACCTCTGCTGGTACCTTCCCCAGCAGAAGCAACCTCATGGCTCTCCTCCACTGGGGTCACAACCGCATTGGCAAAGGAGCGAGGACAACGGCTGAAAGGGTGACCGAGCTCACCACACAGGTTACACCTAATGTCCTTACAGGATGCAGCGAGATGACCTAGCCCACCACACAAAGCGCACTTCTGCACTTGGCAGCTGGCGCTAAAGTGTGTGGGGTCACCGCACCTGTGACAGACCTTCGGCTGCCCCTGGTAGAAAATCAGGATTCTGTCCCGTCCAAGAAAGGCTGAAGAAGGAATGTGGGCGACTGTGCCGCCTGAACACTTCAACTTCATCATGAAGGTCCAGGCCCCAGACCAAATGCCAAATTCATCGCGGTTTTTCTGAGGTACCTGTACAACCTCACCATAACGACTGAGCCAAGTCATGATGTCCATGCAAGAAAGTGACTCGTTACGGGTCAAAACGGTCACCTTCCTGACTGCATTTTGGCGAGACACTGCTTGCACAGCAAAGTCTCGCCATGCAGGCTCGTTCTTTGCCAGCTCATAATTCGACCAGAAGAGCTCTAAGCCCTCCGGCCGAACAAAGCTGACATCGAACTCTGGAGTACCATAAGGATGTATCAGGGCAAAGATGTCACTAGCCCTGAAGTTGATCTCCAGGAGGAGCTCCACCACCCTTGACCTGGGTGGGCATGCGTCACTGCCCCTCCAGCGAAGACGAACCACATTCCTACGGGAAGCTCCGGGCCCATTGTGGGTAAAGACCATACAGTCTCTCCCCCCCTTTTCTCTTGGAAGGCTGCCAGGCCATGCCTGTCTGTCCAGAAGGACAGATCAACCTCTCTCCCCTCTACAGTGATTGACTTTTCCCCTCTCCTGAGAGCCTCCAGAAGACGCCTTTGCAAAACGCTGTTCCCAGAGCCAGGAGACAAGGAGTTAACCCCACTTGCCCCAGCGGTGACACTCGCATAGCTCCTTATAGGAGCGGCCACCACTGGGGGTGCAGAAGGTCCAGCACGCACAACAGGATCACCCCCCTCAGCACCATGCACCACTCCCACATTCACCACACTATGTGCATTACTGCCTCGCTTCCTTGCATCACTCACACCAGCTGGGCCAGGAGGACCTGGGGTTGCCTCGGCGTCACTGGGCACTGGGGGTAGAGCCACCTCCATAGCTGATACAGCCTGAGAAGAGGCAGCTCCAACCCCGATCTTACTTGTGCCCTCTGCCTCATTGGCATTAACCCCTTGTTATCCAGCTTTTCTTTTAATGTTTGTCCACCGCTGCTCGCTGGATGAAAGAGGCCTCTTATCTTTATTGAGTCCGGACAGTTTCTTATTACCATCTCCTGGGTCTGATGCCCCAATGCAAAACAACATTTTTCCTTCGCCCTTTCCCGCAGGCTGCACAGGACGCTTGGGAGGCGCCGCACCACAGGCCCCAGCAGCCCCATCACACTGCCGCTGCTCACCGGAGCTAGATGCAGCCACAGCACTAGGGGCCACAGGAGCCACTGCCCCTGGCACTGGGCCACCCCCCCCCCTCCCACTAGGGGGCAGCGCACAGTACCAGGACCTGCTGGATCGCCCTCACTGTCCGGCCTTTCGGCCGATGCCTTCCCTGCACCATCCTTGCTACTGCAAACAAGGCTGGTGCTCTGCGCCATGATGGAACGTGGCTTTGCACTCTCCCCGCACCCTGGCACCGAGTCCACTGCAGGGCTGGGCAACGGGGCCTACACGACAGGCTGGCACTGCTGCCTGCCCGGAGGAAACAGGGAGGGGACGAAACACCAGATTCACCTCCTGAGATTCACCTCCTGCGAGGCCTGCTGGTGTTGGCGCAGGCCACCAGACGGACACGGCAGGTCTTCCTCATCCTCCTCATCATCGCCATCATCCGCCTGGATCTCAAGCCCCTTCAGCTTTCTCAGCTTCTCCTGGCGCATCTCCTCAAACCGGGCGTCATTCTCCAGCTTTTCCCTGAACGGACCGCTGTGCTCGCAGATTAGATGACGCTTTTCCTGCAGAGCGGTGACCTCGGCTTTAAGTCTGTCAATGGTGTTAAGAAGATCAGACTTTTTCTTTCTCTGCGTAGCCACCCCCGCTAGGGCCAAGGTCTCCCGTATCTCCTCCTGGAGCCTCCTCAGCGCTTTTCCAGCTTCCTCGTACTCACGGAGGTGCTCAGCAATCCGGGAGCCATAGATGGTAGCAGACTCCCGGGCTTTTAGATGTCCCCATGCTTTTTCAACACCTCCGTGAGCACCCAGCTTTTCAGCTGAACCACCCAGCTTTCCCGCACAGTCACTCAGCTTTCCAGGAGGAGCACTTAGGCTGATGTTACTTGCCTTGATCTTCTGTGAACCGGAGACCTTGCGGCTTCCCTGGGTCTTGGGGGTGGCAGCCGAGGTCACATCGCTGCGTCCTTGGCTCCGGGCAGATCTTCTTACCCCCTCCGCTTTAGCCGGTATCTGGCTTCTCCTGCCCCCCGCCGGCCTGGTCCGGGAGGCAGAAGCCTGGGATTTTCCTGCAGGATTCATCCCACAGAACCCACTCCCTCCCTGGGGAGGAGAGAGCAGGCCTGGGTGGATCGGTCTTCCACCAGGTGGTGCAGGAGCTCAGCAGCACACAACCACACCCTTCAGTAGCACACAGCAGAATGAGATTGCACGCACTTTTCTGCTGCTGGTGCAGTCACTGGGGGACATTTACTTACAGTGTCGGTGTCTGCATTGGCTTTGTTACCGACCTGCTCTCTGTAAGAAGACACACATTTAATATTGTGTAGCTGTGCAGAGACATTTCTGGCGCCGAGACTATTTTCTGTCCCTGGGACAAAATCTGTCCCGAGCACCAGAAATGTGTCCAACAGTCCCTGCTAGAACAGTTTTCTTTTGGTCTACTTTCCGTCAGTTTACACCGCCCAAAAAGGGCTGCGACACATAGTAATTGTGTCTGAGTTTCCACTCCGCCAAAGCCACGCCCCTTTTCGGAGAAGTGTCGGAGCAGACGGAAAAAGGCATTTTTTCTGTCCCCGACAGCTAATAAATAGGTCGGAGAGCAGAACATGTGGCGAGAGCGCCACAAAACTGGCGGAAACGCCATAGTAAATGTCCCCCACTGTGTACATACATGACATTATTTATCCTGTACTGATCCTGAGTTACATCCTGTAAATCTTTTATTTTATATATAAAAATGAAAAACATTACAACAATAAACATAAATCAAGCCATAACTTCTGGCAAAACAAAACAATAATAATAATAATAACAAAACAATAATACAAACTAAAAGAGACTTACAAAAATCTCCTGGCCCAGCCACACACACACCACACAATCAGCATTATAAAACAAAACCTTCACCCAATCCCACCACCTTCACTGGGGTCACAACCGCATTGGCAAAGGAGCGAGGACAACGGCTGAAAGGGTGACCGAGCTCACCACACAGGTTACACCTAATGTCCTTACAGGATGCAGCGAGATGACCTAGCCCACCACACAAAGCGCACTTCTGCACTTGGCAGCTGGCGCTAAAGTGTGTGGGGTCACCGCACCTGTGACAGACCTTCGGCTGCCCCTGGTAGAAAATCAGGATTCTGTCCCGTCCAAGAAAGGCTGAAGAAGGAATGTGGGCGACTGTGCCGCCTGAACACTTCAACTTCATCATGAAGGTCCAGGCCCCAGACCAAATGCCAAATTCATCGCGGTTTTTCTGAGGTACCTGTACAACCTCACCATAACGACTGAGCCAAGTCATGATGTCCATGCAAGAAAGTGACTCGTTACGGGTCAAAACGGTCACCTTCCTGACTGCATTTTGGCGAGACACTGCTTGCACAGCAAAGTCTCGCCATGCAGGCTCGTTCTTTGCCAGCTCATAATTCGACCAGAAGAGCTCTAAGCCCTCCGGCCGAACAAAGCTGACATCGAACTCTGGAGTACCATAAGGATGTATCAGGGCAAAGATGTCACTAGCCCTGAAGTTGATCTCCAGGAGGAGCTCCACCACCCTTGACCTGGGTGGGCATGCGTCACTGCCCCTCCAGCGAAGACGAACCACATTCCTACGGGAAGCTCCGGGCCCATTGTGGGTAAAGACCATACAGTCTCTCCCCCCCTTTTCTCTTGGAAGGCTGCCAGGCCATGCCTGTCTGTCCAGAAGGACAGATCAACCTCTCTCCCCTCTACAGTGATTGACTTTTCCCCTCTCCTGAGAGCCTCCAGAAGACGCCTTTGCAAAACGCTGTTCCCAGAGCCAGGAGACAAGGAGTTAACCCCACTTGCCCCAGCGGTGACACTCGCATAGCTCCTTATAGGAGCGGCCACCACTGGGGGTGCAGAAGGTCCAGCACGCACAACAGGATCACCCCCCTCAGCACCATGCACCACTCCCACATTCACCACACTATGTGCATTACTGCCTCGCTTCCTTGCATCACTCACACCAGCTGGGCCAGGAGGACCTGGGGTTGCCTCGGCGTCACTGGGCACTGGGGGTAGAGCCACCTCCATAGCTGATACAGCCTGAGAAGAGGCAGCTCCAACCCCGATCTTACTTGTGCCCTCTGCCTCATTGGCATTAACCCCTTGTTATCCAGCTTTTCTTTTAATGTTTGTCCACCGCTGCTCGCTGGATGAAAGAGGCCTCTTATCTTTATTGAGTCCGGACAGTTTCTTATTACCATCTCCTGGGTCTGATGCCCCAATGCAAAACAACATTTTTCCTTCGCCCTTTCCCGCAGGCTGCACAGGACGCTTGGGAGGCGCCGCACCACAGGCCCCAGCAGCCCCATCACACTGCCGCTGCTCACCGGAGCTAGATGCAGCCACAGCACTAGGGGCCACAGGAGCCACTGCCCCTGGCACTGGGCCACCCCCCCCCCTCCCACTAGGGGGCAGCGCACAGTACCAGGACCTGCTGGATCGCCCTCACTGTCCGGCCTTTCGGCCGATGCCTTCCCTGCACCATCCTTGCTACTGCAAACAAGGCTGGTGCTCTGCGCCATGATGGAACGTGGCTTTGCACTCTCCCCGCACCCTGGCACCGAGTCCACTGCAGGGCTGGGCAACGGGGCCTACACGACAGGCTGGCACTGCTGCCTGCCCGGAGGAAACAGGGAGGGGACGAAACACCAGATTCACCTCCTGAGATTCACCTCCTGCGAGGCCTGCTGGTGTTGGCGCAGGCCACCAGACGGACACGGCAGGTCTTCCTCATCCTCCTCATCATCGCCATCATCCGCCTGGATCTCAAGCCCCTTCAGCTTTCTCAGCTTCTCCTGGCGCATCTCCTCAAACCGGGCGTCATTCTCCAGCTTTTCCCTGAACGGACCGCTGTGCTCGCAGATTAGATGACGCTTTTCCTGCAGAGCGGTGACCTCGGCTTTAAGTCTGTCAATGGTGTTAAGAAGATCAGACTTTTTCTTTCTCTGCGTAGCCACCCCCGCTAGGGCCAAGGTCTCCCGTATCTCCTCCTGGAGCCTCCTCAGCGCTTTTCCAGCTTCCTCGTACTCACGGAGGTGCTCAGCAATCCGGGAGCCATAGATGGTAGCAGACTCCCGGGCTTTTAGATGTCCCCATGCTTTTTCAACACCTCCGTGAGCACCCAGCTTTTCAGCTGAACCACCCAGCTTTCCCGCACAGTCACTCAGCTTTCCAGGAGGAGCACTTAGGCTGATGTTACTTGCCTTGATCTTCTGTGAACCGGAGACCTTGCGGCTTCCCTGGGTCTTGGGGGTGGCAGCCGAGGTCACATCGCTGCGTCCTTGGCTCCGGGCAGATCTTCTTACCCCCTCCGCTTTAGCCGGTATCTGGCTTCTCCTGCCCCCCGCCGGCCTGGTCCGGGAGGCAGAAGCCTGGGATTTTCCTGCAGGATTCATCCCACAGAACCCACTCCCTCCCTGGGGAGGAGAGAGCAGGCCTGGGTGGATCGGTCTTCCACCAGGTGGTGCAGGAGCTCAGCAGCACACAACCACACCCTTCAGTAGCACACAGCAGAATGAGATTGCACGCACTTTTCTGCTGCTGGTGCAGTCACTGGGGGACATTTACTTACAGTGTCGGTGTCTGCATTGGCTTTGTTACCGACCTGCTCTCTGTAAGAAGACACACATTTAATATTGTGTAGCTGTGCAGAGACATTTCTGGCGCCGAGACTATTTTCTGTCCCTGGGACAAAATCTGTCCCGAGCACCAGAAATGTGTCCAACAGTCCCTGCTAGAACAGTTTTCTTTTGGTCTACTTTCCGTCAGTTTACACCGCCCAAAAAGGGCTGCGACACATAGTAATTGTGTCTGAGTTTCCACTCCGCCAAAGCCACGCCCCTTTTCGGAGAAGTGTCGGAGCAGACGGAAAAAGGCATTTTTTCTGTCCCCGACAGCTAATAAATAGGTCGGAGAGCAGAACATGTGGCGAGAGCGCCACAAAACTGGCGGAAACGCCATAGTAAATGTCCCCCACTGTGTACATACATGACATTATTTATCCTGTACTGATCCTGAGTTACATCCTGTAAATCTTTTATTTTATATATAAAAATGAAAAACATTACAACAATAAACATAAATCAAGCCATAACTTCTGGCAAAACAAAACAATAATAATAATAATAACAAAACAATAATACAAACTAAAAGAGACTTACAAAAATCTCCTGGCCCAGCCACACACACACCACACAATCAGCATTATAAAACAAAACCTTCACCCAATCCCACCACCTAATTTTTTTTTTTTTTTTTTTTTTTATATAATTTTTTATAATAATTTTTTTTTTTTTTTTTTTTTTTTTTTCCATAAATAACTAAAGAATACACAGCAAAAAAAAGACAAACAGGAAATAAAAACATTAAATATAACTAACTAAATCCCACGCCCATCACCCTCCCACCCAGACACTGGTCTAACGTCCAAAGTTCGCGCTATATAGTCCAGACCAGTGCCCAGGATCATACTGTCCAAATCCCGTCCACCCCCCTCCCAACCTAACACCCTAACACCAACACCCCAAAACCAACCAAGCTATATACACATTAACTATAACTACATAAATACACACTGTACACAAAATACAAACACATTAAACATATCAACATATAACAAACCAACCACATAAAGCCCAGGTTCGGCGCCTGCAAGCCCCTACATCTCTATAACCTCAGATACAAAACAAAAATCTACAGTGTCAGCTTCAGCCCAACACCAGGAGAGGAGATGACAGACTAAGGGACACTAAAGGAGAACCCCCTCCAAAGGAGAGAGGCCCTCCCCGTGCCCAACCTCTCATACTCCAGAGAGCGCACCTTCACCAGGTCACCCAGAATGTTCCTAACCACCTCATCCACCGGGAGGATTTTACGCTGCGTCGATACTAAACACCGTGCGTTCCACGTGTGGTACCTGACCACTAGACTAACTAGGAATAACGTGCATCGGTCCCGGCCACCCAGGCCTCTGAATGCTCCATAGGCCCACTCCGCATAGGAGAGACCGGCCAACCCGGGCCAATGGATGGAAGCGCCCACCCGGCTGTACACCTCTGTGTTAAAGGGGCACTGAAGCAGGAAGTGGTCCATGCTCTCCAGCAGGCCACCGCACTCCTCCCGGGGACAACCCCTTTCCTCAGAGCTCCTACACTTCAGATTGTCCCTCACACACAGCTTTCCATAGAAGCAGCGCCAAGTCAAGTCCCAAAACTTCAAGGGGATCCTGATGGAATTCAAAAGACCTAAACCCACCCCAAGATCCCGACTTGGGCAATCCCTGAGGGCCAGAGGCTTCTGGAAATGGGTCAACAGAACCCTTTTGTCAAGGAGTTTCCTCGACATGGTCCTGATCTCCCACATTCCCAGACCCCACCGGCGAATCACCTTCAGAACCGGGGTAGCGTAAGCCGGAAGATGCCCATGTGGTGTACGGAGATCCTTCACTCGCCCTCCTGTCTCCCATTCCTGGAAGAAAGGCCGAAACCATCCCCTGCAGGAGTATACCCACGGAGGAGCCCTCTCTTTCCAGAGGTTTGCTACATTGATCTTAAGAAAGGTATTCACTAGGAACACCACAGGGTTGACCATACACAACCCTCCTTGTCTCCTCGTGCGGTAAGTAACCTCCCTCTTGATTAGGTTCAGCCTATTCCCCCATAACAGCTGGAAGAACAGACTGTACACCCGAGTCCAGAGGGGTTCTGGCAACATGCACACACTGCCCAGATATATCAGCAATGGGAGCAGGTAAGTTTTGATCAGATTAACCCTTTCTCTGAGGGTCAAAGACCAACCCTTCCACTGGTCCACCCTCTGAGCGGCGATCTTAAGCCTGCCATCCCAGTTTTGCATGGGGTAATCCCCCTGGCCAAATTCGATGCCGAGAACTTTGGCAGAGTCTTGGGGCCCTGGAAGAGTGTCCGGGAGATCAAAGCCTGGATCCCCCTCTCCCAGCCAGAGACTCTCACACTTATCCCGGTTGATCTTGGACCCAGAAGCCTCTGAGTAGCGGTCAACCTCTGACATCACCCATTGCGCCTCCCCTCTCGAGGACACAAAAACGGTGACATCATCAGCGTACGCTACCACCCTTAGAGTGGCTTCCGGTGCCGCCTGGTCCATCCCGACTCCCACCAACGGCCCACGATCAACCCTCCTAAGGAATGGGTCAATCGCGAACACGTATAAAAGTGGGCTCAGAGGACAACCCTGGCGAACACCAGACCCGACCTCAAAAGAGCGGCCAATCCAACCGTTCACAAGCGGGAAACTCTCTGCCCCTGCATACAAAACTTTCAGCCAATTGACAAACTCCCCCGGCAGGCCATACCTCAGAAGGAGAAACCAGAGGTACTCGTGGTCAACCCGATCAAACGCTTTTGCCTGATCCAAGGACAGCAAGTACCCCTTCCAGTTACCAACCCTGCCCTGCTCCACTGCCTCCCGAACACAAAGCACAGCACTAAATGTACTGCGGCCTGGAACAGAGCAGTGCTGGGTCCCCGAAAGGAGCCGGGGCGCAAACTGCACCAGCCGATTAAACAGCACCTTTGCCAAAACCTTTCTGTCCGTATTGAGAAGCGCTATGGGACGCCAGTTCTCAATACGAGATCGGTCCTTACCCTTTGACAGAATGATCAGGGCTGACCTCCTCATTGACTTCGGCAGAGCGCCCGAGGAAAGACACTCATTGAATACCTCAGTCAAGAGGGGAACCAAGGCGTCCTTAAAGGTTTTATAAAACTCAGATGTTAAGCCATCCGGACCTGGCGATTTCTTGAGGGCGAGCCCTTCAATCGCCCGGCTGACTTCCTCTTCCCTGATCATCTCTGTCAAAACATCAAGAGAGGGGTCTACTCCTGGCTCAGGGACAGTTTCAGCCAGAAAAGCCGATATCACATCCCGATCTAGATCCTTCCTGCCCAAGAGGTGCGAGTAGAAGGATCTGACGACCTCCAGAATCCCTGATCTGGACCTTTTCAGGGATCCCGTACTGTCAACCAGTCCTGTGACAACTTTACCATTCACTGACATCTTGCAGTTTCTGTAAGGGTCGGGCGAGCGGTATTTCCCGTAATCCCTCTCAAAAACCAAAGATGCGTGTCTATCGTACTGACACCTCTTCAGCAAGGATTTCACTCTGGAGATGTCCTCACGACTACCTCCAGTCGAGACGAGATGCTCGAGTTTCCTCCTCAGGCCCTGATACAGGCGGTACCTGTCCAGGCTCCTGAGGCTCGAGAGCTGGCGGAAGAATCTCGCCACCCTTTTCTTGAGCATCTCCCACCACTCTGACTTACTGCTACAAAGGCCCAGCAAAGGTACCTGGCTCTGAAGAAAGTCCTCAAAGGATTGTCTTATCTCCGCTTCTTCCAGGAGAGACGAATTGAGCTTCCAGTAGCCTCTTCCCATCCGGGGGGTCTCTGTAACATTCAGAGAAAACAAAATTAGACAGTGGTCGGAGAACTCCACCTCAACAACGGACACTGCTGAAGAAATGGCTTCCTCCTTTAAATAAAACCTGTCTATTCTAGACCTACAGCTACCCCTATAATAGGTGAACCCCGCGTGGCCTGGGGTGTGCCGGATGTGGACATCCACCAGGCGAGCCTCACTGGCTATGCTATTAAGAGCGACGCTATCATAAGTCAGCTTGTCTCTGGAACCTCCCCTATCCTGGGACCTCGTGACAGCATTGAAGTCCCCTCCAAAGACCACCTGCCGACTAGTAAAAAGGTAGGGCTTGATCCTCATAAAGAGACACTTCCTGTCCCACTTGGACTGGGGACCATAGATATTAATTAGGCGAAGTTCTTGTCCCTTCATGAGGACATCCAGGATCAGGCACCTCCCCATTTCTAACTCAATAACTCGTCGGCATTCTACCGGTGCGGTAAAGAGGACCGCCACTCCGCTATACGGCTCGGCCGCAAGAGACCAATAGGAAGGCCCGTGTCTCCATTCCCTCTTAGCTTTAAACACGGCCGCCAAATCTGGCAACCTGGTCTCCTGCAAAAATAAAATGTCGGCTTCAACACGGCCGAGAAAATCAAAGGCTGCAAATCTAGCCGCATCAGACTTAATGCTGGCGACATTAATGGACGCCAGCGTCAACGGAGTGGGTGCCGCCATCATGAGTGATTGAGTTAAACGGCTTTTTTCTTATTGCTTCCCCTCCCCCGACTCTCCTCTGACGATGATCCCCTTTCTTTTTTCCCATCAGATTTAGGGCAACTTCTTTTTAATGAAATTGTGGTGTCCATGTTATTATTGGACCCCAAGGACCCACCCGGACCACCCTCTCCTTCGTCCTTGTCTCCTGACTCTGAGTCAGTCTCCCACTCTGAGGACCCGGCTTCCCCAGAGGATAGAGACTCGGCGCCCCCTGCAGGCTGCTCCGCCGCCACCTCCAGAACCCCACCCTCAGCCTCTCCTTCCGAGGAGGCGATCTCATCGAGGGTGAGGAACCGGTTGGAAAGCTCAACCAGAGGGGAGGAAGTTTTCCCTTCCTTAGGTACCTTAGATACGCCGCGCTTTTTCTTTTTCTGCTTGCGCTTATTTTCTAGCCAAATCCTGTTATCCTCATCCATACTCTCATAATGGGAGGACGTGGAGGACATGGCACCTTTCTCGCGCTCCATCCTCCTGACCTCCTCATCCAACTCATCATCCCTCAGGGCCTCAGTAGCATGACCAGCCTCTGAGGAAGGACCCAGGGTCACCCCAGCAACCTGAGGCTTCCCCAGTTCTCTCCCTTTTTGTCTGGCTTCAAGCCGCCTCAACTGAGAAGGTGACTTATTCTTGCTTTTCTTCACAGGCCCCTCAGCTCCTCCACCTCTGCTGGTACCTTCCCCAGCAGAAGCATCCACATGGCTCTCCTCCACTGGGGTCACAACCGCATTGGCAAAGGAGCGAGGACAACGGCTGAAAGGGTGACCGAGCTCACCACACAGGTTACACCTAATGTCCTTACAGGATGCAGCGAGATGACCTAGCCCACCACACAAAGCGCACTTCTGCACTTGCAAGCTGGCGCTAAAGTGTGTGGGGTCACCGCACCTGTGACAGACCTTCGGCTGCCCCTGGTAGAAAATCAGGATTCTGTCCCGTCCAAGAAAGGCTGAAGAAGGAATGTGGGCGACTGTGCCGCCTGAACACTTCAACTTCATCATGAAGGTCCAGGCTCCAGACCAAATGCCAAATTCATCGCGGTTTTTCTGAGGTACCTGTACAACCTCACCATAACGACTGAGCCAAGTCATGATGTCCATGCAAGAAAGTGACTCGTTACGGGTCAAAACGGTCACCTTCTTGACTGCGTTTTGTCGAGACACTGCTTGCACAGCAAAGTCTCGCCATGCGGGCTCGTTCTTTGCCAGCTCATAATTCGACCAGAAGAGCTCTAAGCCCTCCGGCCGAACAAAGCTGACATCGAACTCCGGAGTACCATAAGGATGTATCAGGGCAAAGATGTCACTAGCCCTGAAGTTCATCTTCAGGAGGAGCTCCACCACCCTTGACCTGGGTGGGCATGCGTCACTGCCCCTCCAGCGAAGACGAACCACATTCCTACGGGAAGCTCCGGGCCCGGTTGTGGGTAAAGACCATACAGTCTCTCCCCCCCTTTTCTCTTGGAAGGCTGCCAGGCCATGCCTGTCTGTCCAGAAGGACAGATCAACATCTCTCCCCTCTACAGTGATTGACTTTTCCCCTCTCCTGAGAGCCTCCAGAAGACGCCTTTGCAAAACGCTATTCCCAGAGTCAGGAGACAAGGAGTTAACCCCACTTGCCCCAGCGGTGACACTCGCATAGCTCCTTATGGGAGCGGCCACCACTGGGGGTGCAGATGGTCCAGCACGCACAACAGGATCACCCCCCTCAGCACCATTCACCACTCCCACATTCACCACACTATGTGCATTACTGCCTCGCTTCCTTGCATCACTCACACCAGCTGGGCCAGGAGGACCTGGGGTTGCCTCGGCGTCACTGGGCACTGGGGGTAGAGCCACCTCCATAGCTGATACAGCCTGAGAAGAGGCAGCTCCAACCCCGATCTTAAAGGTGCCCTCTGCCTCATTGGCATTAACCCCTTGTTGTCCAGTAGTTTTTTTAATATTTCTGCTCTGCTGCTCGCTGGATGCAAGAGGCCACTTGCCCTTGCAGACTCCGGACAGTCTTTTTGTGCCCTCTCCAGGGTCTGATGATCCAATGCAAAACAACACTTTTCCTGCGCCTTTCTCTGCAGGCTGTTCGGGATGCTTGGGAGGCGCCGCACCACAAGCCCCAGCAGCCCCATCACACTGCCGCTGCTCACCGGAGCTAGATGCAGCCACAGTGCTAGGGGCCACAGGAGCCACCGCCACTGCCCCTGGCACCGGGCCACCCCCCCCTCCCACTAGGGGGCAGCGCACAGTACCAGGACCTGCCGGATCGCCCTCACTGTCCGGCCTTTCGGCCGATGCCTTCCCTGCACCATCCTTGCTACTACAAACAAGGCTGGTGCTCTGCGCCATGATGGAACGTGGCTTTGCACTCTCCCCGTACCCTGGCACCGAGTCCACTGCAGGATTCGTGCTGGGCTGGGTTACGGGGCCTACACGACAGGCTGACACTGCTGCCCGCCCGGAGGAAACAGGGAGGGGACGAAACACCAGATTCACCTCCTGAGACGCCTTGGTCTTCTTGGGTCTCGTCTTCTTCCTCTTTTGGTCGTCATCTGGCATATCATCGCCGAAGGAGAAGTTCTGGAGGTGAACTGGAGACTCAAGCTGGCGTATCTGAGCCATTAGCGCCCCCCCCTGGCCGCTGTCATCACTTTCCTCCTCCAGGTTGGCAGAGCCGCAGCCTGATGGTAATGGCGCTTGCTCCGCAGGCAGCCTGTCGTGCGAGGCCTGCTGATGTTGGTGCAGGCCACCAGACGGACACGGCAGGTCTTCCTCATCCTCCTCATCATCGCTATCATCCGCCTGGATCTGAAGCCCCTTCAGTTTTCTTAACTGCTCCTGGCGCATGTCATCAAACCGGGCATCATTCTCCAACTTTTCACGGAACGGACCGCTGTGCTCGCGGATTAGATGTCGCTTCTCCTGCAGAGCGGTGACCTCGGCTTTTAGTCTGTCTATGGTGGTAAGTAGATCAGACTTTTTCTTTCTCTGCGTAGCCACCCCCGCTAGGGCCAAGGTCTCCCGTATCTCCTCCTGGAGCCTCCTCAGCGCCTTGCCAGCTTCCTCGTACTCACGGAGGTGCTCAGCAATCCGGGAGCCATAGATGGTAGCAGACTCCCGGGCCTTTAGATGTCCCCATGCTTTTTGCACACCTCCGTGAGCACCCAGCTTTCCAGCTGAACCACCCAGCTTTCCCGCACATACATCCAGCTTTCCAGGAGGAGCACTCAGGCTGATGTCACTTGCCTTGATCTTCTGTGTTCCGGAGACATTGCGGCTTCCCTGGGTCTTGGGGGTGGCAGCCGAGGTCACATCGCTGCGTCCTTGGCTCCGGGCAGATCTTCTTACACCCTCCGATTTGGCCGGTAACTGGCTTCTCCTGCCCCCCGCCGGCCTGGTCCGGGAGACAGGAGCCTGGGATTTTCCTGCAGGATTCATCCCACAGAACCCACTCCCTCCCTGGGGAGGAGAGAGCAGGCCTGGGTGGATTGGGTTTGCTCCAGGTGGTGCAGGAGCTCAGCAGAACACAACCACACCCGTCAGCAGTTCACAGCAGAATGATCCAGCACGAGCTATTCTGCTGCTGGTGCAGTCACTGTGTACATACATGACATTATTTATCCTGTACTGATCCTGAGTTACATCCTGTATTATACCCCAGAGCTGCACTCACTATTCTGCTGCTGGTGCAGTCACTGTGTACATACATGACATTATTTATCCTGTACTGATCCTGAGTTACATCCTGTATTATACCCCAGAGCTGCACTCACTATTCTGCTGCTGGTGCAGTCACTGTGTACATACATGACATTACTTATCCTGTACTGATCCTGAGTTACATCCTGTATTATACTGCAGAGCTGCACTCACTATTCTGCTGCTGGTGCAGTCACTGTGTACATACATGACATTACTTATCCTGTACTGATCCTGAGTTACATCCTGTATTATACCCCAGAGCTGCACTCACTATTCTGCTGCTGGTGCAGTCACTGTGTACATACATGACATTACTTATCCTGTACTGATCCTGAGTTACATCCTCTATTAGACTGCAGAGCTGCACTCACTATTCTGCTGCTGGTGCAGTCACTGTGTACATACATGACATTACTTATCCTGTACTGATCCTGAGTTACATCCTGTAAATCTTTTATTTTATATAAAAGTAAAAAACATAACAATAATAAACATAAATAAAGCCATAACTTCTGGCAAAAGAATTACAAAAGAACAAATATAAACGAAAATAAACTTACAAAACCTCCTGGCCCAGCCAAACACACACCACACACTCAGCATGAAAACAAACAAAACCCTCACCCATTCCCACCACCTAATAATTTTTTTTTTTTTTTTTTTTTTTATATCGAAATACACAGCAAACTACACATAAATAAATAAATAAACAAGAAATAACAATGAATATAACGGAAATAACATTAATAACATTAAATAACATAAAATATAACTAACTAAATCCCACGCCCATCACCCTCCCCCCAGACACTGGTCTAACGTCCAAAGTTTGCGCTATATAGTCCAGACCAGTGCCCGGGATCATATTGTCCAAATCCCGTCCACCCCCCCTCCCAACCTAACACCCTAACACCAACACCCCAAAACCAACCAACCTATACACACAAGAACTATAACTACATATAACTATATACACAATGTACACAAAATACAAACACATTAAACATATCAACATATAACAAACCAACCACATAAAGCCCAGGTTCGGCGCCTGCAAGCCCAACATCACTATAACCTCAGATACAAAACAAAAATCTACAGTGTCAGCTTCAGCCCAACACCAGGAGTGGAGACGACAGACTAAGGGACACTAAAGGAGAACCCCCTCCAAAGGAGAGAGGCCCTCCCCGTGCCCAGCCTCTCATACTCCAGAGAGCGCACCTTCACCAGGTCACCCAGAATGTTCCTAACCACCTCATCCACCGGGAGGATTTTACGCTGCGTCGATACTAAGCACCGTGCGTTCCACGTGTGGTACCTGACCACTAGGCTAACTAGGAATAACGTGCAGCGGTCCCGGCCACCCAGGCCTCTGAATGCTCCATAGGCCCACTCCGCATAGGAGAGACCGGCCAACCCGGGCCAATGGATGGAAGCGCCCACCCGGTTGTACACCTCTGTGTTAAAGGGGCACTGAAGCAGGAAGTGGTCCATGCTCTCCAGCAGGCCACCGCACTCCTCCCGGGGACAACCCCTTTCCTCAGAGCTCCTACACTTCAGATTGTCCCTCACACACAGCTTTCCATGGAAGCAGCGCCAAGTCAAGTCCCAAAACTTCAAGGGGATCCTGATGGAATTCAAAAGACCTAAACCCACCCCCAGATCCCGACTTGGGCAATCCCTGAGGGCCAGAGGCTTCTGGAAATGGGTCAACAGAACCCTTTTGTCAAGGAGTTTCCTCGACATGGTCCTGATCTCCCACATTCCCAGACCCCACCGGCGAATCACCTTCAGAACCGGGGTAGCGTAAGCCGGAAGATGCCCATGTGGTGTACGGAGATCCTTCACTCGCCCTCCTGTCTCCCATTCCTGGAAGAAAGGCCGAAACCATCCCCTGCAGGAGTATACCCACGGAGGAGCCCTCTCTTTCCAGAGGTTTGCTACATTGATCTTAAGAAAGGTATTCACTAGGAACACCACAGGGTTGACCATACACAACCCTCCTTGTCTCCTCGTGCGGTAAGTAACCTCCCTCTTGATAAGGTTCAGCCTATTCCCCCATAACAGCTGGAAGAACAGACTGTAGACCCGAGTCCAGAGGGGTTCTGGCAACATGCACACACTGCCCAGATATATCAGCAATGGGAGCAGGTAAGTTTTAATCAAGTTCACCCTTTCCCTGAGGGTCAAAGACCAACCCTTCCACTGGTCCACCCTCTGAGCGGCGATCTTAAGCCTGCCGTCCCAGTTTTGCATGGGGTAATCCCCCTGGCCAAATTCGATGCCGAGAACTTTGGCAGAGTCTTGGGGCCCTGGAAGAGTGTCCGGGAGATCAAAGCCTGGATCCCCCTCTCCCAGCCAGAGACTCTCACACTTATCCCGGTTGATCTTGGACCCAGAAGCCTCTGAGTAGCGGTCAACCTCTGACATCACCCATTGCGCCTCCCCTCTCGAGGACACAAAAACAGTGACATCATCAGCGTACGCTACCACCCTTAGAGTGGCTTCCGGTGCCGCCTGGTCCATCCCGACTCCCACCAACGGCCCACGATCAACCCTCCTAAGGAATGGGTCAATCGCGAACACGTATAAAAGTGGGCTCAGAGGACAACCCTGGCGAACACCAGACCCGACCTCAAAAGAGCGGCCAATCCAACCGTTCACAAGCGGGAAACTCTCTGCCCCTGCGTACAAAACCTTTAGCCAATTGACAAACTCCCCCGGCAGGCCATACCTCAGAAGGACAGACCAGAGGTACTCGTGGTTAACCCGATCAAACGCTTTTGCCTGATCCAAGGACAGCAAGTACCCCTTCCAGTTACCAGCCCTGCCCTGCTCCACTGCCTCCCGAACACAAAGCACAGCACTAAATGTACTGCGGCCTGGAACAGAGCAGTGCTGGGTCCCCGAAAGGAGCCGGGGTGCAAACTGCACCAGCCGATTAAACAGCACCTTTGCCAAAACCTTTCTGTCCGTATTGAGAAGCGCTATGGGACGCCAGTTCTCAATACGAGATCGGTCCTTACCCTTTGACAGGATGATCAGGGCTGACCTCCTCATTGACTTCGGCAGAGCGCCCGAGGAAAGACACTCATTATATACCTCAGTCAAGAGGGGAACCAAGGCGTCCTTAAAGGTCTTATAAAACTCAGATGTTAAGCCATCCGGACCTGGCGATTTCTTGAGGGCGAGCCCTTCAATCGCCCGGCTGACTTCCTCTTCCCTGATCATCTCTGTCAAAACATCAAGAGAGGGGTCTACTCCTGGCTCAGGGACAGTTTCAGCCAGGAAAGCCGACATCACATCCCGATCTAGATCCTTCCTGCCCAAGAGGTGCGAGTAGAAGGATCTGACGACCTCCAGGATCCCTGATCTGGACCTTTTCAGGGATCCCGTACTGTCAACCAGTCCTGTGACAACTTTACCATTCACTGACATCTTGCAGTTTCTGTAAGGGTCGGGCGAGCGGTATTTCCCGTAATCCCTCTCAAAAACCAAAGATGCGTGTCTATCGTACTGACACCTCTTCAGCAAGGATTTCACTCTGGAGATGTCCTCACGACTACCTCCAGTCGAGACGAGATGCTCGAGTTTCCTCCTCAGGCCCTGATACAGGCGGTACCTGTCCAGACTCCTGAGGCTCGAGAGCTGGCGGAAGAATCTCGCCACCCTTTTCTTGAGCATCTCCCACCACTCTGACTTACTGCTACAAAGGCCCAGCAATGGTACCTGGCTCTGAAGAAAGTCCTCAAAGGATTGTCTGATCTCCGCTTCTTCCAGGAGAGACGAATTGAGCTTCCAGTAGCCTCTTCCCATCCGGGGGGTCTCTGTAACATTCAGAGAAAACAAAATTAGACAGTGGTCGGAGAACTCCACCTCAACAACGGACACTGCTGAAGAAATGGCTTCCTCCTTTAAATAAAACCTGTCTATTCTAGACCTACAGCTACCCCTATAATAGGTGAACCCCGCGTGGCCTGGGGTGTGCCGGATGTGGACATCCACCAGGCGAGCCTCACTGGCTATGCTATTAAGAGCGACGCTATCATAAGTCAGCTTGTCTCTGGAACCTCCCCTATCCTGGGACCTCGTGACAGCATTGAAGTCCCCTCCAAAGACCACCTGCCGACTAGTAAAAAGGTAGGGCTTGATCCTCATAAAGAGACACTTCCTGTCCCACTTGGACTGGGGACCATAGATATTAATTAGGCGAAGTTCTTGTCCCTTCATGAGGACATCCAGGATCAGGCACCTCCCCATTTCTAACTCAATAACTCGTCGGCATTCTACCGGTGCGGTAAAGAGGACCGCCACTCCGCTATACGGCTCGGCCGCAAGAGACCAATAGGAAGGCCCGTGTCTCCATTCCCTCTTAGCTTTAAACACGGCCGCCAAATCTGGCAGCCTGGTCTCCTGCAAAAATAAAATGTCGGCTTCAACGCGGCCGAGAAAATCAAAGGCCGCAAATCTAGCCGCATCAGACTTAATGCTGGCGACATTAATGGACGCCAGCGTCAACGGAGTGGGTGCCGCCATCATGAGTGATTGAGTTAGACGGCTTTTTTCTTACTGCCTCCCTTCCCTCTACTGTCCTCTGAAGATGATCCCTTTTCCCTTTTACCTTCAGAATTGGGGCAACTTCTCTTTAATGAGATTGTGGTGTCCATATTATTATTGGCCCCCAAGGACCCACCCGGACCGCCCTCTCCTTCGTCCTTGTCTCCTGACTCTGAGTCAGTCTCCC
Source organism: Engystomops pustulosus (assembly GCF_040894005.1). Taxonomy (NCBI): domain Eukaryota; kingdom Metazoa; phylum Chordata; class Amphibia; order Anura; family Leptodactylidae; genus Engystomops; species Engystomops pustulosus. The sequence goes on from NC_092418.1 coordinate 15,731,188, forward strand.
ACTCTGAGGACCCAGCATCCCCAGAGGATAGAGACTCGGCGCCCCCTGCAGGCTGCTCCGCCGCCACCTCCAGAACCCCACCCTCAGCCTCTCTTCCCGAGGAGGCGATCTCATCGAGGGTGAGGAACCGGTTGGAAAGCTCAACCAGAGGGGAGGAAGTTTTCCCTTCCTTAGGTACCTTAGATACGCCGCGTCTTTTCTTTTTCTGCTTGCGCTTATTTTCTAGCCAAATCCTGTTATCCTCATCCATACTTTCATAATGGGAGGACGTGGAGGACATGGCACCTTTCTCGCGCTCCATCCTCCTGACCTCCTCATCCAACTCATCATCCCTCAGGGCCTCAGTAGCATGACCAGCCTCTAAGGAAGGACCAAGGGTCACCCCAGCAACTTGAGGCTTCCCCAGTTCTCTCCCTTTTTGTCTGGCCTCAAGCCGCCTCAACTGAGAAGGTGACTTATTCTTACTTTTCTTCACAGGCCCCTCAGCTCCTCCACCTCTGCTGGTACCTTCCCCAGCAGAAGCAACCTCATGGCTCTCCTCCACTGGGGTCACAACCGCATTGGCAAAGGAGCGAGGACAACGGCTGAAAGGGTGACCGAGCTCACCACACAGGTTACACCTAATGTCCTTACAGGATGCAGCGAGATGACCTAGCCCACCACACAAAGCGCACTTCTGCACTTGGCAGCTGGCGCTAAAGTGTGTGGGGTCACCGCACCTGTGACAGACCTTCGGCTGCCCCTGGTAGAAAATCAGGATTCTGTCTCGCCCAAGAAAGGCTGAAGAAGGAATGTGGGCGACTGTGCCGCCTGAACACTTCAACTTCATCATGAAGGTCCAGGCTCCAGACCAAATGCCAAATTCATCGCGGTTTTTCTGAGGTACCTGTACAACCTCACCATAACGACTTAGCCAAGTCATGATGTCCATGCAAGAAAGTGACTCGTTACGGGTCAAAACGGTCACCTTCTTGACTGTGTTTTGGCGAGACACTGCTTGCACAGCAAAGTCTCGCCATGCGGGCTCGTTCTTTGCCAGCTCATAATTCGACCAGAAGAGCTCTAAGCCCTCCGGCCGAACAAAGCTGACATCGAACTCCGGAGTACCATAAGGATGTATCAGGGCAAAGATGTCACTAGCCCTGAAGTTCATCTTCAGGAGGAGCTCCACCACCCTTGACCTGGGTGGGCATGCGTCACTGCCCCTCCAGCGAAGACGAACCACATTCCTACGGGAAGCTCCGGGCCCAGTTGTGGGTAAAGACCATACAGTCTCTCCCCCCCTTTTCTCTTGGAAGGCTGCCAGGCCATGCCTGTCTGTCCAGAAGGACAGATCAACATCTCTCCCCTCTACAGTGATTGACTTTTCCCCTCTCCTGAGAGCCTCCAGAAGACGCCTTTGCAAAACGCTGTTCCCAGAGCCAGGAGACAAGGAGTTAACCCCACTTGCCCCAGCGGTGACACTCGCATAGCTGCTTATGGGAGCGGCCACCACTGGGGGTGCAGATGGTCCAGCACTCATTCCAGGATCACCCCCCTCAGCACCATTCACCACCCCAACATTCACCACACTATGTACAATACTGCCTCGCTTCCTTGCATCACTCACACCAGCTGGGCCAGGAGGACCTGGGGTTGCCTCGGCGTCACTGGACACTGGGGGTAGAGCCACCTCCATAGCTGATACAGCCTGAGAAGAGGCAGCTCCAACCCCGATCTTATTTGTGCCCTCTGCCTCATTGGCATTAACCCCTTGTTGTCCAGCAGTTTTTATGATGTTTGAGCATCGCTGCTCGATTGGTGGTAGAGGCCTCTTGTCCTTACAGACTGCAGACAGTTTTTTTGCCCCTTTTATGTCTTCAGAGTTTGATGCACCAATACAGAATAATACTTTTCCTGCGCCTTTCTCTGCAGGCTGCACGGGATGTTTGGGAGGCGCCGCACTACAAGCCCCAGCAGCCCCATCACGCTGCCGCTGCTCACCAGAGCAAGCAACAGCGCTAAGGGCCACAGGAGCCACCGCCACTGCCCCTGGCACTGGGCCACCCCCCCCTCCCACTAGGGGGCAGCGCACAGCACCAGGACCTGCCGGATCGCCCTCACTGTCCGGCCTTTCGGCCGATGCCTTCCCTGCACCATCCTTGCTACTACAAACAAGGCTGGTGCTCTGCGCCATGATGGAACGTGGCTTTGCAATCTCCCCGCACCCTGGCACCGAGTCCACTGCAGGATTCGTGCTGGGCTGGGTAACGGGGCCTACACGACAGGCTGGCACTGCTGCCCGCCCGGAGGAAACAGGGAGGGGACGAAACACCAGATTCACCTCCTGAGACGCCTTGATCTTCCTGGCTCTCTTCTTTCTCTTTAGGTCGTCATCTGGCATATCATCGCCGAAGGAGAAGTTCTGGAGGTGAACTGGGGACTCGAGCTGACGGATCTGAGCCATTAGCGCCCCCCCCTGGCCGCTGTCATCACTTTCCTCCTCCAGGTTGGCAGAGCCGCAGCCTGATGGTAATGGCGCTTGCTCTGCAGGCAGCCTGTCGTGCGAGGCCTGCTGGTGTTGGTGCAGGCCACCAGACGGACACGGCAGGTCTTCCTCATCCTCCTCATCATCGCCATCATCCGCCTGAATCTGAAGCCCCTTCAGTTTTCTTAACTGCTCCTGGCGCATGTCATCAAACCGGGCATCATTCTCCAACTTTTCACGGAACGGACCGCTGTGCTCGCGGATTAGATGTCGCTTCTCCTGCAGAGCGGTGACCTCGGCTTTTAGTCTGTCTATGGTGGTAAGAAAATCAGACTTTTTCTTCTTAGTGGCCACCCCCGCTAGGGCCAAGGTCTCCCTTATCTCCTCCTGGAGCCTCCTCAGCGCTTTTCCAGCTTCCTCGTACTCACGGAGGTGCTCAGCAATCCGGGAGCCATAGATGGAAGCAGACTCCCGGGCCTTAAGATCACCCCATGCTTTTTGCACACCTCCGTGAGCACCCAGCTTTCCAGCTGAACCACCCAGCTTTCCCGCACATACATCCAGCTTTCCAGGAGGAGCACTCAGGCTGATGTTACTTGCCTTGATATTCTGTGTTCCGGAGACCTTGCGGCTTCCCTGGGTCTTGGGGGTGGCAGCCGAGGTCACATCGCTGCGTCCTTGGCTCCGGGCAGATCTTCTTACCCCCTCCGATTTGGCCGGTAACTGGCTTCTCCTGCCCCCCGCCGGCCTGGTCCGGGAGACAGGAGCCTGGGACTTTCCTGCAGGATTCATCCCAGTGAACCCACTCCCTCCCTGGGGAGGAGAGAGCAGGCCTGGGTGGATTGGGTTTGCTCCAGGTGGTGCAGGAGCTCAGCAGCAACAACCACACCCGTCAGTAGCTCACAGCAGAATGAGATTGCACGCACTTTTCTGCTGCTGGTGCAGTCACTGTGTACATACATGACATTATTTATCCTGTACTGATCCTGAGTTACATCCTGTATTATACCCCAGAGCTGCACTCACTATTCTGCTGCTGGTGCAGTCACTGTGTACATACATGACATTATTTATCCTGTACTGATCCTGAGTTACATCCTGTATTATACCCCAGAGCTGCACTCACTATTCTGCTGCTGGTGCAGTCACTGTGTACATACATGACATTACTTATCCTGTACTGATCCTGAGTTACATCCTGTATTATACTGCAGAGCTGCACTCACTATTCTGCTGCTGGTGCAGTCACTGTGTACATACATGACATTACTTATCCTGTACTGATCCTGAGTTACATCCTGTATTATACCCCAGAGCTGCACTCACTATTCTGCTGCTGGTGCAGTCACTGTGTACATACATGACATTACTTATCCTGTACTGATCCTGAGTTACATCCTGTATTATACCCCAGAGCTGCACTCACTATTCTGCTGCTGGTGCAGTCACTGTGTACATACATGACATTACTTATCCTGTACTGATCCTGAGTTACATCCTGTATTATACCCCAGAGCTGCACTCACTATTCTGCTGCTGGTGCAGTCACTGTGTACATACATTACATTACTTATCCTGTACTGATCCTGAGTTACATCCTGTAAATCTTTTATTTTATATAAAAGTAAAAAACATAACAATAATAAACATAAATAAAGCCATAACTTCTGGCAAAAGAATTACAAAAGAACAAATATAAACGAAAATAAACTTACAAAACCTCCTGGCCCAGCCAAACACACACCACACACTCAGCATGAAAACAAACAAAACCCTCACCCATTCCCACCACCTAATAATTTTTTTTTTTTTTTTTTTTTTATATCGAAATACACAGCAAACTACACATAAATAAATAAATAAACAAGAAATAACAATGAATATAACGGAAATAACATTAATAACATTAAATAACATAAAATATAACTAACTAAATCCCACGCCCATCACCCTCCCCCCAGACACTGGTCTAACGTCCAAAGTTTGCGCTATATAGTCCAGACCAGTGCCCGGGATCATATTGTCCAAATCCCGTCCACCCCCCCTCCCAACCTAACACCCTAACACCAACACCCCAAAACCAACCAACCTATACACACAAGAACTATAACTACATATAACTATATACACAATGTACACAAAATACAAACACATTAAACATATCAACATATAACAAACCAACCACATAAAGCCCAGGTTCGGCGCCTGCAAGCCCAACATCACTATAACCTCAGATACAAAACAAAAATCTACAGTGTCAGCTTCAGCCCAACACCAGGAGTGGAGACGACAGACTAAGGGACACTAAAGGAGAACCCCCTCCAAAGGAGAGAGGCCCTCCCCGTGCCCAGCCTCTCATACTCCAGAGAGCGCACCTTCACCAGGTCACCCAGAATGTTCCCAACCACCTCATCCACCGGGAGGATTTTACGCTGCGTCGATACTAAGCACCGTGCGTTCCACGTGTGGTACCTGACCACTAGGCTAACTAGGAATAACGTGCAGCGGTCCCGGCCACCCAGGCCTCTGAATGCTCCATAGGCCCACTCCGCATAGGAGAGACCGGCCAACCCGGGCCAATGGATGGAAGCGCCCACCCGGTTGTACACCTCTGTGTTAAAGGGGCACTGAAGCAGGAAGTGGTCCATGCTCTCCAGCAGGCCACCGCACTCCTCCCGGGGACAACCCCTTTCCTCAGAGCTCCTACACTTCAGATTGTCCCTCACACACAGCTTTCCATGGAAGCAGCGCCAAGTCAAGTCCCAAAACTTCAAGGGGATCCTGATGGAATTCAAAAGACCTAAACCCACCCCCAGATCCCGACTTGGGCAATCCCTGAGGGCCAGAGGCTTCTGGAAATGGGTCAACAGAACCCTTTTGTCAAGGAGTTTCCTCGACATGGTCCTGATCTCCCACATTCCCAGACCCCACCGGCGAATCACCTTCAGAACCGGGGTAGCGTAAGCCGGAAGATGCCCATGTGGTGTACGGAGATCCTTCACTCGCCCTCCTGTCTCCCATTCCTGGAAGAAAGGCCGAAACCATCCCCTGCAGGAGTATACCCACGGAGGAGCCCTCTCTTTCCAGAGGTTTGCTACATTGATCTTAAGAAAGGTATTCACTAGGAACACCACAGGGTTGACCATACACAACCCTCCTTGTCTCCTCGTGCGGTAAGTAACCTCCCTCTTGATAAGGTTCAGCCTATTCCCCCATAACAGCTGGAAGAACAGACTGTAGACCCGAGTCCAGAGGGGTTCTGGCAACATGCACACACTGCCCAGATATATCAGCAATGGGAGCAGGTAAGTTTTAATCAAGTTCACCCTTTCCCTGAGGGTCAAAGACCAACCCTTCCACTGGTCCACCCTCTGAGCGGCGATCTTAAGCCTGCCGTCCCAGTTTTGCATGGGGTAATCCCCCTGGCCAAATTCGATGCCGAGAACTTTGGCAGAGTCTTGGGGCCCTGGAAGAGTGTCCGGGAGATCAAAGCCTGGATCCCCCTCTCCCAGCCAGAGACTCTCACACTTATCCCGGTTGATCTTGGACCCAGAAGCCTCTGAGTAGCGGTCAACCTCTGACATCACCCATTGCGCCTCCCCTCTCGAGGACACAAAAACAGTGACATCATCAGCGTACGCTACCACCCTTAGAGTGGCTTCCGGTGCCGCCTGGTCCATCCCGACTCCCACCAACGGCCCACGATCAACCCTCCTAAGGAATGGGTCAATCGCGAACACGTATAAAAGTGGGCTCAGAGGACAACCCTGGCGAACACCAGACCCGACCTCAAAAGAGCGGCCAATCCAACCGTTCACAAGCGGGAAACTCTCTGCCCCTGCGTACAAAACCTTTAGCCAATTGACAAACTCCCCCGGCAGGCCATACCTCAGAAGGACAGACCAGAGGTACTCGTGGTTAACCCGATCAAACGCTTTTGCCTGATCCAAGGACAGCAAGTACCCCTTCCAGTTACCAGCCCTGCCCTGCTCCACTGCCTCCCGAACACAAAGCACAGCACTAAATGTACTGCGGCCTGGAACAGAGCAGTGCTGGGTCCCCGAAAGGAGCCGGGGTGCAAACTGCACCAGCCGATTAAACAGCACCTTTGCCAAAACCTTTCTGTCCGTATTGAGAAGCGCTATGGGACGCCAGTTCTCAATACGAGATCGGTCCTTACCCTTTGACAGGATGATCAGGGCTGACCTCCTCATTGACTTCGGCAGAGCGCCCGAGGAAAGACACTCATTATATACCTCAGTCAAGAGGGGAACCAAGGCGTCCTTAAAGGTCTTATAAAACTCAGATGTTAAGCCATCCGGACCTGGCGATTTCTTGAGGGCGAGCCCTTCAATCGCCCGGCTGACTTCCTCTTCCCTGATCATCTCTGTCAAAACATCAAGAGAGGGGTCTACTCCTGGCTCAGGGACAGTTTCAGCCAGGAAAGCCGACATCACATCCCGATCTAGATCCTTCCTGCCCAAGAGGTGCGAGTAGAAGGATCTGACGACCTCCAGGATCCCTGATCTGGACCTTTTCAGGGATCCCGTACTGTCAACCAGTCCTGTGACAACTTTACCATTCACTGACATCTTGCAGTTTCTGTAAGGGTCGGGCGAGCGGTATTTCCCGTAATCCCTCTCAAAAACCAAAGATGCGTGTCTATCGTACTGACACCTCTTCAGCAAGGATTTCACTCTGGAGATGTCCTCACGACTACCTCCAGTCGAGACGAGATGCTCGAGTTTCCTCCTCAGGCCCTGATACAGGCGGTACCTGTCCAGACTCCTGAGGCTCGAGAGCTGGCGGAAGAATCTCGCCACCCTTTTCTTGAGCATCTCCCACCACTCTGACTTACTGCTACAAAGGCCCAGCAATGGTACCTGGCTCTGAAGAAAGTCCTCAAAGGATTGTCTGATCTCCGCTTCTTCCAGGAGAGACGAATTGAGCTTCCAGTAGCCTCTTCCCATCCGGGGGGTCTCTGTAACATTCAGAGAAAACAAAATTAGACAGTGGTCGGAGAACTCCACCTCAACAACGGACACTGCTGAAGAAATGGCTTCCTCCTTTAAATAAAACCTGTCTATTCTAGACCTACAGCTACCCCTATAATAGGTGAACCCCGCGTGGCCTGGGGTGTGCCGGATGTGGACATCCACCAGGCGAGCCTCACTGGCTATGCTATTAAGAGCGACGCTATCATAAGTCAGCTTGTCTCTGGAACCTCCCCTATCCTGGGACCTCGTGACAGCATTGAAGTCCCCTCCAAAGACCACCTGCCGACTAGTAAAAAGGTAGGGCTTGATCCTCATAAAGAGACACTTCCTGTCCCACTTGGACTGGGGACCATAGATATTAATTAGGCGAAGTTCTTGTCCCTTCATGAGGACATCCAGGATCAGGCACCTCCCCATTTCTAACTCAATAACTCGTCGGCATTCTACCGGTGCGGTAAAGAGGACCGCCACTCCGCTATACGGCTCGGCCGCAAGAGACCAATAGGAAGGCCCGTGTCTCCATTCCCTCTTAGCTTTAAACACGGCCGCCAAATCTGGCAGCCTGGTCTCCTGCAAAAATAAAATGTCGGCTTCAACGCGGCCGAGAAAATCAAAGGCCGCAAATCTAGCCGCATCAGACTTAATGCTGGCGACATTAATGGACGCCAGCGTCAACGGAGTGGGTGCCGCCATCATGAGTGATTGAGTTAGACGGCTTTTTTCTTACTGCCTCCCTTCCCTCTACTGTCCTCTGAAGATGATCCCTTTTCCCTTTTACCTTCAGAATTGGGGCAACTTCTCTTTAATGAGATTGTGGTGTCCATATTATTATTGGCCCCCAAGGACCCACCTGGACCGCCCTCTCCTTCGTCCTTGTCTCCTGACTCTGAGTCAGTCTCCCACTCTGAGGACCCAGCATCCCCAGAGGATAGAGACTCGGCGCCCCCTGCAGGCTGCTCCGCCGCCACCTCCAGAACCCCACCCTCAGCCTCTCTTCCCGAGGAGGCGATCTCATCGAGGGTGAGGAACCGGTTGGAAAGCTCAACCAGAGGGGAGGAAGTTTTCCCTTCCTTAGGTACCTTAGATACGCCGCGTCTTTTCTTTTTCTGCTTGCGCTTATTTTCTAGCCAAATCCTGTTATCCTCATCCATACTTTCATAATGGGAGGACGTGGAGGACATGGCACCTTTCTCGCGCTCCATCCTCCTGACCTCCTCATCCAACTCATCATCCCTCAGGGCCTCAGTAGCATGACCAGCCTCTAAGGAAGGACCAAGGGTCACCCCAGCAACCTGAGGCTTCCCCAGTTCTCTCCCTTTTTGTCTGGCCTCAAGCCGCCTCAACTGAGAAGGTGACTTATTCTTACTTTTCTTCACAGGCCCCTCAGCTCCTCCACCTCTGCTGGTACCTTCCCCAGCAGAAGCAACCTCATGGCTCTCCTCCACTGGGGTCACAACCGCATTGGCAAAGGAGCGAGGACAACGGCTGAAAGGGTGACCGAGCTCACCACACAGGTTACACCTAATGTCCTTACAGGATGCAGCGAGATGACCTAGCCCACCACACAAAGCGCACTTCTGCACTTGGCAGCTGGCGCTAAAGTGTGTGGGGTCACCGCACCTGTGACAGACCTTCGGCTGCCCCTGGTAGAAAATCAGGATTCTGTCTCGCCCAAGAAAGGCTGAAGAAGGAATGTGGGCGACTGTGCCGCCTGAACACTTCAACTTCATCATGAAGGTCCAGGCTCCAGACCAAATGCCAAATTCATCGCGGTTTTTCTGAGGTACCTGTACAACCTCACCATAACGACTTAGCCAAGTCATGATGTCCATGCAAGAAAGTGACTCGTTACGGGTCAAAACGGTCACCTTCTTGACTGTGTTTTGGCGAGACACTGCTTGCACAGCAAAGTCTCGCCATGCGGGCTCGTTCTTTGCCAGCTCATAATTCGACCAGAAGAGCTCTAAGCCCTCCGGCCGAACAAAGCTGACATCGAACTCCGGAGTACCATAAGGATGTATCAGGGCAAAGATGTCACTAGCCCTGAAGTTCATCTTCAGGAGGAGCTCCACCACCCTTGACCTGGGTGGGCATGCGTCACTGCCCCTCCAGCGAAGACGAACCACATTCCTACGGGAAGCTCCGGGCCCAGTTGTGGGTAAAGACCATACAGTCTCTCCCCCCCTTTTCTCTTGGAAGGCTGCCAGGCCATGCCTGTCTGTCCAGAAGGACAGATCAACATCTCTCCCCTCTACAGTGATTGACTTTTCCCCTCTCCTGAGAGCCTCCAGAAGACGCCTTTGCAAAACGCTGTTCCCAGAGCCAGGAGACAAGGAGTTAACCCCACTTGCCCCAGCGGTGACACTCGCATAGCTCCTTATGGGAGCGGCCACCACTGGGGGTGCAGATGGTCCAGCACTCATTCCAGGATCACCCCCCTCAGCACCATTCACCACCCCAACATTCACCACACTATGTACAATACTGCCTCGCTTCCTTGCATCACTCACACCAGCTGGGCCAGGAGGACCTGGGGTTGCCTCGGCGTCACTGGACACTGGGGGTAGAGCCACCTCCATAGCTGATACAGCCTGAGAAGAGGCAGCTCCAACCCCGATCTTATTTGTGCCCTCTGCCTCATTGGCATTAACCCCTTGTTGTCCAGCAGTTTTTATGATGTTTGAGCATCGCTGCTCGATTGGTGGTAGAGGCCTCTTGTCCTTACAGACTGCAGACAGTTTTTTTGCCCCTTTTATGTCTTCAGAGTTTGATGCACCAATACAGAATAATACTTTTCCTGCGCCTTTCTCTGCAGGCTGCACGGGATGTTTGGGAGGCGCCGCACTACAAGCCCCAGCAGCCCCATCACGCTGCCGCTGCTCACCAGAGCAAGCAACAGCGCTAAGGGCCACAGGAGCCACCGCCACTGCCCCTGGCACTGGGCCACCCCCCCCTCCCACTAGGGGGCAGCGCACAGCACCAGGACCTGCCGGATCGCCCTCACTGTCCGGCCTTTCGGCCGATGCCTTCCCTGCACCATCCTTGCTACTACAAACAAGGCTGGTGCTCTGCGCCATGATGGAACGTGGCTTTGCAATCTCCCCGCACCCTGGCACCGAGTCCACTGCAGGATTCGTGCTGGGCTGGGTAACGGGGCCTACACGACAGGCTGGCACTGCTGCCCGCCCGGAGGAAACAGGGAGGGGACGAAACACCAGATTCACCTCCTGAGACGCCTTGATCTTCCTGGCTCTCTTCTTTCTCTTTAGGTCGTCATCTGGCATATCATCGCCGAAGGAGAAGTTCTGGAGGTGAACTGGGGACTCGAGCTGACGGATCTGAGCCATTAGCGCCCCCCCCTGGCCGCTGTCATCACTTTCCTCCTCCAGGTTGGCAGAGCCGCAGCCTGATGGTAATGGCGCTTGCTCTGCAGGCAGCCTGTCGTGCGAGGCCTGCTGGTGTTGGTGCAGGCCACCAGACGGACACGGCAGGTCTTCCTCATCCTCCTCATCATCGCCATCATCCGCCTGAATCTGAAGCCCCTTCAGTTTTCTTAACTGCTCCTGGCGCATGTCATCAAACCGGGCATCATTCTCCAACTTTTCACGGAACGGACCGCTGTGCTCGCGGATTAGATGTCGCTTCTCCTGCAGAGCGGTGACCTCGGCTTTTAGTCTGTCTATGGTGGTAAGAAAATCAGACTTTTTCTTCTTAGTGGCCACCCCCGCTAGGGCCAAGGTCTCCCTTATCTCCTCCTGGAGCCTCCTCAGCGCTTTTCCAGCTTCCTCGTACTCACGGAGGTGCTCAGCAATCCGGGAGCCATAGATGGAAGCAGACTCCCGGGCCTTAAGATCACCCCATGCTTTTTGCACACCTCCGTGAGCACCCAGCTTTCCAGCTGAACCACCCAGCTTTCCCGCACATACATCCAGCTTTCCAGGAGGAGCACTCAGGCTGATGTTACTTGCCTTGATATTCTGTGTTCCGGAGACCTTGCGGCTTCCCTGGGTCTTGGGGGTGGCAGCCGAGGTCACATCGCTGCGTCCTTGGCTCCGGGCAGATCTTCTTACCCCCTCCGATTTGGCCGGTAACTGGCTTCTCCTGCCCCCCGCCGGCCTGGTCCGGGAGACAGGAGCCTGGGACTTTCCTGCAGGATTCATCCCAGTGAACCCACTCCCTCCCTGGGGAGGAGAGAGCAGGCCTGGGTGGATTGGGTTTGCTCCAGGTGGTGCAGGAGCTCAGCAGCAACAACCACACCCGTCAGTAGCTCACAGCAGAATGAGATTGCACGCACTTTTCTGCTGCTGGTGCAGTCACTGTGTACATACATGACATTATTTATCCTGTACTGATCCTGAGTTACATCCTGTATTATACCCCAGAGCTGCACTCACTATTCTGCTGCTGGTGCAGTCACTGTGTACATACATGACATTATTTATCCTGTACTGATCCTGAGTTACATCCTGTATTATACCCCAGAGCTGCACTCACTATTCTGCTGCTGGTGCAGTCACTGTGTACATACATGACATTACTTATCCTGTACTGATCCTGAGTTACATCCTGTATTATACTGCAGAGCTGCACTCACTATTCTGCTGCTGGTGCAGTCACTGTGTACATACATGACATTACTTATCCTGTACTGATCCTGAGTTACATCCTGTATTATACCCCAGAGCTGCACTCACTATTCTGCTGCTGGTGCAGTCACTGTGTACATACATGACATTACTTATCCTGTACTGATCCTGAGTTACATCCTCTATTAGACTGCAGAGCTGCACTCACTATTCTGCTGCTGGTGCAGTCACTGTGTACATACATGACATTACTTATCCTGTACTGATCCTGAGTTACATCCTGTATTATACCCCAGAGCTGCACTCACTATTCTGCTGCTGGTGGTGCAGTCACTGTGTACATACATGACATTACTTATCCTGTACTGATCCTGAGTTACATCCTGTATTATCCTCCAGAGCTGCGCTCACTATTCTGCTGCTGGTGCAGTCACTGTGTACATACATGACATTACTTATCCTGTACTGATACTTTCAACCTAAACATGCATGCCGAAATGCACAATTTACACAGTGAACTCTCCATATGAGATTTTTAGGCTAAATCTCAGAAGTATCTATGTAGAACTTTAAAGAGAAACTTAAACCAGAGCAGTCATTTTTATTGTTTATATAAATTTTAGAAATCTTAAGCGAGGCATCTCTACAGATAATATATGTGTCTCCATGGTAACAGACTACAAATGAATCCTGTGTAGTCTGACCCTAAAGTTACATTTCCTTTCATCTTTATATAACTTTTGATAGCATACATTAGATAAGCAAGCAGTAGTGGACAGATGGAGAATTATACCTACCCCATAATGACGGCAGCAGCTTTTTTGAGTCTTGCAAACTTTTGTTCCATCCACCTCTTCATGTATGTATTACAGGAATAGGTACAATTCAGGTAAATGAAGTGAAAATGAGTTATATACCTCTAATGTGCTTAGATTGCTGCATTTAACAGATGTTTCTCCAAGGAGCTGATATACAGGGAGCACTGAATGTATGTTACATAAGTTTAATGAGACTCCATATGTGAGAGCTACCTAAGGCTTCATGATGCAATAGGTTAAATAGTTACTTCAAGTCATCATTTAGTGTTGTACTCCCTTAAAATCTTGTTAAAGGGATTTTAACGACTGTACAGCAGCAAACATATAGCATAATGAGGATTAGTTACATATGCAGAATCAATGTCTGTTGCACTTCTTGTTGCTCCTCCTTCTGTGGGGTTACTGAGTTCAGATTTATGAGGAACCACTTAATTTCCTGTCTGTGTGACAACCATCAGAGTACATGTAGCTGTGTATACAGCAGTGGTCACAGGATGTTCTACCTGCTCAAAGACCTCTTTTTTACTTGCTTGTTTCAGAGCAAAACCAGAGCAAAATAAAGAGCAAAAATAGAGCAAGATGAGGAACAAAGGTGCAGGTCCAAGACAAACAGAGAAAGGAGCAACTCCAAGACGAGCGGAAAAAGGAGCAAGTCCAAGACTAGTGGAGAAAGGTGCAAGTCCATTAGAAGTGGAGAAAGGAGCAGGTCCAAGAGAAGTGGAGAAAGGAGCAGGTCCAAGAGAAGTGGAGAAAGGTGCAGGTCCAAGAGAAGTGGAGAAAGGTGCAAGTCCATTAGAAGTGGAGAAAGGAGCAGGTCCAAGAGAAGTGGAGAAAGGAGCAGGTCCAAGAGAAGTGGAGAAAGGAGCAGGTCCAAGAGAAGTGGAGAAAGGAGCAGGTCCAAGAGAAGTGGAGAAAGGAGCAGGTCCAAGAGAAGTGGAGAAAGCTGCAAGTCCAAGAGAAGTGGAGAAAGGAGCAGGTCCAAGACAAGGAGAGTAAGGTGCAAGTCCAAGACAAGGGGAGAAAGGAGCAGGTCCAAGACAAGGGGAGAAAGGAGCAGGTCTAAGACAAGGGGAGAAAGGAGCAGGTCCAAGACAAGGGGAAAAAGGAGCAGGTCTAAGACAAGGGGAGAAAGCTGCAAGTCCAAGAGAAGTGGAGAAAGGTGCAAGTCCTTTAGAAGTGGAGAAAGGAGCAGGTCCAAGAGAAGTGGAGAAAGGTGCAAGTCCAAGAGAAGTGGAGAAAGGAGCAGGTCCAAGAGAAGTGGAGAAAGGAGCAGGTCTAAGACAAGGGGAGAAAGGAGCAGGTCCAAGACAAGGGGAGAAAGGAGCAGGTCCAAGAGAAGTGAAGAAAGGTGCAGGTCCAAGACAAGGAGAGAAAAGTGCAAGTCCAAGACAAGGGGAGAAAGGAGCAGGTCCAAGACAAGGGGAGAAAGGAGCAGGTCTAAGACAAGGGGAGAAAGGAGCAGGTCTAAGACAAGGGGAGAAAGGAGCAGGTCCAAGACAAGGGGAAAAAGGAGCAGGTCTAAGACAAGGGGAGAAAGCTGCAAGTCCAAGAGAAGTGGAGAAAGGTGCAAGTCCTTTAGAAGTGGAGAAAGGAGCAGGTCCAAGAGAAGTGGAGAAAGGTGCAAGTCCAAGAGAAGTGGAGAAAGGAGCAGGTCCAAGAGAAGTGGAGAAAGGAGCAGGTCTAAGACAAGGGGAGAAAGGAGCAGGTCCAAGACAAGGGGAGAAAGGAGCAGGTCCAAGAGAAGTGAAGAAAGGTGCAGGTCCAAGACAAGGAGAGAAAGGTGCAAGTCCAAGACAAGGGGAGAAAGGAGCAGGTCCAAGACAAGGGGAGAAAGGAGCAGGTCTAAGACAAGGGGAGAAAGGAGCAGGTCCAAGACAAGGGGAAAAAGGAGCAGGTCTAAGACAAGGGGAGAAAGTTGCAAGTCCAAGACAAGCGGAGAAAGCAGCAGGTCTAAGACAAGCGCAGAATGGAGCAGGTCCAAGACAAGCAGAGAAAGGTCCAAGTCCAAGACAAGGGGAGAAAGGAGCAAATCCAAGACAAGCGGCGAAAGGAGCAAGTCCAAGACTAGTGGAGAAAGGTGCAAGTCCAAGACAATCCAAGAATGGTACAAGTCCAAGACAAGCGAAGAAAGTAGCAGGTCCAAGCCAAGAGGAGAAAGGTGCAAAGCAAGAGAATAAAAGTGTGATACGAGGACAAGAGGAGAAAGGTGCAGATCCAAGGCAAGACAATAAGAGAACAGGTGAGGACCAAGACAAGGGAATAATAATGCAGGTCCAAGACAAAAGAGAAAGGTTCAGATCCAAGACAAGAGAAGTTAAACGTCCAAGAGAAGAGACGAAAGGTGCAAGACAAGAAAGGTGCATGTCAAAGACAAGAGAAGAAAAGTACCAATCCAAGCAGGGCAATAAAATAAGGGTGTAGGACCAAGACAAGAGGATAAAGGTGCAGGTAGAAGAGGAGAGAAGAAAGGTGCAAGTCCAATATAAAAGAGAGACAGGTGCAAGTCAAAAGAAGAAAGGTCCAAGTACAAGACAAGAGGTGAAAGATGTTGTTCCAAGACAAAGGAGAAAGGTGCAGGTTCAAGACGAAAGGAAAATGGTGCAGGTCCATATAAGAGGTGAAACCTGTAATTCCAGGAGGAGGAGGAGGAGCAGGAGGAGGAGCAGGTCCAAGAGAAGTGGAGAAAGGAGCAGGTCCAAGAGAAGTGGAGAAAGGAGCAGGTCCAAGAGAAGTGGAGAAAGCTGCAAGTCCAAGAGAAGTGGAGAAAGGAGCAGGTCCAAGACAAGGAGAGTAAGGTGCAAGTCCAAGACAAGGGGAGAAAGGAGCAGGTCTAAGACAAGGGGAGAAAGGAGCAGGTCCAAGACAAGGGGAAAAAGGAGCAGGTCTAAGACAAGGGGAGAAAGCTGCAAGTCCAAGAGAAGTGGAGAAAGGTGCAAGTCCTTTAGAAGTGGAGAAAGGAGCAGGTCCAAGAGAAGTGGAGAAAGGTGCAAGTCCAAGAGAAGTGGAGAAAGGAGCAGGTCCAAGAGAAGTGGAGAAAGGAGCAGGTCTAAGACAAGGGGAGAAAGGAGCAGGTCCAAGACAAGGGGAGAAAGGAGCAGGTCCAAGAGAAGTGAAGAAAGGTGCAGGTCCAAGACAAGGAGAGAAAAGTGCAAGTCCAAGACAAGGGGAGAAAGGAGCAGGTCCAAGACAAGGGGAGAAAGGAGCAGGTCTAAGACAAGGGGAGAAAGGAGCAGGTCTAAGACAAGGGGAGAAAGGAGCAGGTCCAAGACAAGGGGAAAAAGGAGCAGGTCTAAGACAAGGGGAGAAAGCTGCAAGTCCAAGAGAAGTGGAGAAAGGTGCAAGTCCTTTAGAAGTGGAGAAAGGAGCAGGTCCAAGAGAAGTGGAGAAAGGTGCAAGTCCAAGAGAAGTGGAGAAAGGAGCAGGTCCAAGAGAAGTGGAGAAAGGAGCAGGTCTAAGACAAGGGGAGAAAGGAGCAGGTCCAAGACAAGGGGAGAAAGGAGCAGGTCCAAGAGAAGTGAAGAAAGGTGCAGGTCCAAGACAAGGAGAGAAAGGTGCAAGTCCAAGACAAGGGGAGAAAGGAGCAGGTCCAAGACAAGGGGAGAAAGGAGCAGGTCTAAGACAAGGGGAGAAAGGAGCAGGTCCAAGACAAGGGGAAAAAGGAGCAGGTCTAAGACAAGGGGAGAAAGTTGCAAGTCCAAGACAAGCGGAGAAAGCAGCAGGTCTAAGACAAGCGCAGAATGGAGCAGGTCCAAGACAAGCAGAGAAAGGTCCAAGTCCAAGACAAGGGGAGAAAGGAGCAAATCCAAGACAAGCGGCGAAAGGAGCAAGTCCAAGACTAGTGGAGAAAGGTGCAAGTCCAAGACAATCCAAGAATGGTACAAGTCCAAGACAAGCGAAGAAAGTAGCAGGTCCAAGCCAAGAGGAGAAAGGTGCAAAGCAAGAGAATAAAAGTGTGATACGAGGACAAGAGGAGAAAGGTGCAGATCCAAGGCAAGACAATGAGAGAACAGGTGAGGACCAAGACAAGGGAATAATAATGCAGGTCCAAGACAAAAGAGAAAGGTTCAGATCCAAGACAAGAGAAGTTAAACGTCCAAGAGAAGAGACGAAAGGTGCAAGACAAGAAAGGTGCATGTCAAAGACAAGAGAAGAAAAGTACCAATCCAAGCAGGGCAATAAAATAAGGGTGTAGGACCAAGACAAGAGGATAAAGGTGCAGGTAGAAGAGGAGAGAAGAAAGGTGCAAGTCCAATATAAAAGAGAGACAGGTGCAAGTCAAAAGAAGAAAGGTCCAAGTACAAGACAAGAGGTGAAAGATGTTGTTCCAAGACAAAGGAGAAAGGTGCAGGTTCAAGACGAAAGGAAAATGGTGCAGGTCCATATAAGAGGTGAAACCTGTAATTCCAGGAGGAGGAGGAGGAGCAGGAGGAGGAGCAGGTCCAAGAGAAGTGGAGAAAGGAGCAGGTCCAAGAGAAGTGGAGAAAGGAGCAGGTCCAAGAGAAGTGGAGAAAGCTGCAAGTCCAAGAGAAGTGGAGAAAGGAGCAGGTCCAAGACAAGGAGAGTAAGGTGCAAGTCCAAGACAAGGGGAGAAAGGAGCAGGTCTAAGACAAGGGGAGAAAGGAGCAGGTCCAAGACAAGGGGAAAAAGGAGCAGGTCTAAGACAAGGGGAGAAAGCTGCAAGTCCAAGAGAAGTGGAGAAAGGTGCAAGTCCTTTAGAAGTGGAGAAAGGAGCAGGTCCAAGAGAAGTGGAGAAAGGTGCAAGTCCAAGAGAAGTGGAGAAAGGAGCAGGTCCAAGAGAAGTGGAGAAAGGAGCAGGTCTAAGACAAGGGGAGAAAGGAGCAGGTCCAAGACAAGGGGAGAAAGGAGCAGGTCCAAGAGAAGTGAAGAAAGGTGCAGGTCCAAGACAAGGAGAGAAAAGTGCAAGTCCAAGACAAGGGGAGAAAGGAGCAGGTCCAAGACAAGGGGAGAAAGGAGCAGGTCTAAGACAAGGGGAGAAAGGAGCAGGTCTAAGACAAGGGGAGAAAGGAGCAGGTCCAAGACAAGGGGAAAAAGGAGCAGGTCTAAGACAAGGGGAGAAAGCTGCAAGTCCAAGAGAAGTGGAGAAAGGTGCAAGTCCTTTAGAAGTGGAGAAAGGAGCAGGTCCAAGAGAAGTGGAGAAAGGTGCAAGTCCAAGAGAAGTGGAGAAAGGAGCAGGTCCAAGAGAAGTGGAGAAAGGAGCAGGTCTAAGACAAGGGGAGAAAGGAGCAGGTCCAAGACAAGGGGAGAAAGGAGCAGGTCCAAGAGAAGTGAAGAAAGGTGCAGGTCCAAGACAAGGAGAGAAAGGTGCAAGTCCAAGACAAGGGGAGAAAGGAGCAGGTCCAAGACAAGGGGAGAAAGGAGCAGGTCTAAGACAAGGGGAGAAAGGAGCAGGTCCAAGACAAGGGGAAAAAGGAGCAGGTCTAAGACAAGGGGAGAAAGTTGCAAGTCCAAGACAAGCGGAGAAAGCAGCAGGTCTAAGACAAGCGCAGAATGGAGCAGGTCCAAGACAAGCAGAGAAAGGTCCAAGTCCAAGACAAGGGGAGAAAGGAGCAAATCCAAGACAAGCGGCGAAAGGAGCAAGTCCAAGACTAGTGGAGAAAGGTGCAAGTCCAAGACAATCCAAGAATGGTACAAGTCCAAGACAAGCGAAGAAAGTAGCAGGTCCAAGCCAAGAGGAGAAAGGTGCAAAGCAAGAGAATAAAAGTGTGATACGAGGACAAGAGGAGAAAGGTGCAGATCCAAGGCAAGACAATAAGAGAACAGGTGAGGACCAAGACAAGGGAATAATAATGCAGGTCCAAGACAAAAGAGAAAGGTTCAGATCCAAGACAAGAGAAGTTAAACGTCCAAGAGAAGAGACGAAAGGTGCAAGACAAGAAAGGTGCATGTCAAAGACAAGAGAAGAAAAGTACCAATCCAAGCAGGGCAATAAAATAAGGGTGTAGGACCAAGACAAGAGGATAAAGGTGCAGGTAGAAGAGGAGAGAAGAAAGGTGCAAGTCCAATATAAAAGAGAGACAGGTGCAAGTCAAAAGAAGAAAGGTCCAAGTACAAGACAAGAGGTGAAAGATGTTGTTCCAAGACAAAGGAGAAAGGTGCAGGTTCAAGACGAAAGGAAAATGGTGCAGGTCCATATAAGAGGTGAAACCTGTAATTCCAACACTACATAAAAAGAGGAAAAGCTCAGATCCAAGACATAAGAAAATGAGTACAGACCCAATGGAAGAAAAAAGATGCAGCTCCTAAACAAGAGAAAAAGGTAAAGATTCAAGAAATGTGAAAAGGGTTCAGTTCGGAGCCACAGGTATTGTATAACTTTTACCTATGTACCTATGCTCCAAGTAACTGGAGCCGATTGCCTTCAATGAGATTTACACATAATACAGAACTTTAAAGAGAATTTGTACCATGGCAACCACTTTTATTTTTTGAATACTACCCCACAGATATGCATCTCCATGGTAACAGACTACATACGAATCCTGTGTAGTCTGATCCTGTACCCACCCACCATTACAACTTGTTTAAAATGTACATTAGGTAGACCACAATTGCAAACCACTTACAGAGCCTTATAGGATTATAGGAAATGTATCATCTTCAGGCCATAATCGACGTGCAGGATAGGAGTATCTCTCTTGGTAAATATAGTTAATTCATAGTAAATATTATATAAGGGAAATTCCAGAAATTAGACAGAACATTTAGGAAACAGTAGGACCTTGTTAAAACGATCTGAAAACAAAGTTTTCAATAGACACTTATTATGGACACTGAGCCTTTGATGTAGCCAGGGGGACCATAGCCGGCCCATAAACAACTTGGAAATTTATGAGTGGAGTCCCCACAAGAAGTAAATGACCAGACAATGAGGCCTTGTGGAGGTGGGTCATAGGGTGCATATGACAATGTCATGGTCCGGTGCTGAGCCTGGCGTATACAACCATCAGGAGAGCCCAGTTCTTGCTTCACCCTGAGGATGATTACTTAGTTCTGTCCTAGCAAGTTGCTAGGATCTCCAGTTGGGTTGTCCTGATTTCATAGTGCATACAAAGTGGTGAATTTGGCTATAATCCAACCGTGTGTGGCCCAGAGACCATGGGGGCCCTATACAATGGTGGAATGTAGGTCCAGTTGGACTTTTTATTAAAATAACAGCTGGCCTGGAGTCAGAGGAGTACGAGTCTGCCGGTGGTGTGACCCGGCACAACCCAAACTCACTCTCCTTTTACTCCTCTTGCTTCTACCCCCTCCCAATGACATTAAAATCACAAGTATTAGTGGGAAGTTACAAATCGAGACACTAAATGAGAAGAGAGCAGGTCATGCTGTGCCACATGACATTAACAGTCATAATTTTACTTAAGGCCCCCAAATGCCAAATCCACACCACAAACGTCAGTAGATATTTCATGGAAATGCACAGCAACCAATTTGCCAAAGTTGCCAATGGATCCAATGACACTTCTGGAATTAGTATTTAGAGATTTGGCACCATTCTATCTCACTAGACCACTAACGCAAAAGATTTTATTACTTCAAAACAGGGGTGTAACTACAGCGGGAGCAGCTATAGCAGCCGTGTTGTGGGCCGGCATCTGAGGTATTGGGTGTATGCTGTATGTGTGTATATGCTTGTATCTCTGTATATGGTATTGTATGTACACTCACCGGCCACTTTATTAGGTACACCATGCTAGTAACGGGTTGGACCCCCTTTTGCCTTCAGAACTGCCTCAATTCTTCGTGGCATAGACACAACAAGGTGCTGGAAGCTCCTCAGAGATTTTGCTCCATATTGCCATGATGGCATCACACAGTTGCCGCAGATTTGTCTGCTGCACATCCATGATGCGAATCTCCCGTTCCACCACATCCCAAAGATGCTCTATTGGATTGAGATCTGGTGACTGTGGAGGCCATTTGTGTCCAGTGACCTCATTGTCATGTTCAAGAAACCAGTCTGAGATGATTCCAGCTTTATGACATGGCGCATTATCCTGCTGAAAGTAGCCATCAGATGTTACAGGGTACATTGTGCTCATAAAGGGATGGGCATGGTCAGCAAGGAAGGCTGTGGCGTTGTACCAAGTGGCCCAAAGAGTGCCCAGAAAATATTCCCCACACCATGACACCACCACCAGCCTGAACCGTTGATACAAGGCAGGATGGATCCATGCTTTCATGTTGTTGACGCCAAATTCTGACCCTACCATCAGAATGTCGCAGCAGAAATCGAGACTCATCAGACCAGGCAACGTTTTTCCAATCTTCTACTGTCCAATTTCGATGAGCTTGTGCAAATTGTAGGCGCAGTTTCCTGTTCTTAGCTGAAAGGAGTGGCACCCGGTGTGGTCTTCTGCTGCTGTAGCCCATCTGCCTCAAAGTTCGACGTACTGTGCTTTCAGAGATGCTCTTCTGCCTACCTTGGTTGTAACGGGTGGCGATTTGAGTCACTGTTGCCTTTCTATCAGCTCGAACCAGTCTGCCCATTCTCCTCTGACCTCTGGCATCAACAAGGCATTTCCGCCCACAGAACTGCCGCTCACTGGATGTTTTTTCTTTTTTGGACCATTCTCTGTAAACCCTAGAGATGGTTGTGCGTGAAAATCCCAGTAGATCAGCAGTTTCTGAAATACTCAGACCAGCCCTTCTGGCACCAACAACCATGCCACGTTCACAGGCCTCAAATCACCTTTCTTCCCCATACTGATGCTCGATTTGAACTGCAGGAGATTGTCTTGACCATGTCTACATGCCTAAATGCACTGAGTTGCCGCCATGTGATTGGCTGATTAGAAATTAAGTGTTAACGAGCAGTTGGACAGGTGTACCTAATAAAGTGGCCGGTGAGTGTATATATGTATATTAACATGTTTTTATATGAGCGTATACTATGTATATTTTTAGTGGGAGAGGGGGACCCTGCCCCAGGGGTTACACCCCCTGCTTCAGGAAAACTAGCTAGTAGTGACTACCAATACCTATGAGGAAGGCGAGCAATTGTGACCCAGTTGAAAAATACCATGAAGAAATTCAAAAATGTCCAAATGACGATGGTTCTAAAGAAATATCAAACTAAGAAAGCCTTGTAAAACATGGGTAAATCCATCAGCGTCAGGTGCAGTATGGGGGCTGCCCGTTTTCTTGGATCTTCGAACCTAATGTAAGAGTAGGAACAAGTAACTGGGTTAGGGTACCAGGGTTTTCAAGATTGGACTACCCCAGAAGAGCAACAGAGGTTCCTCTAAGAGTCCGAGGTTCCAACACAAAAATGAGACCTAGATGACAATCCAATTTGTAGCCTACTGGGATCACAAAGTCATTTGGTGGACCCCAGGAACTTATTAAGCTTAGGGAGGTGTAAGTGTAAGCCTTTCATTTTTTGCACCCAGTGGCCCCTAAAAAAAAGATAAAAAAAAGCTTTCAAGTGGTCTCCAAGTGGTAAGAGTAGGGAGCAGCCGCTGTCTCCTCTATGACAAACATTTGTCGGTATAAGCAGGTGGCCCTTGAGCGAGGTCCTTTCTGCACCCTTCGCCGTCTTCTGTGGGTAATGAGGCTGCGGCGCGGGCTTACTCATGCCAGAGGCCAGCCGCACGTTGAGACAAATGTGATTTCAGCGAGGCTCAATCAGTGAATTATAGGTCAATTTGTACCTGCGCCTCACACACCGTCCATGTAGGCTTCAAGGGGCAATTTAAGAAATGGAGTGTTCCCAGCAAAAGCCGCAACTACTCAGAAATTATTTCCCCGGCGGTCTGGTCCTTATTAGTAATAATTCTCCCGCAAAATTGAATAATATAATTTAATGTAGTTACAAAATTTTGAACCGAAATAGTATCTGGACCAAAACAGTGTCTGCTATATACAATGTAATATCTATGAAAGCTAAACACAGAGGTGGGAGGCTTAAAGGGGAACTACACCTTAGAGCTACCTTAGTGTAGGCAATGGCTTTCAGGCCCAATTTTATTGTTATCCCCATCTGTGGGATAGGGAAAAACAATGTGGTCTGTGGGGGTCTGACCAATGGGCTACCATAGACTGTGCATAGCGAGGCATTCTCCCCCCGCAGGGACATCAATTAGGAGAAACAGGACCCCAATTGTTCAGTATATTTTTTTTTTAAATACTGCGGTTTTTCCGAATCCGTCGGGTTTTTCCGACGGCCACGCCACCGATTTCCGTCACATGCAACCCGATCCCGGCGGAATTCGGCGCAAATCGGAAATCGTCAGCGTACCCGACGGAATTGCGTGATTCGGACCCTTAGTAAATGAGCCCCATTGTATACAGTATAAAGATGTATGCTGGACCTGTCGTTTCATGAAGTAGACTGAATCTGACCCCATTTTGATGACCTGTGTGGGTCCAACTGTTAGGATCAGTTGATTATCCCTTCCACCAACCTCTATGAAGGGGTATCCCAGATCAACAAAGGTATGATATCCAAATGGTATGATGGCCAAAAGTTTGCCTAAGTATGTTAAATGGTCCCAATGACTTGTGCGGGTAATATTATAGGAGCTATTGTAGATTTGCAGATCAATGAATTTAAAGGAGATCCATCAGGCTTCTACCTGAGGGCAGCAAGTGATAGAGGAGACGACGCTGAGCTCGGGAATATATTGTTTTCTATGCTTTATTTCAGATTGTGTATCTAAAAGAACTAAAAGAGAAAGACTGTGAGTCCCGGTGACCACGCCCCCAAAGTGTGTATGGGTGGGATTAGCAGGACTCACAGTCTTTCTGTACTACACAACTTTAACCATGAAAATACTGAATCAAATCACAATAAACCTTATATCCCCGAACTCAGTGTCTCCTCCTCTATCCGATACTGCCCCCAGGAAGAAGATCTGATGAATACCTTTAATTAATTTAGTGTAAATTCATGACTTGTGTAGAATAAGGAGAAAAAACTTTGGAAATTGTTTTTAAAGGATATTATGACTTCAACGAAGAACTTCTGTGATCACTTGTCTGGGCGCCGCCAGTAAAAAAAAACATCGGCATTACTTTTCTATTAGTGATTGTATAAGGTGTAATCTATGCAGAATGCCGGAGGGAAAGTGGATCATTACACATCAGTGATACAATAGAAGTAACTCCGCTCTCTCCTCAATCATTGGATAAACGCGCTGAAGAGGAAAGTCCAAGAAATTGCATAACCGCTCATCATCCGCTCCTTTCAAGAAAGCGACAAAAACATCATTTATTCAAAGTTCATCTTCCTAGATCAACGTAGGGAAGTCTTAGTTATGGATTTGCACTTCCTTAAAGGGGCCGTATGGGTTTATAGTACTTCCGCTATCTGTATACAACCAATAGGACCAGAAGCAGAAGGCTGGACTTTACTCTCAGTACGGTTCCAGCTCCTCGGACCCCACTTATTATGAGATGTTTTGTTCGGCCAATGCACAAGGCCGCCCCTCACCACTCATCTGCAGCTTCTGGCCCCCAATGCAAAATATGTCCCAAATCCCTACTATAATGGGGGTCATTTACTTACCCGGTCCTGTTGCGATCCAGCGGCGCGTTCTCCAACAAGGATTCGGGTCTTCCAGCGATTCACTAAGGTAGTTCCCCCGATGTCCACCAGGTGTTGCTGCTGCGCCAAGGTCCGCCGGAGTTCACCATCCTATTCTTGGTGCATGTGAGTGCTTAATCCTGCGACACAAATCGTTTTTTTTAAATTCCGCGGTTTTTCCGAATCCGCCACACAATTCGATTGCATGCACCAAAATCCTGGCGGAATTCGGCGCACATTGGAAAAAGTCGGGAAACCCGATGAAAGTGCGGCCGTGGAGCCCTTAGTAAATGACCCCCAATGTGTTGTTTATAGTACTGGTTTCACCCTATACCGAAAAGACATCTCATGAGCTCCAATGGTCTAACAGAGCTGTGCTTCAGTTTCCTGCACAGAGGTCCTTCTCTAATTCTAGCTGCCCATGATATGTAGTGCTGAGGCATCCTGGGATTGAGCACAGACTGAAAAGCGATGGAAAAATCAACACGAGTGTCTGATCAGAGGAGATTGAAAAACCGAATGTGTCGTATATTAAAAAGGGGTGTAACAATCTTCATTCTAGAAAAAGCAAAATGCTAATCGTGTCTGGAGTGGCCCCCTCGCTTCCTGGCAGACAACAAAGGCTTT
Source organism: Engystomops pustulosus (assembly GCF_040894005.1). Taxonomy (NCBI): domain Eukaryota; kingdom Metazoa; phylum Chordata; class Amphibia; order Anura; family Leptodactylidae; genus Engystomops; species Engystomops pustulosus. The sequence goes on from NC_092418.1 coordinate 15,756,231, forward strand.
GACGAGTCACCGCGACCTTGTACTTCACAAGTTACTCGTCGTGATTGAGCTATTTAACGATATGGGCCTGGTGGTGGCTTTACTGTACATTCATGGAGACGGTCACATGTGTCGGGCAGGTGACGAGCATCAACGTCTCTGCAAAGGTTAACGACAACCAATGAGGCACCAGGACGAGGCGGGTTACATCATCAGCGCGAGCCGGTGCTTTATTCATGAAAGTATCAGCATTACAATTGTTGATAATTGTGACCGTCACCAAGATTGGGTCTAAATGCATCAACGTCAGATAATTAGGTAAAATGTTCGGGCGCAGTATCACGTGTCCGCCCCCCCCCCCATCAATGATCCATCAATTATACAGAGAGTGCATTCAGGCTTCTTACAGCTGAGAATTTGTTACAATGTTTCAGTGTGAGCTAAAATTAGAAGTTGTGGATGGGATAATGAAAGAAATATCTTCATGTAATAAGGGAATAATGATCCATAAAATCCGTAATTACAATTCTTCTCCGCGGAATAAGAGAAAGCAGCTACTCATCTAATGAATGATGTCAGAGCAATAATACCGAGGCATCATGGGATCTCAGCAACAGATGCAGCGAGCCACGACCGACTATAGTAATGATGTCATAGCAACAGCGGGACCCGAGCGCCAAACCTCAAGATAACCACGAAAATGGATAAAAATAGACACCAGAAAGATTAAATTAAACTTCTGCAGACATTATAACCTGCGAGAGGAGATTAGAAGTAACCGAGACCCCAACGGTGAGGAGAAGAAACAGTCATGTCAGGGTGCAGGAGATAATAGCACACACAATGGGGTTAGATACACGGCTCAGCAGACTGTATCACACAGGATAGGATGAGATACACAGCTCAGCAGACAGTATCACACACAATGGGATTAGATACACGGCTCAGCAGACTGTATCACACAGGATAGGATTAGATACACAGCTCAGCAGACTATCACACAGGATAGGATGAGATACACAGCTCAGCAGACAGTATCACACACAATGGGATTAGATACACGGCTCAGCAGACTGTATCACACACGATGCGATTAGATACACGGCTCTTCGCACTGTACCACACAGGATGCGATTAGATACACGGCTCAGCAGACTGTATCACACAGGATAGGATTAGATATACGGCTCAGCAGACAGTATCACACATGATAGGATTAGATACACAGCTTAGTAGACAGTATCACACAGGACAGGATTAGATACACAGCTCAGCAGAGAGTATCACACAGGATATGATTAGAGACACAGCTCAGCAGACACTATCACACAGGATGGGATTAGATACACAGCTCAGCAGACAGTATCACACAGGATAGGATTAGATACACAGCTCAGCAGACAGTATCACACAGGATAGGATTAGATACACAGCTCAGTAGACAGTATCACACAGGATAGGATTCGATACACAGCTCAGCAGACAGTATCACACAGGATAGGATTAGATACACAGCTCAGCAGACTATATCACACAGAATAGGATTAGATACACAGCTCAGCAGACAGTATCACACAGAATAGGATTAGATACACAGCTCAGCAGACTATATCACACAGAATAGGATTAGATACACAGCTCAGCAGACAGTATCACACAGGATAGGATTCGATACACAGCTCAGCAGACTATATCACACAGAATAGGATTAGATACACAGCTCAGAAGACAGTATCACACAGGATAGGATTAGATACACAGCTCAGCAGACAGTATCACACAGGATAGGATTAGATACACAGCTCAGCAGACAGTATCACACAGGATAGGATTAGATACACAGCTCAGCAGACAGTATCACACAGGATAGGATTAGATACACAGCTCAGCAGACAGTATCACACAGGATAGGATTAGATACACAGCTCAGCAGACAGTATCACACAGGATAGGATTAGATACACAGCTCAGCAGACAGTATCACACAGGATAGGATTAGATACACAGCTCAGCAGACAGTATCACACAGGATAGGATTAGATACACAGCTCAGCAGACAGTATCACATGGGATAGGATTAGATACACAGCTCAGCAGGCAGTATCACACAGGATAGGATTAGATACACAGCCCAGCAGACAGTATCACACAGGATAGGATTAGATACACAGCTCAGCAGACAGTATCACACAGGATAGGATTAGATACACAGCCCAGCAGACAGTATCACACGGGATAGGATTAGATACACAGCTCAGCAGACAGTATCACACAGGATAGGATTAGATACACAGCTCAGCAGTCAGTATCACACAGGAGAGGATTAGATACACAGCTCAGCAGACAGTATCACATGGGATAGGATTAGATACACAGCTCAGCAGGCAGTATCACACTGGATAGGATTAGATACACAGCTCAGCAGACAGTATCACACAGGAGAGGATTAGATACACGGCTCAGCAGACTATCACACGCAATGGGATTAGATACACAGCTTAGTAGACAGTATCACACAGGATAGGATTAGATACACAGCTCAGCAGACAGTATCACACAGGATGGGATTAGATACACAGCTCAGCAGACAGTATCACACAGGATAGGATTAGATACACAGCTCAGTAGACAGTATCACACAGGATAGGATTATATACACAGCTCAGCAGACAGTATCACACAGGATAGGATTAGATACACAGCTCAGTAGACAGTATCACACAGGATAGGATTAGATACACAGCTCAGCAGACTGTATCACACAGAATAGGATTAGATACACAGCTAAGCAGACTGTCACACTGTCACACATAATGGGGCTCATTTACTATGGGCCCGAATCGCTCATTTTCGCCAGGTTTCACGAAAAATAGCGGTTTGCGCCGTTTTGCAGCAAATTGCCCTAGGTTTTTGGCGCACGCGACTGGATTGTGTTGCATCGGCGCCGGCTTGCATGCAACGGAAATCGGCGGGAAAACCCAACGGATTCAGAAAAAACGCGATATTTTTAAAAAAAATTGTGTCACTTGACACGCACTTACATGCACCAGGAATAGGATGGTGAACTCTGGCGGACCTCGGCACAGCAGCGACACTTAGTGGATATCGGGCGCACGACCTTAGTCAAGCTCCGAATCAACGTCGGACAACGTGTGGCGGGATCGCGAATGGACCGGGTAAGTAAATGAGCCCCAATTAGTGTGAATCAGGGCAGATGGACATCCCTATAAAGAAGTCACAGATTTATAAACCAAACATAAACTTGTACATAGGGGGCAGTATTATAGTAGTTATATTCCTGTACATAGGGGGCAGTATTATAGTAGTTATATTCTTGTACATAGGGGGCAGTATTATAGTAGTTATATTCTTGTACATAGGGGGCAGTATTATAATAGTTATATTCTTGTACATAGGGGGCAGTATTATAGTAGTTATATTCTTGTACATAGGGGGCAGTATTATAGTAGTTATATTCTTGTACATAGGGGGCAGTATTATAGTAGTTATATTCTTGTACATAGGGGGCAGTATTATAGTAGTTATATTCATGTACATAGGGGGCAGTATTATAGTAGTTATATTCCTGTACATAGGGGGCAGTATTATAGTAGTTATATTCTTGTACATAGGGGGCAGTATTATAGTAGTTATATTCTTGTACATAGGGGGCAGTATTATAATAGTTATATTCTTGTACATAGGGGGCAGTATTATAGTAGTTATATTCTTGTACATAGGGGGCAGTATTATAGTAGTTATATTCTTGTACATAGGGGGCAGTATTATAGTAGTTATATTCTTGTACATAGGGGGCAGTATTATAGTAGTTATATTCATGTACATAGGGGGCAGTATTATAGTAGTTATATTCTTGTACATAGGGGGCAGTATTATAGTAGTTATATTCTTGTACATAGGGGGCAGTATTATAATAGTTATATTCTTGTACATAGGGGGCAGTATTATAGTAGTTATATTCTTGTACATAGGGGGCAGTATTATAGTAGTTATATTCTTGTACATAGGGGGCAGTATTATAGTAGTTATATTCTTGTACATAGGGGGCAGTATTATAGTAGTTATATTCATGTACATAGGGGGCAGTATTATAGTAGTTATATTCTTGTACATAGGGGGCAGTATTATAGTAGTTATATTCTTGTACATAGGGGGCAGTATTATAGTAGTTATATTCTTGTACATAGGGGGCAGTATTATAGTAGTTATATTCTGTACATAGGGGCAGTATTATAGTAGTTATATTCCTGTACATAGGGGGCAGTATTATAGTAGTTATATTCCTGTACATAGGGGGCAGTATTATAGTAGTTATATTCCTGTACATAGGGTGCAGTATTATAGTAGTTATATTCCTGTACATAGGGGGCAGTATTATAGTAGTTATATTCCTGTACATAGGGAGCAGTATTATAGTAGTTATATTCTTGTACATAGGGGGCAGTATTATAGTAGTTATATTCTTGTACATAGGGGGCAGTATTATAGTAGTTATATTCTTGTACATAGGGGGCAGTATTATAGTAGTTATATTCTTGTATATAGGGGGCAGTATTATAGTAGTTATATTCCTGTACATAGGGAGCAGTATTATAGTAGTTATATTCCTGTACATAGGGAGCAGTATTATAGTAGTTATATTCTTGTACATAGGGGGCAGTATTATAGTAGTTATATTCCTGTACATAGTGGGCAGTATTATAGTAGTTATATTCTTGTACATAGGGGGCAGCATTATAGTAGTTATATTCTTGTACATAGGGGGCAGTATTATAGTAGTTATATTCCTGTACATAGCGGGCAGTATTATAGTAGTTATATTCTTGTACATAGGAGGCAGTATTATAGTAGTTATATTCTTGTACATAGGGGGCAGTATTATAGTAGTTATATTCCTGTACATAGGGGCCAGTATTATAGTAGTTATATTCCTGTACATAGGGGGCAGTATTATAGTAGTTATATTCTTGTACATAAAGGGCAGTATTATAGTAGTTATATTCTTGTACATAGTGGGCAGTATTATAGTAGTTATATTCTTGTACATAGGGTGCAGTATTATAGTAGTTATATTCCTGTACATAGGGGGCAGTATTATAGCAGTTATATCCCTGTACATAGGGGGCAGTATTATAGTAGTTATATTCTTGTACATAGGGGGCAGTATTATAGTAGTTATAGTCTTGTACATAGGGGGCAGTATTATAGTAGTTATATTCCTGTACAGAGGGGCAGTATTATAGTAGTTATATTCCTGTACATAGGGGGGCAGTATTATAGTAGTTATATTCTTGTACATAGGGGGCAGTATTATAGTAGTTATATTCCTGTACATTGGGGGCAGTATTACAGTAGTTATATTCTTGTACATAGGGGCAGTATTATAGTAGTTATATTCTTGTACATAGGGGCAGTATTATAGTAGTTATATTCTTGTACATAGGAGGCAGTATTATAGTAGTTATATTCTTGTACATAGGGGGCAGTATTATAGTAGTTATATTCCTGTACATAGGGGGCAGTATTATAGTAGTTATATTCCTGTACATAGGAGGCAGTATTACAGTAGTTATATTCTTGTACATAGGGGGCAGTATTATAGTAGTTATATTCTTGCACATAGGGGGCAGTATTATAGTAGTTATATTCCTGTACATAGGAGGCAGTATTATAGTAGTTATATTCTTGTACATAGGGGGCAGTATTATAGTAGTTATATTCTTGTACATAGGTGGCAGTTTTATAGTAGTTATATTCTTGTACATAGGGGGCAGTATTATAGTAGTTATAGTCTTGTACATAGGGGGAAGTATTATAGTAGTTATATTCTTGTACATAGAGGGCAGTATTATAGTAGTTATATTCTTGTACATAGGGGGCAGTATTATAGTAGTTATATTCTTGTACATAGGGGGCAGTATTATAGTAGTTATATTCTTGTACATAGGGGGCAGTATTATAGTAGTTATATTCCTGTACATAGGGGGCAGTATTATAGTAGTTATATTCCTGTACATAGGGGGCAGTATTATAGTAGTTATATTCTTGTACATAGGGGGCAGTATTATAGTAGTTATATTCTTGTACATAGGGGGCAGTATTATAGTAGTTATATTCTTGTACATAGGGGGCAGTATTATAGTAGTTATATTCCTGTACATAGGGGGCAGTATTATAGTAGTTATATTCCTGTACATAGGGGGCAGTATTATAGTAGTTATATTCCTGTACATAGGGGGCAGTATTATAGTAGTTATATCCTTGTACATAGGGGCAGTATTATATTAGTTATATTCCTGTACATAGGGGGCAGTATTATATTAGTTATATTCTTGTACATAGGGGGCAGTATTATAGTAGTTATAGTCTTGTACATAGGGGGCAGTATTATAGTAGTTATATTCTTGTACATAGGGGGCAGTATTATAGTAGTTATATTCTTGTACATAGGGGGCAGTATTATAGTAGTTATATTCTTGTACATAGGGGGCAGTATTATAGTAGTTATATTCTTGTGCATAGGAGGCAGTATTATAGTAGTTATATTCCTGTACATAGGGGGAAGTATTATAGTAGTTATACTCCTGTACATAGGGGCAGTATTATAGTAGTTATATTCTTGTACATAGGGGGCAGTATTATAGTAGTTATCTTCTTGTACATAGGGGCAGTATTATAGTAGTTATATTCTTGTGCATAGGAGGCAGTATTATAGTAGTTATATTCTTGTACATAGGGGCAGTATTATAGTAGTTATATTCTTGTACATAGGGGGCAGTATTATAGAAGTTATATTCTTGTACATAGGGGGCAGTATTATAGTAGTTATATTCTTGTGCATAGGAGGAAGTATTATAGTAGTTATATTCTTGTACATAGGGGCAGTATTATAGTAGTTATATTCTTGTACATAGGGGGCAGTATTATAGTAGTTATATTCTTGTACATAGGGGCAGTATTATAGTAATAATAATTCTTTATAATAATAATTCTTTATTTATATAGCGCACACAGATTACGCAGCGCTGCACAAGCATATCAAATTGGTCCCTGTCCCCATGGGGCTCACAATCTAAACAACCTAACAGTATGTTTTGAAGTGTGGGAGGAAACCGGAGTACCCGGAGGAAACCCACGCAAACACGGAGAGAACATACAAACTCTTTGCAGATGTTGACCTGGGTGGGATTCGAACCCAGGACCCCAGTGCTGCAAGGCAGATGTGCTACTCACTCAGCCACCGTTATATTCCTGTACATAGGGGGAAGTATTATAGTAGTTATACTCCTGTACATAGGGGCAGTATTATAGTAGTTATATTCTAGTACATAGGGGGCAGTATTATAGTAGTTATATTCCTGTACATAGGGGGCAGTATTATAGTAGTTATACTCCTGTACATAGGGGGGAGTATTATAGTAGTTATATTCTTGTACATAGGGGGCAGTATTATAGTAGTTATATTCTTGTACATAGAGGGCAGTATTATAGTAGTTATATTCTTGTACATAGGGGCCAGTATTATAGTAGTTATAGTCCTGTACATGGGGGCAGTATTATACTAGTTATATTCTTGTACATAGGCGGCAGTATTATAGTAGTTATATTCCTGTACATAGGGGGCAGTATTATACTAGTTATATTCTTGTACATAGGGGGCAGTATTATAGTAGTTATATTCCTGTACATAGGGGGCAGTATTATAGTAGTTATATTCTTGTATATAGGGGACAGTATTATAGTAGTTATATTCTTGTACATAGGGGGCAGTATTATAGTAGTTATATTCTTGTACATAGGGGGCAGTATTATACTAGTTATATTCTTGTACATAGGCGGCAGTATTATAGTAGTTATATTCCTGTACATAGGGGGCAGTATTATACTAGTTATATTCTTGTACATAGGGGGCAGTATTATACTAGTTATATTCTTGTACATAGGGAGCAGTATTATAGTAGTTATATTCTTGTATATAGGGGACAGTATTATAGTAGTTATATTCTTGTACATAGGGGGCAGTATTATAGTAGTTATATTCTTGTACATAGGGGGCAGTATTATAGTAGTTATATTCTTGTACATAGGGGGCAGTATTATAGTAGTTATATTCTTGTACATAGGGGGCAGTATTATAGTAGTTATATTCTTGTACATAGGGGGCAGTATTTTAGTAGTTATATTCTTGTACATAGGGGGCAGTATTATAGTAGTTATATTCTTGTACATTGTTGATTATACATTGCAGATAATTAGTGGCTGTGATGTTGCTTTTCAATAAATATTGTCAGGTTGTTGATGTTCTCCCTCTCTGAGTTGTCGGTGACCTGGGGAGAGAGCGTTCAGCAGATAACAGGGACTCAGGTGTCTATAATCTCAATTAATGCCCATTAATGCATTCATGTACTAGGGGCTGGCACACGATGAACCTCATAATCCTTTGTGGAGTGATGTGACTACAACTCAAGTGGATGGAAGACGTAGATGGCAATAATGATGATGGACAGGATGGAGTGGATGCGATGCGGAGGGGGATTATAGGCGGGTGGGCTTCCTGGAACCATTAGTATAATCCCAGTGAAATTCATGCCATGTAGATGACTATCTCCACCATCACAGAGGCCTCTGCGGTCTGCAGGGATCAGTAATACAGAAGACTCCATCTCTTGGTATAGATAACCTTCTGAGGTTCATGTAAATTTAAAGGAAAATTCCACCTGCTTCGCTTACTGCCTCCATTGCTCTCATTGCCTTATTAGTGTATCCTCAAACTACCCCGGCAGCGGTTTTTAATTTATATTGAAGAAATTTACTTAATTAACCCCTTGACCATTCGGTTTCATGATGGAAAATGCGATGGCCACCATTGCCTTTAAGATTCAGAAAGTTGTCACAGCTCCTTCCTTTTACACTAGAGCTGCTGGGGGTCATGAACCGCACTTTGGCCTCCTCGACCAATGGGATGAGACTTCCTCTTACGTCACCAAATAACATCCTGTGATTGGAGGAGGCCACGTTTGCTGAAGCTGATGCCATGGTCTTCAAGAATAGGCAAGGTGTCAGTACCAAAACCCGAACACTGCCCCAACACTAGAGCCGCTATACGGAGCAGAATAAGTATCCCTTCAATATTTTATTTTCTTCCATCAGAATCCAGTAGGATAAACCAGGGCACATCCTCACAGCTCCAGGCACCGTGACTGTGGTGATCTTCTTATATCTGTTCTCCATGGCCTCCTTCCTTCTAAAATCAACTTTTACCATTATGCTAATGAGTTAGAAGGGCTCTGGAAGATGTTGTCACGGGTGCTCTCGTGATCCCTGTTTCGGATCGCAGGCGCACCAGTGTCCCTCTGTGTACCCCTGAGGCCACCGCTGCTCCAGACTCACCTGTCCCGGCTCCTGCTCCCCAGTGGACTGCCGTGCATGCGTCCCTGCCTACTAGGGTGCACGCGCGCGGCTATTGGAAATTTAAAGGACCAGCGCACTGCTGATTGGTGCGCTGGCTGAACACCTCCACCTTTATTAATCTGCTCCTCCATTCCTTTCCCACCGGATCTCTGTGCCTACGCCGAAGAAAAAGCTCTCCAGCAATATTCCTGCGTTCCTGAGTTCCCGTGTTCCTGTGTGTTCCTTCTCCTAAGTTCCTGCTCCTGAGTTCCCGTGTTCCTGCTTTTAAGTTCCCGTGTTCCTGTGTGTCCCTGCTCCTGAGTTCCCGTGTTCCTGCTCCTAAGTTCCCGTGTTCCTGTGTGTCCCTGCTCCTGAGTTCCCGTGTTCCTGCTCCTAAGTTCCCGTGTTCCTGTGTGTCCCTGCTCCTGGGATCCTGTGTTCCTGTTTGTTCCTGCTCCTGAGTTCCCGTGTCCTGCGTTCCTGAGTTCCCGTGTCCTGCGTTCCTGAGTTTCCGTGTCCTGCGTTCCTGAGTTCCCGTGTCCTGCGTTCCTGTGTCCTGCGTTCCTGAGTTCCCGTGTCCTGCGTTCCCGTGTTCCTGCATTCCTGTTTGTTCCTGCTCCTGAGTTCCCGTGTTCCTGTGTGTTCCTGCTCCTGAGTTCCCGTGTTCCTGTGTGTTCCTGCTCCTGAGTTCCCGTGTCCTGCGTTCCTGAGTTCCCGTGTCCTGCGTTCCTGAGTTCCCGTGTCCTGCGTTCCTGAGTTCCCGTGTCCTGCGTTCCTGAGTTCCCGTGTTCCTGTGTCCTGCGTTCCTGAGTTCCCGTGTCCTGCGTTCCTGAGTTCCCATGTTCCTGCATTCCTGTTTGTTCCTGCTCCTGAGTTCCCGTGTTCCTGTGTGTTCCTGCTCCTGAGTTCCCGTGTTCCTGCTCCTGAGTTCCCGTGTTCCTGCTCCTAAGTTCCCGTGTTCCTGTGTGTTCCTGCTCCTGAGTTCCCGTGTTCCTGCTCCTGAGTTCCCGTGTTCCTGTGTGTTCCTGCTCCTGAGTTCCCGTGTTCCTGAGTTCCCGTGTCCTGCGTTCCTGAGTTCCCGTGTCCTGCGTTCCTGAGTTCCCGTGTCCTGTGTCCTGCGTTCCTGAGTTCCCGTGTCCTGCGTTCCTGAGTTCCCATGTTCCTGCATTCCTGTTTGTTCCTGCTCCTGAGTTCCTGTGTGTTCCTGCTCCTGAGTTCCCGTGTTCCTGCTCCTGAGTTCCCGTGTTCCTGCTCCTAAGTTCCCGTGTTCCTGTGTGTTCCTGCTCCTGAGTTCCCGTGTTCCTGTGTGTTCCTGCTCCTGAGTTCCCGTGTTCCTGAGTTCCCGTGTCCTGCGTTCCTGTGTTCCCATGTCCTATGTTCCTGTATCCCCTGTTCTTTTTTTACCCACTCCCATATGCCTGGATCTCCCATTGCTGACCCCGGATTGGACTTGACGTTGCATCTCTGCCGCCTGCCCTGACCCTGTGCCTGGACCTGACCACGAGACTGTCTTCTGCTAAGGTACCTCGACCTCAGCTGGCACCGTGGGCTAGTCACATCTGTGGAACCCTGGTGGTATCCTGCCGCAGCAAGTCCAACCCGCTTTGTGGCGGGCTCTGGTTAAGACCAGGTACCACTTAGATTCCGGTCACAAGGGTTGGCTAGTACCAACTCCCGCGGTGGTCCAGAGGATCCATGCATCCAAAATCCTGACAGGTGTTACCATACTCTCTCCACGCTGCAGCTTCACAGGCTGTTACACTGTCTCCTCCTCCACCTCTGCTTCCTCAGGACTGTGGTAGGCCGGCTGGGGACACTATGGTGGGGATGTTGCTGGGGCATTGTGGGAAGGAGGACCCTGTGAATCCACAATGTTTTTATAACCGCACGCACGTGGTCACCTCTTACTGTAGTTATAGGGAAACTTTCCAGAATCATAAAATAACTCTCCTACACTATAATTATTGTATCATACACAGCACCGGGAATTCAGGACTCCGACTCCTGGGAATAAAGAAAACCTTTGTTTTCCCGAATTTAAATGGATAAATTTCAAAAATTGTCGTTTGGTAACAAGCGGAATTGTGTAATGTCACCTGCGGAGGAGAAACGTCTCAGCGACGCCGCGGCTTCCTGTCATCTGACTGCGAGTCGCTTCTTTGTATGTGCAGGCTTTTGGAGGATGTATAATTATTATTTCACAGCAATGAAGAAAAGAGACGATTGTTATACAAGTCATTTACAGGATCCACGTGAGGAGAGAATAGATCCATTTATTACTGTACAGGACAGTCTGAACAGCGAGCAAGACCTCTCTACCGCACTGTATTCTATTTATTGTTATACAGAACTGGCGGTATTATAGTGCATAGCATATAGTATTATAGCAGTTATATTCCTGTACATAGGGGGCAGTATTATAGTAGTTATATTCTTGTACATAGGGGGAAGTATTATAGTAGTTATATTCCTGTACATAGGGGGCAGTATTATAGTAGTTATATTCTTGTACATAGGGGGCAGTATTATAGTAGTTATATTCTTGTACATAGGGGGCAGTATTATAGTAGTTATATTCTTGTACATAGGGGACAGTATTATAGTAGTTATATTCTTGGACATAGGGGGCAGTATTATAGTAGTTATATTCTTGGACATAGGGGGCAGTATTATAGTAGTTATATTCTTGGACATAGGGGGCAGTATTATAGTAGTTATATTCTTGTACATAGGGGGAAGTATTATAGTAGTTATATTCCTGTACATAGGGGGCAGTATTATAGTAGTTATATTCTTGTACATAGGGGGCAGTATTATAGTAGTTATATTCTTGTACATAGGGGGCAGTATTATAGTAGTTATATTCTTGTACATAGGGGACAGTATTATAGTAGTTATATTCTTGTACATAGGGGGCAGTATTATAGTAGTTATATTCTTGTACATAGGGGGCAGTATTATAGTAGTTATATTCTTGGACATAGGGGGCAGTATTATAGTAGTTATATTCTTGTACATAGGGGGCAGTATTATAGTAGTTATATTCCTGTACATAGGGGCAGTATTATAGTAGTTATATTCTTGTACATAGGGGGCAGTATTATAGTAGTTATATTCCTGTACATAGGGGGCAGTATTATAGTAGTTATATTCCTGTACATAGGGGGCAGTATTATAGTAGTTATATTCTTGTACATAGGGGGCAGTATTATAGCAGTTATATTCCTGTACATAGGGACAGTATTATAGTAGTTATATTCCTGTACATAGGGGACGGTATTATAGTAGTTATATTCCTGTACATAGGGGGAAGTATTATAGTAGTTATATTCTTGTACATAGGGGGCAGTATTATAGCAGTTATATTCCTGTACATAGGGGGCAGTATTATAGTAGTTATATTCCTGTACATAGGGGACAGTATTATAGTAGTTATATTCCTGTACATAGGGGGCAGTATTATAGTAGTTATATTCCTGTACATAGGGGACAGTATTATAGTAGTTATATTCCTGTACATAGGGGGCAGTATTATAGTAGTTATATTCCTGTACATAGGGACAGTATTATAGTAGCTATATTCCTGTACATAGGGGGCAGTATTATAGTAGTTATATTCCTGTACATAGGGGCAGTATTATAGTAGTTATGTTCTTGTACATAGGGGCAGTATTATAGTAGTTATATTCCTGTACATAGGGGCAGTATTATAGTAGTTATATTCTTGTACATAGGGGACAGTATTATAGTAGTTATATTCTTGTACATAGGGGGTAGTATTATAGTAGTTGTATTCTTGAACATAGGGGGCAGTATTATAGTAGTTATATTCCTGTACATAGGGGGCGGTGTTATAGTAGTTATATTCTTGTACATAGGGGGCATTATTATAGTAGTTATATTCTTGTACATAGGGGGCAGTATTATAGTAGTTATATTCTTGTACATAGGGGGCAGTATTATAGTAGTTATATTCCTGTACATAGGGGACAGTATTATAGTAGTTATATTCCTGTACATAGGGGGAAGTATGATAGTAGTTATATTCTTGTACATAGGGGGCAGTATTATAGCAGTTGTATTCCTGTACATAGGGACAGTATTATAGTAGTTATATTCCTGTACATAGGGGACAGTATTATAGTAGTTATATTCCTGTACATAGGGGGAAGTATTATAGTAGTTATATTCTTGTACATAGGGGGCAGTATTATAGTAGTTATATTCCTGTACATAGGGGGCAGTATTATAGTAGTTATATTCTTGTACATAGGGGCAGTATTATAGTAGTTATATTCCTGTACATAGGGGACAGTATTATAGTAGTTATATTCTTGTACATAGGGGGCAATTTTTATTAGTATAAAACAAACAAAAATACAGAAATACTTTTCCATCAAATAAATCAAAATCAGAAGTCATTCAGTACAAATCATACAAGAGCATAAGAGAGAAAAATTAGATCATTTTGGCTACAAAAAGGGGGAAAAAAACATAAGAAAACAAACACAATCACATATACAATCATATGTCAGTCTAGATAAATGTTCCTCCATAGACTCATATTCTCCTCCTTTTTCTTGACCTCCAATGACCTGATCCACCTGAGCTCTGACATGATGAGGCTTATGGCTTTGTCATGATGGAAGGTCTCAGCATGTATGGACACCCTAGTCCTGATTTGCCAGTGATAATACTTTATGACCTGGATAACTATATACATGGTCTCCCGGTTGATGTTGCTTACATTAGATGTTATACCATAAAGGATTTCCGGGTACTGTAGGGACTGCAACAAGGGACTCCTAAGCTTGGCGGATATGTCACGCCAGATATTCCGACCACCCCAGCACTGAGAGATAAAATGGACCATAGTCTCCTCCTGCTGGCACCCGAGGGGACACATGCGGTCTGTCACACTCAGGAACTTTAGGTTCCCCCTAACAAAGAGCTTCCCTTGTAATGAGAGCCAGGCAATGTCCCAGAACTTGGGGGGAAGCCTCCGACCATTCAGAAACCTCAGACTGTCCTTTAGGGTGGTGGTTGGACAATCTGGAAGTGCCAGCTGTAGAGAGTAGAAGGTCCTACATATTCGGGAGTACAGATCTTTCCTGGTCTTACTCTCAATAAAACCCTTGTCTATCCCCCATTTCTTCAGACACCGTATTCCATACTCCAGATACTGGGGGAGGAAGCCAGGAGTCCATCGGCCCCTCTTGAGACTGCCGCCTCGCATCCAGGATTCTGCAGAAGGCAATATCCAGTCCCTGACACTACTTACCCACAGGAGACCATTGTTTGAGTCCAGGCAACCAAAATTAACTTTCAGAAACATGGAGTCAAAAAATACCCTAGGATTTAACATATCCAGTCCACCCTCTCTCCTCTGCAGGTAGGTGATCCCTCTTTTTACTGGGTTCAACCTGCTTCCCCATAAAAGCTGGAAGAACAGGCTAAAGAGCCTAGCGGAGAAAGATTCTGGCAAAGGAAAGACGACAGAGACGTACAGGAAGACAGGGACCAGGTAAGTCTTCATCAGAGTAACCCTTTCTCTATAGCTCAGCCTCCAGTTCTTCCATCGCTGAACCTTTACATTTCCGGCTTCCAACTTCTCCTCCCAATTAAGTTTGGCATTATCTTCCCTCCCGAATTTAACCCCAAGGATCTTAATATGGGTGGAGGCCTTGGCGAACTGTGGCAGATCAAAGCCAGGAGCAGCATCCAATGTCCAGAAAGCTTGACTCTTCTCAAGGTTGACCAGAGACCCGGAGGCCTCTGAGTAACTTCTGATGGCTGCAGACAACATCTCCACCTCACGAGGTTCAGATATCACCACAGTCACATCATCCGCATAGGCAACAACATCCAGGGGCAAGCACTGGGGGACAGGCACCCCCTGAAATTCACACCGCTGCAGTGATCTCAGGAACGGATCGATGGCAAACACATACAGAAGTGGACTCAGGGGGCAGCCCTGTCGCACCCCTGCCTCTACCCCGAAAGTGTCCCCCTGCCAACCATTGATCAGAGGAAAGCTCTTCGCCTCTCTGTACAAAGTTCTCAGCCAATCTATAAATTGTCCCGGAATACCGTACTTTGATAAAGTGGCCCATAGATACTCATGATCAACCCTGTCAAAGGCTTTAGCCTGGTCCAGACCTACAACATATCTCCCACACCTCAGAGCTTTACATCTCTCAAACATCTCCCTTATCGAGAGGACTGCTCCAGAGATGTTCCGCCCTCTTACTGTGCCGTACTGAGAGCCTGCCAACAGTGCCGGGGACAAACAGACTAACCTAGAGAATAGAATTTTTGCCAGAATTTTCCTGTCGACATTCAAGAGGGCGATAGGCCTCCAGTTCTTGATGTCACTAGGCTCCTTACCTTTGGACAGCAGAATAAGGGAGGACACTCTCATGGATGGAGGCATCAGGTGATTTTCTAGACAATTTCTGTAAACATCCACGAGGATTGGAGCCAAGAGGTCTCTGAATTTCTTATAAAATTCAGCTGTTATACCATCAGGACCTGGTGCCTTCTTCAGATTTAACTTATCAATAGCCTCTTTTATCTCCTCCACCGTTATTTCTGCTGTCAAAGGAGAAAAGTCCAATTCTCTAGTATCAGGGCCTGGAGTTGCCTCCAAGAATTGGGTCACTTTTTTTTTATCCAAAGCTTTCTTCTGAAACAAGTCAGTATAGTACGATCTCACCACTCCCAGGATACCCTCCCGAGATTCCTGCAAAACTCCCTGGGAGTCAGTGAGACCTGCGATCAGTTTTTTCTCCACACGCTCCCGGCAATTCTCAAACGGATCCGGTGCCCCTCGGGTGCCATAGTCACGTTCGACCACCAGGGAGGTGTACCTACTGTACTGATACTGCCTTATCTCAGATTTCAGCCGGTCAATCCTTTGTTGGTCATCCCCACCCGCCGAATAGAGTGACTCCAATTCTTTACGCAGTCTCAGATACTGGCTGTACTTACTTCTCCCCTTCTTAATTGACAGTCTCTGTAAGAGGGACCGGATCTCCTCCTTGACGTCCTCCCACCAGTCGGCCATGTTGTCATAAAAATCCACTCTGTCCAGTTGATGCTGCAAAAAAGATGAAATATATTCCTGGACCGAGTTATCATCTAGTAGACTAGAATTTAGTCTCCACAGCCCTCTACCAGCCTCAGGATACTTTGTAGCACCCAAACAAAAATATAAGGCCAAGTGATCCGAATATGGGACATTCCTTTCCATTCTCTTACTGATGGCTTCAGTAGGACTCGCCAGAGCTAGATCTATTCTACTTCTGCGTCCTGCACAGGTATAAGTAAACTTAGGACTCCTACCACCTTGTTCAAAAACATCGGACAGGCCAGTCTGCTGAATTATGTTAATAAGGACCTTACAGTCCCTGGTAAGGGGCCTACTGTTCCTGTCCCTGGTGGCAGTGGTGGCATTAAAGTCCCCAGCCATGATGACAGGAATAGAAGTGAAAAGATAAGGCTTTACATCATTAAAGAGCTGAGTCCTTTCGGTCACTGTCTGTGAACCATAGATGTTAATGAGCCGGAGTCTTCTGCCTCTGATGGTGATCTCTAGCAGCAGGCACCGTCCCATCGATACCTCTGTGAGTCTGTGGACGGTGACATCATGGGTGTTAAACAAAATCGAGACCCCGGCATAAGGCTCCACAGCCAACGACCAAAAGGAAGGACCAGACTGCCAATCTCTCTCCGCCTCTCGCATGAGACCCAAGGGGTTTAAACGGGTCTCCTGTAAGAAAAACACATCGGCATTGAGATACTTTAGATGTTCGTACACAACATGTCTGGTCCTTCTAGCCCTAATACTATTCACATTAATGGTGATCACAGAAAGATGGAAGTCTGCCATCATGAGAAGAAACAAAAAGATCATCCCCATCATCATAAGTCAGAGTCAGAGTTATCTTCCTGACTACCGGCTTCCATATCCCATACAGACTGAGACTCGGCATGAAGGGGTCTCCTTTTTGACGGAGGATCTCCCCCTGGATCATCGTCATATTCCTCCATCATGCGCTTCAATTCTCTCTCTAATTCCTCATCTTCATCGGACTCTGATAGTACACTGTACCTGTTTGTTGTAACAGTAACGTCCGCCTGACTCTCAACTCTCATTTTAGAGGGTTTTTGAACAGTGGTCCATGCACTCTCGAGTTTGCGGGAGCTCTTGTCCTTCTTTCTCTTTTTAACAACATTATAATTATCCACGGTGGTAGGTGCTGAGGCAGGGGAAGGGACGGGCACTGGCTGCACTAATGGCTGTTCTACTACCTCCATGTCCCCCTCTGTGTTACCTGTCCCTGGATGGTCCGGGGCAGAACCACTAATATCTGGGGTCTCTGGCACAGTACACACTGACCCTGACAATAGGGCCTCCTCCTCCTGCTCCTCATCTGGCACATCTGCCCCTTCCATCAGGTCTTCATCAGGCAGGTCCCTACAAATGTTGTGCCAGGCATCAGGGCAGTCCCTATGGGGGTGACCAATCTGACCACAAAGGTTGCACCTGATGGTCTGGCAGTTGGCGCTCACATGGCCGAGGTCCCCGGACAGTGTGAACTTCACTGTGGTGCAGTTACTCGCCATGTGACCTGATCTCCCACACCTAAAGCATAACCTCGGCTGACCAACATAAAAGCACACACCCTTCTCTCTGCCGATAAAGAAGGAATTGGGGAGGTGATGGGTGATGTTCTGGTGTTGATGCAATTTAACAAGGACCCTCCACCCCCGGTCCAAATCCCATCCTCATCCCTGGTCTTGGTCATGTCTGACATGAGGGTGCAATGTCTCTTGAGCCAGGTAATGATATCCTGAGGGGGGACAGACTCGTTCCAGAACATGATGGTGACAATTGCAGTATCTGGTTTGGAGATGGGAATAAAACTAAACTTGTTCCACCCCTCAGTAACTCTGTAACGGGGTTGTTGAGCCCAGAACCGGTCCAGATTAGACATCAGCTTGAAGCTGATATCATACCCCTGTCTATCAGGAAGATTTATTACGGCCAGGATGTCGGCCGGCTGGAAACCCATCTTGGTGCACAACATGTCCCTGACCACATGCCTCCTGTCAGGTAGATCTTCCTTAGCCCCTCTATGTCTAAACCTGACAACGTTCCTCCTCTTGAAGGCCTGGCCGGTATAGCTGGTATTAGAGGAGAAGAATGGGGAACCCCGACTCCATGCATTACCTGATGACAGACCCCTGTCCTGCTGTGGGGGATGTGTGGGCTGTGGACCATCAGTACTAGGGGGCTGCTGAAACCCCGGAACATGGGGTTGCTGATCATCTGCACCATGGGGGTCTACTGTCTGTGGTATAACTAGAGGGGGGAACTCCTCAGCTTTAGATTGTCCCGCACCCTCCATAACAACACCAGGGCTCTCGGTGTCACCAGCTGCCATAGAAAGCTCCATGGATGACTCCACAGCTGGGACATTACCTCCCACAGAAGCTTCAGCAATAACAGAACCTTCAGCAATAACAGAACCTTCAGCATTAACCCCTTGCATAGTACAGTCCCGAATGTCCTGCTCAAAAACACTCTGCACATCACAGTCCTGAGTAGGAACCCCCTGAGGTGCTACAGAATTACCTTCAGGTGTTAGTCCATTGTCCTCCTGCTGTGCGCTGCCACCTGGGACTTGTGGTGCCTGCACCACCACTTCACTGCTGTCATCAGTTTTACTTACAGCTGGGACTTGTAGTACCTCGTCAGGGACTGCTGGGACTTGTAGTGCCTTACTGGGGGCTGCTGGAGAACTTGGCTGCTGTTGCTTTCTCTTGTATACTTCACCCTCCTGGAAAGGCAGTGTAGCTGGTTGCAGTATGGGTCTTGCTTGTGCCTGCTGGCTCTCAGACCTGGATGTTGAGGCCTTGTCTTTCTCAAACCTCTGCTGGTTTCTGTAGGTCTCTCCCACCGGTCCCATTTGGTCAATAGTGGCCTCCATCTTCTGCACAACGTCAGCCAGTTGTTTGGCCAGTGAGTCCAGCTTCCTATCTAGCAGGGCCTGCTTCCCCGGGTTTGCGGTCTTTAGTTTATATGTGCAGTCTATCTGTTTCTGCATATACAGTTTGTGTTTCTTCAGTGTCTCCATTTTCCTCACCAGTGCTGGTATCTGAGCGGCCAGCTGGAGCTCTGCTGATGGCTCTGGGGGCTGCAGTTTGCTGCGGGGGGCTTGCTCAGGGTTGCTTGCAGTACTGGATCCTCTGGGTGCACTGCCACCGCTTTTCCCTTGCACTGGACCCTGCGTTTTTGGCGCAGAGCACTGTGATCCCTGGAGTTTTGCGGTCATTGCTGCTGCACGGGCCTCACAATCTCCTGGTGGGACACTGGATCCCAGATGTCTTGCAGATTCACCTGTAACACCTTTTGGTCTTCCCTCATGGCTGCTTCTGGTCACAGCCTGCATTCCCCCAGACCTGGTGCGCTCAGAAGGTAACAACACACTCTGCTGCAGATTCTCCTGGATTGTCTGCCTCTCCAGAGATGTCCTCCTCTGCCTGCCCGGGGTGGAGGTGGATTGTCCACCTGAGGCCTGGGATGGAGGCTGCTGCACACTCTCACTGTTTCTTTCTTTTTGTCTTTCCACCATTGTTTCTTTACATACAGACACAGATTGCTTCACCAGACTCTTACTTTTTGCTGTTTCTTGTTCCACAACAACGTTTACCAGATTTCTTGGACTGCAGACATTTGCTGAATCTTTGGGATTAAAATCCCTTGCTGAATGTGTCTGGGTATTAGTTCCCAGTTTAGGCCTTGAAGCCTGGGCCTTGGCTGGGGAATCTCCCCGCCCAGGGTGGCCCCGCCCTGGGCTAGCTCCAGACATTGCAAAGTCTCACGAGCACCACTTGCACACGTCCTCACAGCTAGGAGGCAGTATTATAGTAGTTATATTCTTGTACATAGGGGACAGTATTATAGTAGTTATATTCTTGTACATAGGGGGCAGTATTATAGTAGTTATATTCCGGTACATATGGGGCAGTATTATAGTAGTTATATTCCTGTACATAGGGGGCAGTATTATAGTAGTTATATTCCTGTAAATAGGGGTCAGTATTATAGTAGTTATATTCTTGTACATAGGGGGCAGTATTATAGTAGTTATATTCTTGTACATAGGGGCCAGTATTATAGTAGTTATATTCCTGTACATAGGGGGCAGTATTATAGTAGTTATATTCCTGTAAATAGGGGTCAGTATTATAGTAGTTATATTCTTGTACATAGGGGGCAGTATTATAGTAGTTATATTCCTGTACATAGGGGGCAGTATTATAGTAGTTATATTCCTGTACATAGGGGCAGTATTATAGTAGTTATATTCCTGTACATAGGGGCAGTATTATAGTAGTTATATTCTTGTACATAGGGGCAGTATTATAGTAGTTATATTCCTGTACATAGGGGACAGTATTATAGTAGTTATATTCTTGTACATAGGGGGCAGTATTATAGTAGTTATATTCCTGTAAATAGGGGGCAGTATTATAGTAGTTATATTCTGGTACATAGGGGGCAGTATTATAGTAGTTATATTCTTGTACATAGGGGCCAGTATTATAGTAGTTATATTCCTGTACATAGGGGGCAGTATTATAGTAGTTATATTCCTGTAAATAGGGGTCAGTATTATAGTAGTTATATTCTTGTACATAGGGGGCAGTATTATAGTAGTTATATTCTTGTATATAGGGGGCAGTATTATAGTAGTTATATTCCTGTACATAGGGAGCAGTGTTATAGTAGTTATATTCTTGTACATAGGGGCAGTATTATAGTAGTTATATTCCTGTACATAGGGGCAGTATTATAGTAGTTATATTCTTGTACATAGGGGACAGTATTATAGTAGTTATAATCTTGTACATAGGGGGTAGTATTATAGTAGTTGTATTCTTGTACATAGGGGGCAGTATTATAGTAGTTATATTCTTGTACATAGGGGGCAGTATTATAGTAGTTATATTCCGGTACATAGGGGGCAGTATTATAGTAGTTATATTCCTGTACATAGGGGGCAGTATTATAGTAGTTATATTCCTGTACATAGGGGGTAGTATTATAGTAGTTATATTCCTGTACATAGGGGGCAGTATTATAGTTGTTATATTCTTGTACATAGGGGGCGGTGTTATAGTAGTTATATTCTTGTACATAGGGGGCAGTATTATAGTAGTTATATTCCTGTGCATAGGGGCAGTATTATAGTAGTTATATTCCTGTACATAGGGGCAGTATTATAGTAGTTATATTCTTCTACATAGGGGCCAGTATTATAGTAGTTATATTCTTTTACATAGGGGGCAGTATTATAGTAGTTATATTCCTGTACATAGGTGGCAGTATTATAGTAGTTATATTCCTGTAAATAGGGGTCAGTA
The DNA here is from genome assembly GCF_040894005.1 of Engystomops pustulosus. Taxonomy (NCBI): domain Eukaryota; kingdom Metazoa; phylum Chordata; class Amphibia; order Anura; family Leptodactylidae; genus Engystomops; species Engystomops pustulosus. The sequence continues at coordinate 15,778,056 of NC_092418.1, forward strand.
TTATAGTAGTTATATTCTTGTACATAGGGGGCAGTATTATAGTAGTTGTATTCTTGTACATAGGGGACAGTATTATAGTATTTATATTCTTGTACATAGGGGGCAGTATTATAATAGTTATATTCCTGTACATAGGGGCAGTATTATAGTAGTTATATTCCTGTACATAGGGTACAGTATTATAGTAGTTATATTCTTGTACATAGGGGGCAGTATTATAGTAGTTATATTCTTGTACATAGGGGGCAGTATTATAGTAGTTATATTCCTGTACATAGGGGGTAGAATTATAGTAGTTATATTCCTGTACATAGGGGCAGTATTATAGTTGTTATATTCTTGTACATAGGGGGCGGTGTTATAGTAGTTATATTCTTGTACATAGGGGGCAGTATTATAGTAGTTATATTCCTGTGCATAGGGGCAGTATTATAGTAGTTATATTCCTGTACATAGGGGCAGTATTATAGTAGTTATATTCTTGTACATAGGGGCCAGTATTATAGTAGTTATATTCTTTTACATAGGGGGCAGTATTATAGTAGTTATATTCCTGTACATAGGTGGCAGTATTATAGTAGTTATATTCCTGTAAATAGGGGTCAGTATTATAGTAGTTATATTCTTGTACATAGGGGGCAGTATTATAGTAGTTGTATTCTTGTACATAGGGGACAGTATTATAGTATTTATATTCTTGTACATAGGGGGCAGTATTATAATAGTTATATTCCTGTACATAGGGGCAGTATTATAGTAGTTATATTCCTGTACATAGGGTACAGTATTATAGTAGTTATATTCTTGTACATAGGGGGCAGTATTATAGTAGTTATATTCTTGTACATAGGGGGCAGTATTATAGTAGTTATATTCATGTACACAGGGGACAGTATTATAGTAGTTATATTCTTGTACATAGGGGGCAGTATTATAGTAGTTATATTCTTGTACATAGGGGGCAGTATTATAGTAGTTATATTCCTGTACATAGGGAGCAGTATTATAGTAGTTATATTCTTGTACATAGGGGCAGTTTTATAGTAGTTATATTCTTGTACATCGGGGGTAGTATTATAGTAGTTGTATTCTTGTACATAGGGGGCAGTATTATAGTAGTTATATTCTTGTACATAGGGGGCAGTATTATAGCAGTTGTATTCCTGTACATAGGGACAGTATTATAGTAGTTGTATTCCTGTACATAGGGGACAGTATTATAGTAGTTATATTCCTGTACATAGGGGGAAGTATTATAGTAGTTATATTCTTGTACATAGGGAGCAGTATTATAGTAGTTATATTCCTGTACATAGGGAGCAGTATTATAGTAGTTATATTCTTGTACATAGGGGCAGTATTATAGTAGTTATATTCCTGTACATAGGGGCAGTATTATAGTAGTTATATTCTTGTACATAGGGGACAGTATTATAGTAGTTATATTCTTGTACATAGGGGGCAGTATTATAGTAGTTGTATTCTTGTACATAGGGGGCAGTATTATAGTAGTTATATTCTTGTACATAGGGGGCAGTATTATAGTAGTTATATTCCTGTACATAGGGGGCAGTATTATAGTAGTTATATTCCTGTACATAGGGGCAGTATTATAGTAGTTATATTCCTATACATAGGGGCAGTATTATAGTAGTTATATTCTTGTACATAGGGGCCAGTATTATAGTAGTTATATTCTTTTACATAGGGGGCAGTATTATAGTAGTTATATTCCTGTAAATAGGGGTTAGTATTATAGTAGTTATATTCTTGTACATAGGGGGCAGTATTATAGTAGTTATATTCTTGTACATAGGGGACAGTATTATAGTAGTTATATTCCTGTACATAGGGGGCAGTATTATAATAGTTATATTCCTGTACATAGGGGCAGTATTATAGTAGTTATATTCTTGTACATAGGGGACAGTATTATAGTAGTTATATTCCTGTACATAGGGGGCAGTATTATAGTAGTTATATTCTTGTACATAGGGGGCAGTATTATAGTAGTTATATTCCTGTACATAGGGGGCAGTGTTATAGTAGTTATATTCTTGTACATAGGGGGCAGTATTATAGTAGTTATATTCTTATACATAGGGGGCAGTATTATAGTAGTTATATTCTTGTACATAGGGGGCAGTATTATAGTAGTTATATTCTTGTACATAGGGGGCAGTATTATAGTAGTTATATTCTTGTACATAGAGGGCAGTATTATAGTAGTTATATTCTTATACATAGGGGGCAGTATTATAGTAGTTATATCCCTGTACATAGGGGGCAGTATTATAGTAGTTATATTCTTGTACATAGGGGGCAGTATTATAGTAGTTATATTCTTGTACATAGGGGGCAGTATTATAGTAGTTATATCCCTGTACATAGGGGGCAGTATTATAGTAGTTATTTTCTTGTACATAGGGGGCAGTATTATAGTAGTTATATTCCTGTACATAGGGGGCAGTATTATAGTAGTTATATTCTTGTACATAGGGGGCAGTATTATAGTAGTTATATTCTTGTACATAGGGGGCAGTATTATAGTAGTTATATTCTTGTACATAGGGGGCAGTATTATAGTAGTTATATTCTTGTACATTGGGGGCAGTATTATAGTAGTTATATTGCCTGGCACAGTCAGAAATCAAGTATTTCCCAATATGTGTCACCAACTTTCATAGTGAAAACACAGATATAAATCTTAAAATGAAATGAACTGATAATATAATGCTCCTATATGTGTGGGGTGATTGCGGTGTTGGAGATTTCCTCACGTCCAGTGTAAATCTATTGTTATGACATACTGGATTATTCCATGTCTAGAATAAGATAAATGACAGAAATAACCTGGTAATTTCCTGTTATGAAGGCAAATGATAATTAAATGAAAATAATCTGTATTTAGTGATTATTAATGACCATGATAATTATAGACGGGTCAATGACAATGGGATTCTGGCTTAATTTTTTACCATAGTATAATGGCCGCTGCTTAGTAACATGAGAGAGTTGGGGTATAAATCACTGTGATCCCCCTGCGCTGCCTCCTCCGCAGGTCCCAGTCATTAGTATGTGTTGGCGGATGGTTAATGAAGAAGGACGCACAACCTGCGGCGGTATCAATTACGTCACAGCAATATATTCCCATCAGTTGTATAAGAAAACCAGGCAAATAAATAGAATATTAATTGTGATATGTTACAGGATTTAAAGTGAACTTCAGTTGTACAGGCAGAGTCATAGGGGGAGCTTCACTTCAGTCCCCCCCCCCCCCTTTATGGCTTCCTATACAGTGTCACCCCCTTTTAAGGCTCCCTATACAGTGTCACCCCATTTTTTGGCTTCCTATACAGTGTCACCCCCTTTTATGGCTTCTTATACAGTGTCACCCCCTTTTATGGCTTCTTATATAGTGTCACCCCTTTTATGGCTTCTTATACAGTGTCACCCCTTTTATGGCTTCTTATACAGTGTCACCCCCTTTTATGGCTCCCTATACAGTGTCACCCCCTTTTATGGCTTCCTATACAGTGTCACCCCTTTTATGGCTTCTTATACAGTGTCACCCCCTTTTATGGCTTCCTATACAGTGTCACCCCTTTTATGGCTTCTTATACAGTGTCACCCCTTTTATGGCTTCTTATACAGTGTCACCCCCTTTTATGGCTTCTTATACAGTGTCACCCCCTTTTATGGCTTCTTATACAGTGTCACCCCTTTTATGGCTTCTTATACAGTGTCACCCCTTTTATGGCTTCTTATACAGTGTCACCCCCTTTTACTGCTCCGTATACAGTGTCACCCCCTTTTATGGCATCCTATACAGTGTCACCCCCTTTTATGGCATCCTATACAGTGTCACCCCCTTTTATGGCATCCTATACAGTGTCACCCCCTTTTATGGCTTCTTATACAGTGTCACCCCCTTTTATGGCTTCTTATACAGTGTCACCCCTTTTATGGCTTCTTATACAGTGTCACCCCCTTTTATGGCTTCTTATACAGTGTCACCCCCTTTTATGGCTTCTTATACAGTGTCACCCCTTTTATGGCTTCTTATACAGTGTCACCCCCTTTTATGGCTCCCTATACAGTGTCACCCCCTTTTATGGCATCCTATACAGTGTCACCCCCTTTTATGGCATCCTATACAGTGTCACCCCCTTTTATGGCATCCTATACAGTGTCACCCCCTTTTATGGCTTCTTATACAGTGTCACCCCCTTTTATGGCTCCCTATACAGTGTCACCCCCTTTTATGGCATCCTATACAGTGTCACCCCCTTTTATGGCTTCTTATACAGTGTCACCCCCTTTTATGGCTTCTTATACAGTGTCACCCCCTTTTATGGCTTCTTATACAGTGTCACCCCTTTTATGGCTCCCTATACAGTGTCACCCCCTTTTATGGCTTCTTATACAGTGTCACCCCTTTTAGGGCTTCTTATACAGTGTCACCCCTTTTATGGCTTCTTATACAGTGTCACCCCCTTTTATGGCTTCTTATACAGTGTCACCCCCTTTTATGGCTCCCTATACAGTGTCACCCCCTTTTATGGCTTCTTATACAGTGTCACCCCTTTTATGGCTTCTTATACAGTGTCACCCCCTTTTATGGCTTCTTATACAGTGTCACCCCCTTTTATGGCTCCCTATACAGTGTCACCCCCTTTTATGGCTCCCTATACAGTGTCACCCCCTTTTATGGCTTCTTATACAGTGTCACCCCTTTTATGGCTTCTTATACAGTGTCACCCCTTTTATGGCTTCTTATACAGTGTCACCCCCTTTTATGGCTTCTTATACAGTGTCACCCCCTTTTATGGCTCCCTATACAGTGTCACCCCCTTTTATGGCTTCTTATACAGTGTCACCCCCTTTTATGGCTTCTTATACAGTGTCACCCCCTTTTATGGCTTCTTATACAGTGTCACCCCCTTTTATGGCTTCTTATACAGTGTCACCCCTTATATGAGACTGTAGGTGAATGTTATAGGAGAGACAGATGAAAGGGAGCTTGATGATAGAAGATGATGTAGATTTATTGATGCAGAAATATTGGATTATATATGTAGATAGCGAGATAGATGATAGAAGAGAGATATGAGACATATATAGATACAGTAGCAGAGAAATAGAAGAATGATCGATAGATGGATAGATAATAGATAGGAGATATAAAGATAAATAGACAGAAAGCCAGATAGATAAATGGTTCGATAGATAGACAGATACATAGATAGGAAATAGACAAATTGTAATAGATAGATAATAAGACGGATAGATAATGGATATATAGACAGGAGATAAATTATATCACAAGCAAAGGGTATTATAGGAAAAATACATCCTCTACCCACAAAAGTTCACATGAAGGGGGCCCCTTTAGGACATAGGGCCCTGGGCAATTGCCCAGTTTGCCGCCGCCTAAAGCCGGCCTTGCTAGTTGGCTACAGTATCACCCACTTTTAATGGTGCATTACACAGTGCTCGCCCCTTGGTGGGGTCCTACAGGTTGTGATTTACCCTTCTTATAGCATTCTTCATACCATTCACTACTTTCCTGATTTTCAGGGGCGACTTCTGGTTTATCCTCACAATACTCCCAAGCCGGTTGTCACTTCATGAGCCGTATACAAGGTAGGTACCTGATCCACAATAGGACATATACCTAATCTTCTTAATGGCACTTTTTGGGCTCTCTGCATCTTTAACTAATAAAATTACAAACCAAGACACCGTATGGCAACAATGGCGACAGAGAGCCCAAAGTACAAGCAAAACCCACCTATATGTCGCAAAGTGCCAACATGACAATTTAAGCAGTAACCTATTGATCCCTGCAGTATCACAGGTTTCAGGAGGGGTAGCTGTACTGTGTGTGGTGGAGGGGAAGCTGTACTGTGTGTGGTGGAGGGGAAGCTGCAGTATGTGAGGTGGAGGGGTAGCTGTACTGTGTGTGGTGGAGGGGAAGCTGTACTGTGTGTGGTGGAGGGGAAGCTGTACTATGTGAGGTGGAGGGGTAGCTGTACTATGTGAGGCGGAGGGGTAGCTGTACCGTGTGTGGCGGAGGGGTAGCTGTACCGTGTGTGGCGGAGGGGTAGCTGTACCGTGTGAGGCGGAGGGGTAGCTGTACCGTGTGAGGCGGAGGGGTAGCTGTACCGTGTGAGGCGGAGGGGTAGCTGTACCGTGCGAGGCGGAGGGGTAGCTGTACCGTGCGAGGCGGAGGGGTAGCTGTACCGTGCGAGGCGGAGGGGTAGCTGTACCGTGCGAGGCGGAGGGGTAGCTGTACCGTGCGAGGCGGAGGGGTAGCTGTACCGTGCGAGGCGGAGGGGTAGCTGTACCGTGCGAGGCGGAGGGGTAGCTGTACCGTGCGAGGCGGAGGGGTAGCTGTACCGTGCGAGGCGGAGGGGTAGCTGTACCGTGCGAGGCGGAGGGGTAGCTGTACCGTGCGAGGCGGAGGGGTAGCTGTACCGTGCGAGGCGGAGGGGTAGCTGTACCGTGCGAGGCGGAGGGGTAGCTGTACCGTGCGAGGCGGAGGGGTAGCTGTACCGTGCGAGGCGGAGGGGTAGCTGTACCGTGCGAGGCGGAGGGGTAGCTGTACCGTGCGAGGCGGAGGGGTAGCTGTACCGTGCGAGGCGGAGGGGTAGCTGTACCGTGCGAGGCGGAGGGGTAGCTGTACCGTGCGAGGCGGAGGGGTAGCTGTACCGTGCGAGGCGGAGGGGTAGCTGTACCGTGCGTGGCGGAGGGGTAGCTGTACCGTGCGAGGCGGAGGGGTAGCTGTACCGTGCGAGGCGGAGGGGTAGCTGTACCGTGCGAGGCGGAGGGGTAGCTGTACCGTGCGAGGCGGAGGGGTAGCTGTACCGTGCGAGGCGGAGGGGTAGCTGTACCGTGCGAGGCGGAGGGGTAGCTGTACCGTGCGAGGCGGAGGGGTAGCTGTACCGTGCGTGGCGGAGGGGTAGCTGTACCGTGCGAGGCGGAGGGGTAGCTGTACCGTGCGAGGCGGAGGGGTAGCTGTACCGTGCGAGGCGGAGGGGTAGCTGTACCGTGCGAGGCGGAGGGGTAGCTGTACCGTGCGAGGCGGAGGGGTAGCTGTACCGTGCGAGGCGGAGGGGTAGCTGTACCGTGCGAGGCGGAGGGGTAGCTGTACCGTGCGAGGCGGAGGGGTAGCTGTACCGTGCGAGGCGGAGGGGTAGCTGTACCGTGCGAGGCGGAGGGGTAGCTGTACCGTGCGAGGCGGAGGGGTAGCTGTACCGTGCGAGGCGGAGGGGTAGCTGTACCGTGCGAGGCGGAGGGGTAGCTGTACTGTGTTGCCGGGCGCAGAGATGCGGTTGAAGTCTGAGTTTTGCTTTCCTTCTACTTTTGTCTTTGCAGAAAACTGAGAGTTCAGCGAGTGTCTGATACACCGGAGCTCTAGCTCCCCCTAGCCCCAACTAATGGGCATTACACATCACCACATAAACAAGGAATTGTTTTTTGGGGGGTTTTATGCTTACATTAACCCTTAAATACTATTGTCATCCATGCAAAAAAGCGACAGCACAGGATATTAACCTCTGCAGGTTTTCTCACCTGATTGCGGCTCCCTCCTTACAGATCTGTGCTGCAGAAGCACTAGGGTTCAACTGTAACAAACCCTCAGCTGTGAGAAATAAATGGACCTGTATTGGCTTTGGACACATAAACAGATAACAGATCCAGTACATGGCAGGACAGGTTGTGCAGAGCGTGGGGAGGGATTCATGTTATGCACAATGCACACCAGACTGATTCAATTCACTGACAGCAAGCATTTCCTGTTAAGATGAGCTTGTATAATGGAGAGGAGGGTGTGATTATACGGCAAGGAACCCGTCCCCGGCTTTGGTGCCCCTAATCCAGCAACACATCCCGATTCTCCTGGGGTGCAGGGTCACCCCACTCCTGGAGGTCGCTCTGTTTATTCCATGGCAATGGGTGAAGGGCATCACTGACAGGACCAGGGTCACCATGTTTAGGGTCGGAGCCCATAAAAATTAAAGGGATCATCCAGAATATAGACAATATAGAAGATAACATAGTGAACGGTGCAGGTCTGACCATGGAGGGGTCTTATTTTAGTGGCAGGTCAAGCTTTCCCCCCTCACCACAAGCATGACCCCCATCTCCTTGATTCTAGTAGTAGGACCCCCAATCCTTAGCATGTTATCCCTATCCAGTGTACTGGGCATAACACGTGGAATCTTCATACGACCCCTTTAAGGACATGCTTGTGATTTAGGGACCACAAACTTGGTGCCAGGTTCCCTTTGACCCTCCTCCGGGTAATCTGGCTGAGAGATTGAGTGCATGAAGGACCCCCTGGACAGGTAATGGATGTAGATGTGGTCCCGCTGGCCCCCATTACGTGCTGGTGGTGACTATGAGCGATGGAGGAGGAATCTCCATCATTTTATTTCCAGGTAATTGCCGGCTCCCTCATGATGTAACTCCCTATTAGGAAAATCCCTACTTTACATGTTCACCTGACGTGACTGTCTAATAATCATATTTCATAAATCTGCACTAATGAGAAAAGCTATTTTGCAGTATTTTGTACAGTCCCATCACCAGGGGTCATGTCCTGAGACATCACTGTACCTGCACCTGTGTGCTCTCATCGCCACCTCCTGGCAGCTCCTGGTACTGCAGCAGACACCAGTACACACAGGCAGAGCCGCTGTCTCTGATGGATTCCTAGTAATCTCCGCTGCTGATCCTGTACACACACAACACCCTGAGGTGACCCTGGAGAGAAACATTTTCATGTGTTTCTTTGTATTTGTATTTCTTAGTGGTTCCTCTGTAACAGGGCGTTCGCTCTGAGGACACTGTTATGGGGACACTATTGACTCTGTAATGGGGCGTTCGCTCTGAGGACACTGTTATGGGGATACTATTGGCTCTGTAATGGGGCGTTCGCTCTGAGGACACTGTTATGGGGACACTATTGGCTCTGTAACAGGGCGTTCGCTCTGAGGACTCTGTTATGGGGACACTATTGGCTCTGTAATAGGACGTTCGCTCTGAGGACACTGTTATGGGGATACTATTGGCTCTGTAATGGGGCGTTCGCTCTGAGGACTCTGTTATGGGGACACTATTGGCTCTGTAATAGGACGTTCGCTCTGAGGACACTGTTATGGGGACACTATTGGCTCTGTAATAGGACGTTCGCTCTGAGGACACTGTTATGGGGACACTATTGGCTCTGTAATGAGGCGTTCGCTCTGAGGACACTGTTATGGGGACACTATTGGCTCTGTAATAGGACGTTCGCTCTGAGGACACTGTTATGGGGACACTATTGGCTCTGTAATGAGGCGTTCGCTCTGAGGACACTGTTATGGGGACACTATTGGCTCTGTAATGGGGCGTTCGCTCTGAGGACACTGTTATGGGAACACTATTGGCTCTGTAATAGGACGTTCGCTCTGAGGACACTGTTATGGGGACACTATTGGCTCTGTAATAGGACGTTCGCTCTGAGGACACTGTTATGGGGACACTATTGGCTCTGTAATAGGACGTTCGCTCTGAGGACTCTGTTATGGGGACACTTTTGGCTCTGTAATGGGGCGTTCGCTCTGAGGACACTGTTATGGGGACACTATTGGCTCTGTAATGGGGCGTTCGCTCTGAGGACACTGTTGTGGGGACACTATTGGCTATATAATGGGAACATTGATATCCATGTTACAGGGCATTTGGCATGATGATACATGGAGACCATGTTATAGAGTCTTCATCCTGATGGCACTGTTATGGGGACACGTGTATAGGGTCACTCTGATAAATGTGTTATGGGGACACGTGTATAGGGTCCCTCTGAGGGCACTTATGGGGACAGATGTATGGGGTCACTCTGATGGCACTGTTATGGGGACACTTGTGTAGGGTCCCTCTGATGGCACTTATGGGGAGACGTGTATAGGGTCCCTCTGATGGCACTTATGGGGAGACGTGTATAGGGTCACTCTGATGGCACTGTTATGAGGACACATGTATAGGGTCCCTCTGATGACACTGTTATGGGGACACGTGTATAGGGTCAATAACAATGGATGAAAATGGAATCTTGTCCCCAGTCACTGGGCTGCAGTCCTGGATGACACATAACATCTCACATGTCCCTCATCCAAGGAAGGGTCATACGAGTTCATAGTAAAGCTGCAGGTCCTGGAGGTAACAATGAGGCGCTTGTGCTGGGGCCAGTACCTGGAAGATGGAGGTATTACATTGTACCTCCACCATCCAGACAGAACAGGTCTAAGGCTCCACCAGGGGCCTCTGTGTATTGTTTTACCCCTGATATTCTGCGTAACCCTATAAAAAACCGGGCAGAGTCACAGGGGGCGTGGGAAAAACACAGGAAACTTTTCTAAGAAAAGACGTATCACCAAAAAAAGAGAAGTAAACAGAGATTCCACATAAATCCGGAAGAATATTTTATGACATGTGGGGGATGAGGCTTCTCATAGGATTTATCTTCCCATCAAGCGATGAACTGGTAGGAAGAGGTGACTGTGCCAAATGCCAACTAACTTCCTCTCTAAGGGCAGGGGGTCAGAGTAGTCTCTGTATTTAACCTCTTAAAAGCCGCCACGTAGACTATGGGGGGGCTGCAACGTCACTTTATTACGGATGGGGGTCCCAAGGGATTCTAGGTATACAGGGTCATAGCACAGGACACTACAACAGGCCCCATCACTTGGATTAAACTGTGCCGCAGTTCCACTTCATACCTGCAGGCTAGGGTGGCGCTGTTCAGGGGTCAGCGTTAAATCCACCTCATTTAAATATTTGTGGCCAAGTTCTACCCCTGGACCCAATGGGGCAGATTTACTTACCCGGTGCTTTCGCGATCCAGCGGCGCGTTCTCAGTCGAGGATTCGGGTCTTCCGGCGATTCACTAAGGTAGTGCGTCCGATGTCCACCAGGTGTCGCTGCTGCGCTGAAGTTCGCTGGAGTTCACCGTCCTATCTTGGGTGCAGGTAAGCGCGTTTCAATCAACAAATTTTTTTAAAAAATTCAGCTTTTTCTGAGTCTATTGGGTTTTCCGACGGCCACGCCCCCCAATGCCAGCCCGGATGTGCCACAATCCGATCACGTGCGCCAAAAACCCGGGGCAATTCGCCGCAAATCGGTAATTTTCAGGAAACCCGGCGAAACATAGCGATTCGGTCCCTTAGCAAATGACCCGCAAAGTGTCAATTTACAGGATGCTGATCAGGACACGATCAGATTTTGGCGCATCGGCACCAGCTTGCACACGACAGAAATGGGGGGGGGGGGCGTCGGACAACCCGACGGAATCGGACAACGCGCAGAAGCAACATCTGGCCCAGAAGCGACAGATGCAGGAACTCGGACGCACAATCTTAGTGAATCGCGCCGGACCCGAATCCTCGTCGGACAACGCACCGCGGGATCGCGACAGGACCGGGTAAGTAAATCTGCCCCAATGTGTACAAAGTAATGACAGAGTTTTCACATTTTCCTATAAATCTCGGTAAAACATCTCTTAGAGAGCTGCAGCGCTTGAGTGCAGATATGTGTTGTTGTGGTAACAGACTACAGTAAGTCCTGTGTAGTCTGATCCTCCTATCATGCTCACACTTCTAATGGAATATGTCAGCAGGAAGACGGAAGATGGGTCTTTAGAAGGAAATGTAACAACCTTGTAACTAGCTAGTGAAACTATGTCAGAATCTATGGGGCAGCGTTCTCTGCGGTGGATTTGGGTCCGGCCGGGATTCACTAAGGTAGTTCCTCCGATGTCCACCAGATGTCGCTGCTGCGCTGAATTCCGTCGGAGTTCACTGAAGTTCACCGTCCTATCGTGGGTGCAGGTAAGCGCGTGTCGAGCAACACTTTTTTTTTTTTTACATGCGGCAGTTTTTCCGAATCCGTAGGGTTTTTTTTACGGCCACGCCCCCCAATTTCCGTCGCGTGCATGTCGGCGTCGATGCGCCACAATCAGATCGCGTGCGCCAAAATCCTGGGGCAATTCAGGGAAAATCGGCGCAAATCGGAAATATTCGAGTAAACCGTCGGAAAAATGTGATTCGGGCCCTTAGTAAATGACCCCCTATGTGTATACAAAATATGGAGCATATTATCCAAAGATCATGGATGAGACAAACTGTTTTTCCCCTAAAATTAAGCAGATCATCATATATCAGCTTTGTCGCTCTAAGTTTTTTTATTATAATAATATTATAGTAATATATTTTTATCTAAGTTTTTTTTTTACACTATTTGTACTTTCTCTTATATTTGATTCTGGAGATTATAACATGATGGTGTCTGATAATTACATAAATAGCATGAGATGTCTTATCAACGGTCCCGGAGGGGGGGGGGGGGGTAAATACTTCAGCGACCAGAAACAGGTCCGACCCGGTCCCTTCCAATGACAACAAATAATCCTGCAGGGAGGAAGGTGCTGTACTATGCGCTCTTCTCAGAACTGGTATCGCCTGTCCTCATCTGATAACACGGACACCAAACACTCAGGAGTCTGCTGACCGAGCAACGTCCACAACATGTCACTGACTAAGAGAACCCCTACATTAAAGGGATAGTCCCACCATGAAAATTGCCCTTCTAGGATATGCCGTGACTTTCTGATCACTGGTCACATCGCGAATACTCATAAAGTGATGGTGACACTACACGAGATATCCCTTTAAATCAGAGCTCCCCTAAAGCCTATATGAAAATGGGTTAAATGGGTTAAATGAACTAGACAATCCCTTTAAATGGATGCTCACAGCCGTGTGTATTAGAGGAAAATCGGTGTAGCCAGGAATCAAATGAATTGGATTAAGTTGTGACAATGTTTGACAAATTTCTAGTTATCAGACTGATGTGACCTGGTTTTCTGAGGGATCAAGTGGTCTTCTGGTGGTCACCTTTTAACCCTCGGAAGGGAATCTGGACCATAATGCAAGGAGCTACAAGGTTGCTACTTCAGAAGTAGTCTCAGTTTATTGATGGCTGCCTCATACTGGACAAGAGGCACCAATGATTGGCTTTCACAGGACACGTAGTCGTAGTCAGGAAACAAAGGTGGACTTCTATTTTGAATGAGGACACGTAGTCGTAGTCAGGAAACAAGGTTAGACTAGGTGGACTTCTATTTTGAATGGTAATGCAGGTACAGGTCAGGGTAGGTAGAACACTTTGAGGCAGATTTACTTACCCGGCCCATTCGCGATCCAGCGGCGCGTTCTCTGCGGTGGATTCGGGTCTTCCGGCGATTCACTAAGGTAGTTCCTCCGACGTCCACCAGGTGGCGATGCTGCGCTGAAGTTCCCCGAGGTCCAACGGAATGCCCTGAAGTTCACCGGCCTATTCCTGGTGAAGGTAAGCGCAAGTCCCGCAACACTTCTTTCTTTTAAATGCGGCGGTTTTCCCGAATCCATCGGGTTTTTGCTCGGCCACGCCCCCCCATTGCCGTTGCGTGCATGCCGGCGCCGATACCCCACAATCCGATCGCGTGGGCCAAAATCCCGGGGCAATACAGGGAAAATCGGCACAAAACGGAAATATTCGGGTAACACACGTCGGGAAAACGCGAATCGGGCCCTTAGTAAATGACCCCCTTTGTGTAGGGATAAACAGGCATTGGTCAGAAACTTGGCGAATGTAAAAATTATATAGACACCCTTGCCAGATCACTTGTAAACTAGTGTAATGGCCCACCAGACATCACATATTAAAACACTTCAACTGGCCCCTGGCGAGCTGAGGGAGTATGGCCCACGCTAGATGTGGCTACTTATTGTCAGCACATTCATTTCTTAGTATTTGCTGGTGATTTCTGGTATTGCAGCTGAATAACTATCAGTCTGAAGGGAAGGGTTAATGTTTACTCTGTGATTGGTTAATGTATCTAATATGATTCTTCTTCCCTGCAACAAGGTCAGCTTTGGTTGGAAGTCGGGAATTTCCCCCAACTTGAGTTTTGCGCAAGTTGTCAACTAATGAACATCACTAGGCCTGCAGAGACCAGCAACCTGCAGCTGCTGTCTCCCCACAGGGGGTGTCCCCTCTACCAGGGCAGCTCTGTTTCCACAAAGCCTGCCTCAAACTACTGCCCAGACAGCCCACCTTATTCTTCAGCCCAAAGCTACAAGACTACAATCCAATCATCGGCTACCTCGTGGACCAAGCAGGAAGGATATTTCTACCTCCACCAGTTGCCGGTCGCTGGTTTGGAAATCCGTGTGAACCCTGGCTTCCGCAACCATCGAGGGCCTCTGCTTCACCATCTGCCTGGGGATCCATTCACTACATGTTACAATGGGTGTGCCCAAGGGAAACCTTTCATCGTATTGCAGCCTCCCCCTTTGATCCTCTCACTAGCCCAGACCGGCATGGACCAGGCATGTTCTCCTGGTCCAAGCTAATGTGACACCAACTAGTGCTAGGCTGTGCATTAAACCACCCATTCAGGTACCTTCAATCCAGCTGCCTTCACCCCAAAAGGTCATGCCCTGGTGGGAGTACGCTTCACTAGGAACCCTATTGCTCAGGCACCTTCTTATGGGGGTAAAGCTATCTGAAATAATCAAGTCAAATTGCAAGGATGTCCAACAAAGATGGAAGAAGGTAGGACCTGCCTGTCCCTACACTCTAGATCAGTCAAGTGGAATAGTGAACCAGGGAGCTGTCAGCTCCCTGCTCCACCATTGTGGCTCAGCCACTATTACGAGTGATGGGGGCATTATACAATTTAGGGTGTCATACACTTTGTGGACACACTAGAGGGTCTGGTAAGGGGTGAGACAAAAAAGCAAACATTTTTCACAACTTTTGCCCCTCTTTTGCTCTCCTGAAAGTTAGGAGGGCGTCACGTACGGTGGAATTATGACATGTCATCTCTGATGGAAACTTCCATGGCCGTGCTCCAGCTGAATGCTGATTGTTAGTTTATTTTTACCCCTTCATCCTAATTATCAGAATGTAACGTTAATGAAGGCTCAAGTCTCCGGGGATTCACGCTCGAAAGTAGTGACTTTATCCCCCGGGGGGGCGTCGTGACAGTCGTGTCCCGGGGAGGGGCTCCGCATCCGTCCTTCATTGTGAGATCTGTCACATGTTTCCCATCCCCTCGGTAAATGTCTGGCGGCTGGGGAATCCTTATTGGATTTTATTTGCCTTCTAATGTTCTTTTAATAGATGATTTCTGACTATTCAGAGTCTCCCGGAAAGATCTGTCGCTTTTTTGATTTTTTTTTAATTTCTCTTCTGAAATTTGAATGATTCACGACTGGAAGTCAGAACGTTCTTGACGTCGCCGTTTCGGGTCCCATCTGTAAGGTTTTCATGGAAATGACTGAATCTTTGCTCTCTATGGAATTTCTATAGAGTTTTCCTAGGACACGGAGTGGTTAGAAGACGTTGTATAGAAGAGATTAAAGGGGTCCTCTGCATCGGGGGATTGAATATTCAGGTCGGAGGAAGGATCTGGGCACTTTTGCTTGAAATTGAAAAAGGCTGAGATAATAAAAGCTGGACGTGGTGCTGCTACAATATAGCGCCATACAGTGCACAAGTAACTAAGCTATGCTGTATCCATGTAATACCACCATACCATACCATATACTATGCAGTATACAGTGCACAAGTAATGGTACTATACAGTATACATATAATACCACTATACAGTGCACAAGTAACTAAGCTATGCTGTATCCATGTAATACCACCATACCATGTACATGTCACAGAGCTATGCAGTAAACATACAATACCACTATACAGTGCACAAGTAATAATACTATACAATATATATATAATAACACCATACAGTGCACAAGTAATAGTACTATACAGTATACATACAATACCACTATACAGTGCACAAGTAATAATACTATACAATATACATATAATAACACCATACAGTGCACAAGTAATAGTACTATACAGTATACATATAATACCACTATACAGTGCACAAGTAATGGTACTATACAGTATACATATAATACCACTATACAGTGCACAAGTAACTAAGCTATGCTGTATCCATGTAATACCACCATACCATACCATATACTATGCAGTATACAGTGCACAAGTAATGGTACTATACAGTATACATATAATACCACTATACAGTGCACAAGTAACTATGCTATGCTGTATCCATGTAATACCACCATACCATACCATATACTATGCAGTATACAGTGCACAAGTAATAATACTATACAGTATACATATAATAACACCATACAGTGCACAAGTAATAGTACTATGCAATATACATGTAATACCACCATACCATGTATGTGTCACAGTGCTATACAGTATCCATATAATGCCACTATACAGTGCACAAGTAATGGTACTATACAGTATATATATAATACCACTATACAGTGCACAAGTAATGGTACTATACAGTATACATATAATACCACTATAGAGTGCACAAGTAAGGGTACTATACAGTATACATATAATACCACTATACAGTGCACAAGTAACTAAGCTATGCTGTATCCATGTAATGCCACCATACCATACCATATACTATGCAGTATACAGTGCACAAGTAATGGTACTATACAGTATACATATAATACCACTATACAGTGCACAAGTAACTAAGCTATGCTGTATCCATGTAATACCACCATACCATGTACATGTCACAGAGCTATGCAGTATACATACAATACCACTATACAGTGCACAAGTAATAATACTATACAATAATATCTACATATAATACCACCATACAGTGCCCAAGTCAAAATACTTTGCAGTATCCATATAATAACTCCATATAGTGCAGTAGTAACTATGCTATGCAGTATATGATCACTGAATGTTGGCATACAGTTATCAGTGAGTAATCTGTTATATTATGCAGTGTATAGCGGTACTATTTATGTTAGTATATGAGTGTTATTTGTCCACCATATCCTGCGGTGCTAATAGTTTTCCGAATAGAGATCTATGCACCGTTACCACCTGAATTCAGCTATTAAATAGATGATTTGTGTACAAGAGGAGCTGTGTGCGCGTGTTCTGGTGCCATGTGCGGCACAGGACCATGTGCTGGTGGCATGTGAGGGACTCGCTGACACAAGGATGAAGGGGCCATAATAACATCATTAGACAGTCATCAGCAGGCGGTGTAATGTCACAGTGATCCCTCGTCTGACCAAACACGGGAAGGTCTCGTGTGGGTCTGATCATAGGCAGAAGAGCCACCACAATATAGGTTGGAGACCACCTCGGAGGTTGTCGTTAGAGATCTATCATACAACATATACAAAGAGTTGGACAACAATGGGGCCATCTCCATTCCCCCATGATGTATGTTGCTCTCTTCTTGCTGAGAGATCTAGTTTCATTTCATCATTTGGTGAGACATTTGGAAAATGTCCTATCAAAGGTGCAGTAGATAGTCCCTTCGTACCCCCGTTTGGACACAGATAACATTGGGTCATTGTCCTGCTGTTGGATGAAATTGCCTCCAATCAAGACCTGTCCACAAGGTATGGTATGGCATTGCCTAATACGTGATAGCCTTCCTTATTCAAAACCCCTTTGATCTTGTACAAATCTTCACTTTACCAACGACCCCAGACCATCACATGACCTCCACCATGATGACCAATGGCTTCAGACATCTTCCATCAGTTGTTCTACGTCTCATAAAAGTTCTTCTGTGTGATCCAAACACCTTAAACTTAGATACGTCTCTCCATAACACTTTTTTCAAATCTTCCTCCGTCCAATGTCTATTCTTTTGTCCATATTATTCTTTTCCTTTTATTATCCAGTCTCAGATATGGTTTTTCTTTGCCTCTCTGCCCTGAAGGCCACATCCTGGAGTTGCCCCTTCACTGTTAAGGCTGGCGTTTGTTGGGTGCTATGTAATGAAGCTGCCAGTTGAGGACCAGTGAGGCGTCGGCTTCTTAAAGTAGAGACTCTAATGTACTTCTCTTAGTTGTGCAGAGGGGCCTCCCACTTCTCTTTCTACTCAGGTAAGAGCCTGCTTGTGCTCTCCACAGAAGGGAGTAGAACACACCCTCGTAGAAAATCTTCAGTTTCTTTGGAATTTGTCGCATGGAATGGACTTCATTTCTACGAACAAGAATAGACTGTTTCGTATGAGTTTCTATGAGAGTTTCATACAAAAAGCAAATGTAATGCTCCAGATTCTCAACCAGCCCAAAGAAAGGTCAGTTTCATAGCTTCTCTAACCAGGCAAACTGTTTTCAGTCAAGACACTGTCACAAATAAAGCAGCATGTCAATGGGCACAATAATTACCAAATGCATAATAATACATAAGACGTGACACATTGGGGTTCATTTACTAAGGGTCTGAATCACGCATTTTCGTCGGAATCGCGAATGGACCGGGTAAGTAAATGAGCCCCATTCCGTCATGGCCATTAGAGTGTCATGTGTACTTTTGATTGGATAAGGGATGGAGTTTATTTAACAAACTATTTCAAAGAGAATTGTTTTCTCCCCGTCTTTGGAGATCCTGGTCCATAACATCCACCAGTAGGGAAGCCACACCCCAATGACTCCTTGCTCAATCACATTCTATACACCATGAGGGCTTGTCCTGTATGTGGTCCTGGAAGATCATTGCTTTTAAGGGAATGGTTTAAATTGACTCTGCTTGATTTGTATCACAGCTTTTAGCCATTGGACTATGTCCAGAGTTTAGCACTTTAGTTGGTTGGCAACCGATGAGCGAGAAGCAGCAGTAATTTCATGCCGGTTTTGGAGTAATAATAGCGATGGAGATGTCCTGAACTGTCCGAGGGTTCCGAGAATTTTCTTTTTGTTATTTAGTTATTTAATGGTTTTATTTCATAAATGTTTGATGTTCCGGAGTCCTAGAACCAGCCAAGAAGTTAATCCAGACCATCACCGGGACAATGATAGGAGGAGGTGGATAGTGGGGGAACATATGGCGGATGTGATGAGGCACAACACAAGAGTCAGTGTCATAATACTCGGAGAAGAGACATTGCTACATCAGATTATTTCTGGAGAATGTTTTTATTTTGTTCTATGTTGCTAAGTATGATGAGGTCACTCTTTATAGATGGAAAGCCTGGACCATAGTAACTTTTGACCCACAAGAGATATTACAGATCTGATTGTGACAATTGATTTCTGAGACAATTCTGATCTTCTTTGATATGCTATATGACCACCTTCCCATTGGAAAAACTTACCTTGATCCATTATAGTGGCTTTCAAGATGGCGTCCATGTCCGTTATTGGGGTATTCAGATATGTCATTATACCTTTTAATTTCTGAAATAAAAGGTGGTACTGGGACTTTTGACAGTCTATGATGTCATCACTACCATACAAAGCAAAGATAAGAGTATAGTCACATAAGGTGATATAACAATAGAACCAGTTACAATGGCATGGGTGGTTATATAGAAGAACAATATGAAGGGCATGGGTGATGATATAGAAGAACAATGTGGAGGACATGGGTGGTGATATAGAAGAACAATATGGAGGACATGGGTGGTGATATAGGAGAACAATATGGAGGGCATGGATGGTGATATAGAAGAACAATGTGGAGGGCATGGGTGGTGATATAGGAGAACAATATGGAGGGCGTGGGTGGTGATATAGGAGAACAATATGGAAGGCATGGGTGGTGATATAGAAGAACAATATGGAGGGTATGGGTGGTGATATAGAAGAACAATGTGGAGGGCATGGGTGGTGATATAGGAGAACAATATGGAGGGCGTGGGTGGTGATATAGAAGAACAATGTGGAGGACATGGATGGTGATATAGAAGAACAATATGGAGGGCATGGATGGAGATATATGAGAACAATATGGAGGGCATGGGTGGTTATATAGAAAACAATATGGAGGGCATGGGTGGTGATATAGAAGAACAATATGGATGGCATGGGTAGTAATATAGGAGAACAATATGGAGGACATGGATGGTTATATAGGAGAACAATATGGAGGGCATGGGTGGTTATATAGAAAACAATATGGAGGGCGTGGGTGGTGATATAGAAGAACAATATGGAGGGCATGGGTGGTGATATAGGAGAACAATATGGAGGACATGGATGGTTACAGTGTCGAACTGGGGTACCTTGGGCCCACCAGAGAAATAAATTCAAAGGGCCCACCATTCACTGTTATTAATTTGATACTTAGCGAGCTATTAAACTTCCTATGGTGCAGAAAAAGCATTTCATAACTCAGAATAGTGTATGTGCTCTGTGCATGTAAAAGAGATACTGGAAAGACAGCCTTAGGCTTCATGAACATGTACTGTACATGTGGATAATACAGGCCAGACACAACGGTCCCAGGAATAGGATCTGCTCTACAATTTATAGCTCTGGCAGTTGGCTGATGTGTGGGGATGTGAAATCTACAGCCATGGGCATGAACCATAGAAAGATATGGGTCTGCTAGTTGCTGAAAAACACAATTAGGCTACATTCACACAAATGTATGGGTGATGTATATACGGCCGACGTATACACGGCGTATATACGTTTCCCATACACTTCAATCGGCTCATGGCCCTGTACGGGAGTGGTACAGTGCAGCACATGTGTGGCACCGTACCACTCCGTAGCCCGTAGAAAGAGAGCCATGCGCTGTATATTCCTATGGAGTTGGGCGGGGGTGAGCTGCGCTTATCCCCTGCTTCTCTCCGCAGCGCCGATGTATGCCCGCCATACTACGGTACAGAGGCATACATCGTGTGAATGTAGCCTTAGACTGGTTTCAAGTCAAAGTTGGAAGTTTCACTTATTCTATGATGGGAGCAGAACAATTGAAATAAAAAATCCTAACATAAAAGACCAAATGCTAAGTACAGGCGGTCAAATACTTAAGGACACACAACCCCTAGTTACAGACGGACCCCTCTGCCCACTGTGACCTCTGGTGACCTCTCTGGATGTTACTATAGTCCCAGACTGTAATGATCAGCTGTAAGATGTCTGTAATGAGGCTTTATTCATAATACTTGTTCCCATTACAGCAAATAATTTGAAAATCCAATTCGCTTGGGCAAAATTTTTTTTTTGTCTGGATCTACAATTATAAAATATGCAGTTCTGACTTGAATAAAGATTCTACTTAAGAACAAACCTAAAGAACCTATTTTCTATGTAACCCTGGAACTGCCTGTATGTGTCAATGCTACTAATGCACTCATGAACCACTACTACTGTATTAACCAAAGTTAATACAAGTTAAGAGTTAATAATAATAATCTTTATTTATATAGCGTTATTCTCTCTCTACACTTGTGCCACATGTAGTCACACATATTTTAGTACAGATATGCTGTCAGTCAACTTGGGACTCTAAACCACCCACATCCATTATGGACTAGTGGTTTGGCACCCCAAATCGCTGTGTTCTATCCGTTATAAAAAAACAAACATTTATACTAACAGTCAGCCCAGAGGTCTCAGCACCCGGTTTAGTACACCCTGTCTTCACTGTGCAAGCACCTCAATGGACTCACATCTGAGGGGGGAATGGGGGGGAGCAGCAATTCCTGACAGTCACAGTTTAAGAAAACTGTACATATATAGTAGCATATGTACAGATATATACTTATGTATGTACAAATATATTGTACACACAAATCTACTTACAAGCAATTACACATATATGCATCCAAATATTGCCTTGAATGTGTATGAACACTCTCTGAGTTTATATTAGACACACTTTTCCCTTTGCACACTACACACTTGTGTCTTACACAGATACCTGCACTCCAGCAGGATGTTTGGCTGTAGCTGGGGCTGAGCAGAGGCTGCAGAGCTTCTCACTATTCCTCCGGACTCTGAGGGCAGGGAGTGAGGAGGAGGGGGAGGGGAGCTTGCAGCAGCTTAGTGAGGTGGACACGATGTTTAGAGCATCTTGCAGCCTGCAGTCTATCCTTTACTGGGGGTGATGTGCCACTTGCACGAGGCACCTATCTTATGAATGGGAGCTACTAACTCCGCTCCTATTTGCTCACCTGAAGCTACTTCATACCAGCCTGAATTCCGGGGGCCCCGACATCCACACATCCTGCAGTGAAGAGGCGGGGCCTCTAAACAGATCATACAAAGCTTCCTGCTCCGAAGCTTATACACCTTGAGCAGCGGGGCCTACCGGAGGATGCTCCGGTGCTCCGCTGGGCCAGTCCGACGCTGGATGGTTATATAGGAGAACAATATGGAGGGCATGGGTGGTTATATAGAAAACAATATGGAGGGCGTGGGTGGTGATATAGAAGAACAATATGGAGGGCATGGGTGATGATATAGAAGAACAATATGGAGGGTATGGGTGGTGATATAGAAGAACAATGTGGAGGACATGGGTGGTGATATAGAAGAACAATATGAAGGGCATGGGTGGTGATATAGAAGAACAATATGAAGGGCATGGGTGGTTATATAGGAGAACAATATGGAGGGTATGGGTGGTGATATAGGAGAACAATATGGAGGGTATGGGTGGTGATATGGGAGAACAATATGGAGGGCATGGGTGGTTATATAGAAAACAATATGGAGGGCGTGGGTGGTGATATAGAAGAACAATATGGAGGGCATGGGTGGTGATATAGAAGAACAATATGGAGGGCATGGGTGGAGATATAGAAGAACAATACGGAGGGCATGGGTGGTGATATAGAAGAACAATATGGAGGACATGGGTGGTGATATAGAAGAACAATATGGAGGGCATGGGTGGTGATATAGGAGAACAATATGGAGGACATGGATGGTTATATAGGAGAACAATATGGAGGGCATGGGTGGTTATATAGAAAACAATATGGAGGGCGTGGGTGGTGATATAGAAGAACAATATGGAGGGCATGGGTGATGATATAGAAGAACAATATGGAGGGTATGGGTGGTGATATAGAAGAACAATGTGGAGGACATGGGTGGTGATATAGAAGAACAATATGAAGGGCATGGGTGGTGATATAGAAGAACAATATGAAGGGCATGGGTGGTTATATAGGAGAACAATATGGAGGGTATGGGTGGTGATATAGGAGAACAATATGGAGGGTATGGGTGGTGATATGGGAGAACAATATGGAGGGCATGGGTGGTTATATAGAAAACAATATGGAGGGCGTGGGTGGTGATATAGAAGAACAATATGGAGGG
This sequence comes from Engystomops pustulosus, assembly GCF_040894005.1. Classification (NCBI taxonomy): domain Eukaryota; kingdom Metazoa; phylum Chordata; class Amphibia; order Anura; family Leptodactylidae; genus Engystomops; species Engystomops pustulosus. The sequence continues at coordinate 15,801,278 of NC_092418.1, forward strand.
CATGGGTGGTGATATAGAAGAACAATATGGAGGGCATGGGTGGAGATATAGAAGAACAATACGGAGGGCATGGGTGGTGATATAGAAGAACAATATGGAGGACATGGGTGGTGATATAGAAGAACAATATGGAGGGCATGGGTGGTGATATAGGAGAACAATATGGAGGACATGGATGGTTATATAGGAGAACAATATGGAGGGCATGGGTGGTTATATAGAAAACAATATGGAGGGCGTGGGTGGTGATATAGAAGAACAATATGGAGGGCATGGGTGATGATATAGAAGAACAATATGGAGGGTATGGGTGGTGATATAGAAGAACAATGTGGAGGACATGGGTGGTGATATAGAAGAACGATATGAAGGGCATGGGTGGTTATATAGGAGAACAATATGGAGGGTATGGGTGGTGATATAGGAGAACAATATGGAGGGTATGGGTGGTGATATAGGAGAACAATATGGAGGGCATGGGTGGTTATATAGAAAACAATATGGAGGGCGTGGGTGGTGATATAGAAGAACAATATGGAGGGCATGGGTGGTGATATAGAAGAACAATATGGAGGGCATGGGTGGAGATATAGAAGAACAATACGGAGGGCATGGGTGGTGATATAGAAGAACAATATGAAGGACATGGGTGGTGATATAGGATAACAATATGGAAGCACATGGGAGGTGATATAGAAGAACAATATGGAAGGCATGGGTGATGATATAGAAGAACAATGTGGAGGACATGGGTGGTTATATAGGAGAACAATATGGAGGGCATGGGTGGTGATATAGGAGAACAATATGGAGGGCATGGGTGATGATATAGAAGAACAATGTGGAGGACATGGGTGGTGATATAGAAGAACAATGTGGAGGGCATGGGTGGTGATATAGGAGAACAATATGGAGGGTATGGGTGGTGATATAGAAGAACAATGTGGAGGACATGGATGGTGATATAGAAGAACAATATGGAGGGCATGGATGGAGATATATGAGAACAATATGGAGGGCATGGGTGGTTATATAGAAAACAATATGGAGGGTGTGGGTGGTGATATAGAAGAACAATATGGATGGCATGGGTGGTGATATAGAAAACAATATGGAGGGCATGGGTGGTGATATAGAAGAACAATATGGAGGGCATGGGTGGTGATATAGAAGAACAATATGGAGGGCATGGGTGGTGATATAGGAGAAAAATATGGAGGGCATGGATGGTTATATAGGAGAACAATATGGAGGGCATGGGTGGTTATATAGAAAACAATATGGAGGGCGTGGGTGGTGATATAGAAGAACAATATGGAGGGCATGGGTGATGATATAGAAGAACAATATGGAGGGTATGGGTGGTGATATAGAAGAACAATGTGGAGGACATGGGTGGTGATATAGAAGAACAATATGGAGGGCATGGGTGGTGATATAGAAGAACAATACGGAGGGCATGGGTGGTGATATAGAAGAAAAATATGGAGGGCATGGGTGGTGATATAGAAGAACAATGTGGAGGACATGGGTGGTGATATAGAAGAACAATATGAAGGGCATGGGTGGTTATATAGGAGAACAATATGGAGGGTATGGGTGGTGATATAGGAGAACAATATGGAGGGTATGGGTGGTGATATAGGAGAACAATATGGAGGGCATGGGTGGTTATATAGAAAACAATATGGAGGGCGTGGGTGGTGATATAGAAGAACAATATGGAGGGCATGGGTGATGATATAGAAGAACAATATGAAGGGCATGGGTGGTTATATAGGAGAACAATATGGAGGGTATGGGTGGTGATATAGGAGAACAATATGGAGGGCATGGGTGGTTATATAGAAAACAATATGGAGGGCGTGGGTGGTGATATAGAAGAACAATATGGAGGGCATGGGTGGTGATATAGAAGAACAATATGGAGGGCATGGGTGTAGATATAGAAGAACAATACGGAGGGCATGGGTGGTGATATAGAATAACAATATGGAGGACATGGGTGGTGATATAGAAGAACAATATGAAGGACATGGGTGGTGATATAGGAGAACAATATGGAGGCACATGGGAGGTGATATAGAAGAACAATATGGAAGGCATGGGTGATGATATAGAAGAACAATGTGGAGGGTATGGGTGGTGATATAGGAGAACAATATGGAGGGCATGGGTGGTTATATAGAAAACAATATGGAGGGCGTGGGTGGTGATATAGAAGAACAATATGGAGGGCATGGGTGGTGATATAGAAGAACAATATGGAGGGCATGGGTGTAGATATAGAAGAACAATACGGAGGGCATGGGTGGTGATATAGAATAACAATATGGAGGACATGGGTGGTGATATAGAAGAACAATATGAAGGACATGGGTGGTGATATAGGAGAACAATATGGAGGCACATGGGAGGTGATATAGAAGAACAATATGGAAGGCATGGGTGATGATATAGAAGAACAATGTGGAGAACATGGGTGGTGATATAGAAGAACAATATGAAGGACATGGGTGGTTATATAGGAGAACAATATGGAGGGTATGGGTGGTGATATAGGAGAACAATATGGAGGGTATGGGTGGTGATATAGAAGAACAATGTGGAGGACATGGGTGGTGATATAGAAGAACAATGTGGAGGACATGGGTGGCGATATAGAAGAATAATATGAAGGGCATGGGTGGTTATATAGGAGAACAATATGGAGGGTATGGGTGGTGATATAGGAGAACAATATGGAGGGTATGGGTGGTGATATAGAAGAACAATATGGAGGGCATGGGTGGTGATATAGAAGAACAATGTGGAGGACATGGGTGGTGATATAGAAGAACAATACGGAGGACATGGGTGGCGATATAGAAGAACAATATGGAGGGCATGGGTGGTGATATATAAGAACAATATGGAGGGCATGGGTGGTGATATAGGAGAACAATATGGAGGGCATGGGTGGTGAAATAGAAAACAATATGGAGGGCATGGGTGATGATATAGAAAACAATATGGAGGACATGGGTGGTGTAATAGAAGAACAATATGGAGGACATGGGTGGTTATATATAAGAACAATATGGAGGACATGGGTGGTTATATATAAGAACAATATGGAGGGCATGGGTGGTGATATAAAAGAACAATATGGAGGGCATGGGTGGTGATATAGGAGAACAATATGGAGGACTTGGCACATTCTTCTTAGTGTAAACTGCTTGCACAGGTATTTAAAAATTACATTTGTGGTGCGGCTGCACTAGTCATCATACAACACACATTAGGTTGCGCTGTGGTGCTTAGTCGGACCGTGCGCCATATGAAACATGCAAAATCCCACAGAATTGTGTTAAAGGTGCACCAAAAAAAGTGGTGCACTCTGCTGGGGCAGTGCAAGGGGCCCAGATTCATGCAGAACTTGAGCCAGAAATCCTGAATCTGGCGCCCCCTGCACACTACACAGGACACTGCACCTATTACACACTGTGCTGTTCTTAGTAAATGAGCCCCTTATTGCTCTAAAACCAATTATTAATTGGATGAATAATTCAAACTCTATGTATAATGCAAAATGGTGACCCCACCTTGTGACGCCCACCACCGTAAGAGATCCACCCGTTATACAACTCGATTTGCACCCGTGTTGTGTAATCGTACTCCACAATGATGTAAAGTAATACATAACCCATGTCACTGAGACGCAAATAGGAGCCCGAGCCAGGAGGCTGGAGATTGTTACATGAGTGAGGGAGACAATGGGCTGACAATGGGCAGCTTCAGAGTCGTGGATGTGGTGGAGACGTGGCTCTGACTCACCGCCCCTTTATATAATGATGGCTTCATCTACAATCAGCAGAGGCACTAGGTTTATAGAATAGGACTAATCCGGGGGGCTGCGGGGGGAAGTGACATGGAAACTCTAAGCCGATCGCTATTTCTGTTTACTCTCTACGGATTCTTCATCTAAATCTGTACAGGAAAAAACTCGGTCTAATTTACTGTGAAGATTATTAGTATTTAATTAAACATGGAGATTTTCTGGCTCCATTACCAGCATTATTGATCGGGGGAAAAGCGTCACAGCTTTCTTAAAGAAGACAACACTTTGGTGGGAGGAGGTTGCATAGATAATATTGAAATACCCCCAACAGTCTCAGGGTACCCTAGGGACATGAACCACATGGTACCCCAAGGTTTGGTGTTGAGATGTAGCAATTAATGCAGGTCCCTAGGTCAGGATAGCCGAGGGTCACAGGAGGACCTTGTAAGAAGTGGTGAGAAGATGGAGACCATGGTCATATCAGGTCTGTGCTCCTACTATTTGTCCCGGCAGCCGGTATGAATTTGGTCCCAGGCTATGATCCAATGCAAGGACTCGCTGTGGTACATTTATGGTCCTGAGTTAGGTCCTCATTTTGGGATATTTTTGTTTCCTAGTTGTGGGGTCTTAGGCTACCACCCACTGATTTCTCAGTTCCAAGTTAGGACACATAGCAGGACCCTTCTCGGGTTATGACCTCCTTCAATCATATGTAGGTCCCATAGAAGATATTTTTGGTTCCAGGTTAAGACTCCTTCCAGACATCTTTGGTCTCCAGTTAGAACTCACTGACAACATTTTTGGTTCCAGTGTATGACCCATTAAAGGAAACCTACCACTTGTAGTGGCAGGTTTCCGATGGCAATACCGAGCACCAGCTCAGGGTGAGCTGGTGCCAGAGCTTATTTTAGTTAGTGTTTTAAACCGCGGTATCGCGGTTTAAAACACTTTTTAAACTTTATAGCCGGCGCAGGCAGGTACGCGCTCGGCGCTTACCGTGCGCGCGGCTACATAGGAAGTGAAGGAGAGCCGCGCGCATGGTAAGCGCCGAGCGCGTACCTCCATGCGCCGATACTGCGGTTTAAAACACTAACTAAAATAAGCGCCGGCACCAGCTCACCCTGAGCTCACCCTGAGCTGGTGCCCGGTATTTCCATCAGAAACCTGCCACTACAAGTGGTAGGTTTCCTTTAAAGACTTTCTGGCCCCAGCTTAAAGGCCATTGTTGTTGATCTTAGGTAAGGACTCATTGCAGATATTTTTAGCCACAAATTAGGACCTATTGCAGACATTTCAGAACTTTTTGCAGGCATTTTTGAGCTCCAGTTAGAAGCCCCATTTAGTGTTCCATCTTGAGACTCCTTGTAATCTTTGGTCATGGGTCAGAATATATTTCAGGCTTCACTGTTACATTGTCAGGACACACTGCAGAACCTTTTACGTCTTAGGTTATGACCCGCTGATGCAAGCTATGGGCCTACAGTAGACATTTTTTTGTTTCCAAGTGGGGACTAATTTTTAGTCTCAGATTATATCCATTTAGTGTACCATGTTGAGATACCGTCTAATCTTTGGTCACAGGCCAGTATACATTGCAGACTTTACTGTTACCTTGTCAGGGCTCAATGTAGAACTTATTTGTTCACAGCTTATGACCTGCTGGTGCCAGATATGGGCCTATTATAGACATTTTTTGTATCCACTATAACCATAGGCCAATATTTTGATTTCAGGTTAGGCTACACTGTGGGCATCTTTGGTCCTAGGTTAGAAGCCACTGCCAACATTTTTAACGTCGGGTTGTGACTCATTACAGAAATGTTTGATACCGAGATACAAAACTTTTGTATCTGGTTTTGGACCCATTGTGGTTGTCTCAGTATAAACATTATTATATAATCGAACGCTCTCTAATTAGTAACTAGACCCGGTCTCATCCAGAATCTTCCTGCCTCCCTCCACATAACAATGGGCAGACAACATAAACAGATGATAGTAGTGAGGTATTTGCGTGTAATATCTGCATACCAGATCTGAAAATTTTATGTCTTTTTCCAATCGAGTTGATCCGGCTCATCGGGTTAATATGGCAAGTAAACAATACGAGTCTTTGATATGCGGGCACAGTGCGCCCCTGTCACCTGCCCCGTGTCTATTCATTGACTCCTATCCGACATGCCAGACGCATTAGGATTGTGACACGACAGTCACGGCAGATCTGTTATTTTTAATGAATTGTACAAATATTGTTATGGAAACGGCGGTCCAGGGAACATTGCTACTAGTGGAAATTTAGGCAGGCGGAGACATCTGTCAAGTGCGATGGAGCGAATCATTGAGAACTGATTTCCTTGTTCTGTAATAATTTAAGGACATGTTTGTGATCGGGCTCCGGAGGTGTCGCGGGTCAAGGCAACACCGAGGCGAGATATAAACATTGCACACCCCCCCCCCCCACCCCCCCAAGTGCCCGCCGATGCCTTCATGGAACACGGAAGCAAACAATTCCAATTCCATATAAAATTATTTAAATAGCTTAAAGGGAATCTGTCACCAGGTATGAACATGCATCCATGATGTCCTCACACTGCTGTGCCCTGTGCAGATATTTGCCTTGGAGAGATGTCCAATAATATCTTTCCATATGTTGTTAGTAGCAGCAGGACTGTGAAAGATGGATTCATATTCCAGATTTGTAGCACAGTGGTGTTTGCTCACACTACTATGCTCTCTCCAGGCAGTGGTAGGTATTGGCCCTGGAAAACTTTGTAATCGTTGGGGCTCATTTACTATGGGTCCGAACGCCGCATTCCCGTCGGTTTTCCCGAATTTTTCCGTTTTGCCCTAAATTGCCCTGGATTTTTGGCGCACGCAATCGGATTGTGTCGCATTGGCGCCAACTTGCATGCAACACAAATCGGGGGGCGTGGACGTCGGAAAACCCAACGGATTCGGACAAACCGCGGTATTTAAAAAGCAAATTGTGTAGCAAGATCAGCACTTACATGCACCAGGAAGAAGAAGGTGAACTCCGGCGGACCTCAGCGGGGGAAGCGACACATTCAGGATATCGGGCACACGATCTTAGTGAATCACGGCAGACCTGAATCCTCGTCGGACAACGCACGGCGGGGATCGCAACGGGACGGGTAAGTAAATGTGTATGTTGTTCGTAGCAGCAGGACTGTGAGATCTAGATATATATATAGACTGTAAGATATGTCGATGTATATATAGATAGAATTGAAGCTGAAGTGTGTTCTCACACTGCTGTGCTCTGTTCTCTCTGCAGCTAATATTAGGTTATGGCCCTGGAGAGCTGTGTAATCATAACTTTGTGTATGTTGTTAGTCGCTGCTGAGTTGTGAAATACAGATTTTCATTCCAGGATGGAGGCTGGGGTGTTTCCTCACACTGCTGTGATCTTTTGTACTCTGCAGGGTTTTTATTTTCAGGAATCTTGGAAAACTCCATGGGAGGGTAGGAGTAGGAAAAAGGGGACTTACCTGTCCAAGCTACTGATTGCAGTGGTGCTGCACTCTATAGTTTCTGGGCACTGCCAAAGGGGTTACAAGACCTACCTTAGGCAATTAGTGACCTCAGCGAGCCACAGGTGACATAGAACAGGTGAAGTCAACCGCACCCGTTTAGGCCACTGACTGAACAAAGGGTGTCCTGTGACCTCTGACCTTGCCGGTCAGCCTGGTATTGCTGGGGAACAGAATAATACCAATTTATAGTCCCCAAGTTGCTGATCCTCCATGATTTACACTGCAGCTCAGATTGGCCACGATGAAGCTTTACATAAGGTAACGTACAAGAACCGCAGTTCTCTTCCAATGTAGAAGATATTGCAGGACATAATAATAGATGTTGATGCCCAAACCTACGATTATCAGATATCTCTGACCCCACCATGATAATAACACTGATATAATGCCTCACCTTACATCATCTGCACTTTGTGAGTTTACAGACAACACCCCGTATCACATTGTGCGTCTCTAATAACATGAGATTGTTTCCGTAACGGACATCAAACTCATCTCCCCCACACCGCCAGGATCCGCCGGGTCCTTGCATCAGATGGAAGGTGCAGAGACCCGAGGAGACGCCGACCGCACACATTTCTATTGTGTAATCCTGCTTAATGATGGAGATTAATGATGTTGCTGATCAGGAGCTGCCGGAGCTGGCACCAACACAAGGGATCAATTCACTGACATTCTCATTGTTCCCAAGTGTTGTGGATGGAGAAAGTGTTGGAAACTTCTATCAATCTTCTCTCCAAGTCTCAGAAATATTATTATTATTGGCTTCTACACTGATCTGACATGGAACATTGTATTCTAGTGCCTGGAGATTTTTGATCAGGATATAACTACCGTATTTTTCAGACTATAAGGCGCACAAAAAATCCTTTGATTTTCTCAGAAATCAAAGGTGCGCCTTATAGTCCAGTGCGCCTGCTATATGAATTGTACTTACAGACAACAGCTGCCTTGAACTGTGCACAGGTCTGCCACCTGCTGGTCATTCATCCTTATAATCCGGTGTGCCTTATATATGAACCTAGACATTTTAGCAGGCATTTATTGATGGTGCGCCTTATAATCTGGTGCGCCTTATAGTCCGAAAAATACGGTAATAAGATACAAGATGTACAAGAATATGATTACTATAATACTGCTCCCTATGTACAAGACTATAACTACTATAATACTGCTCCCTAAGTACAAGAATATAACTACTATAATACTGCCCCCTATGTACAAGAATATAACTACTATAATACTGCCCCTATGTACAAGAATATAACTACTATAATACTGCCCCCTATGTACAAGAATATAACTACTATAATAATGCCCCCTATGTAAAAAGAATATAACTACTATAATACTGCCCCCTATGTACAGGAATATAACTACTATAATACTGCCTCCTATGTACAAGAACATAACTACTATAATACTGCCCCCTATGTACAAGAATATAACTACTATAATACTGCCCCCTAGGTACAGGAATATAACTACTATAATACTGACCCTATGTACAAGAATATAACTACTATAATACTGCCCCCTTTGTACAAGAATATAACTACTATAATACTGCCCCCTATGTACAAGAATATAACTACTATAATACTGCCCCCTATGTACAAGAATATAACTACTATAATACTGCCCCCTATGTACAAGAATATAACTACTATAATACTGCCCCCTATGTACAAGAATATAACTACTATAATACTGCCTCCTATGTACAAGAATATAACTACTATAATACTGCCCCCTATGTACAGGGATATAACTACTATAATACTGCCCCCTATGTACAAGAATATAACTACTATAATACTGCCCCCTATGTACAGGAATATAACTACTATAATACTGCCTCCAATGTACAGGAATATAACTACTATAATACTGCCTCCTATGTACAAGAATATAACTGCTATAATACTGCCCTCTATGTACAAGAATATAACTACTATAATACTGCCCCTACGTACAGGGATATAACTACTATAATACTGCCCCCTATGTACAAGAATATAACTACTATAATACTGCCCCCTATGTACAGGAATATAACTACTATAATACTGCCTCCTATGTACAAGAATATAACTGCTATAATACTGCCTCCTATGTACAAGAATATAACTGCTATAATACTGCCACCTATGTACAAGAATATAACTACTATAATACTGCCTCCTATGTACAAGAATATAACTGCTATAATACTGCCTCCTATGTACAAGAATATAACTACTATAAGACTGCCCTCTATGTACAAGAATATAACTACTATAATACTGCCCCCTATGTACAAGAATATAACTACTATAATACTGCCCCCTATGTACAGGAATATAACTACTATAATACTGCCCCCCATGTACAAGAATATAACTACTATAATACTGCCCCTACGTACAGGGATATAACTACTATAATACTGCCCCCTATGTACAAGAATATAACTACTATAATACTGCCTCCTATGTACAAGAATATAACTACTATAATACTGCCTCCTATGTAAAGGAATATAACTGCTATAGTACTGCCCCCTATGTACAAGAATATAACTGCTATAATACTGCCCCCTATGTACAGGAATATAACTACTATAATTCTGCATCCTATGTACAAGAATATAACTACTATAATTCTGCATCCTATGTACAAGAATATAACTGCTATAATACTGCCTCCTATGTACAAGAATATAACTACTATAATACTGCCTCCTATGTACAAGAATATAACTGCTATAATACTGCCTCCTATGTACAAGAATATAACTACTATAATACTGCCCCTACGTACAGGGATATAACTACTATAATACTGCCCCCTTTGTACAAGAATATAACTATAATAATACTGCCTCCTATGTACAAGAATATAACTGCTATAATACTGCCACCTATGTACAAGAATATAACTACTATAATTCTGCATCCTATGTACAAGAATATAACTGCTATAATACTGCCTCCTATGTACAAGAATATAACTACTATAATACTGCCTCCTATGTACAAGAATATAACTGCTATAATACTGCCTCCTATGTACAAGAATATAACTACTATAATACTGCCCCTACGTACAGGGATATAACTACTATAATACTGCCCCCTTTGTACAAGAATATAACTATAATAATACTGCCTCCTATGTAAAGGAATATAACTGCTATAGTACTGCCCCCTATGTACAAGAATATAACTGCTATAATACTGCCCCCTATGTACAGGAATATAACTACTATAATTCTGCATCCTATGTACAAGAATATAACTACTATAATTCTGCATCCTATGTACAAGAATATAACTGCTATAGTACTGCCTCCTATGTACAAGAATATAAGTACTATAATACTGCCTCCTATGTACAAGAATATAACTGCTATAATACTGCCTCCTATGTACAAGAATATAACTACTATAATACTGCCCCTACGTACAGGGATATAACTACTATAATACTGCCCCCTTTGTACAAGAATATAACTATAATAATACTGCCTCCTATGTACAAGAATATAACTGCTATAATACTGCCACCTATGTACAAGAATATAACTACTATAATTCTGCATCCTATGTACAAGAATATAACTACTATAATACTACCCCCTATGTACAAGAATATAACTACTATAATACTGCCTCCTATGTACAAGAATATAACTACTATAATACTGCCTCCTATGTACAAGAATATAACTACTATAATACTGCCTCCTATGTACAAGAATATAACTGCTATAATACTGCCTCCTATGTACAAGAATATAACTACTATAATACTGCCCCTACATACAGGGATATAACTACTATAATACTGCCCCCTTTGTACAAGAATATAACTATAATAATACTGCCTCCTATGTACAAGAATATAACTGCTATAATACTGCCACCTATGTACAAGAATATAACTACTATAATTCTGCATCCTATGTACAAGAATATAACTGCTATAATACTGCCTCCTATGTACAAGAATATAACTACTATAATACTGCCTCCTATGTACAAGAATATAACTGCTATAATACTGCCTCCTATGTACAAGAATATAACTACTATAATACTGCCCCTACGTACAGGGATATAACTACTATAATACTGCCCCCTTTGTACAAGAATATAACTATAATAATACTGCCTCCTATGTAAAGGAATATAACTGCTATAGTACTGCCCCCTATGTACAAGAATATAACTGCTATAATACTGCCCCCTATGTACAGGAATATAACTACTATAATTCTGCATCCTATGTACAAGAATATAACTACTATAATTCTGCATCCTATGTACAAGAATATAACTGCTATAATACTGCCTCCTATGTACAAGAATATAACTACTATAATACTGCCTCCTATGTACAAGAATATAACTGCTATAATACTGCCTCCTATGTACAAGAATATAACTACTATAATACTGCCCCTACGTACAGGGATATAACTACTATAATACTGCCCCCTTTGTACAAGAATATAACTATAATAATACTGCCTCCTATGTACAAGAATATAACTGCTATAATACTGCCACCTATGTACAGGAATATAACTGCTATAATACTGCCCCCTATGTACAAGAATATAACTACTATAATTCTGCATCCTATGTACAAGAATATAACTACTATAATACTACCCCCTATGTACAAGAATATAACTACTATAATACTGCCTCCTATGTACAAGAATATAACTACTATAATACTGCCTCCTATGTACAAGAATATAACTACTATAATACTTCTCCCTATGTATGTATGTGTGGGCATTGTACTGCTATCAGTGTGGCTGCGGATGATCTCCTAGTAGATGCAGATACATCAGATGATAAGATGTGATGTGCGGTCAGACACGAGCTCCTCACACTGAAGTTGGGGCCCGGTGCCCGTGGACCCCCGGGGCCTGTTGGACCAGTAGCTATGACATCCATCTGTGTTTTGCTGTAACTCAGGGTCAGTCACTACACACAGGATTTTGCATAGCGTGCCAGAGGAATAATCGCTGCCTTCTCTCCTCCGGTCACGCTTATCACTTATTCATTTTCATTTTTGCCCTGAGACAAAGTTCTGATGTTTTTACAGCAGGGTAATATTTTAACCCTTGACGCTCAGCTGTAATCACTGACTCTACCTTTGACAATACATTCCACCTCATGTCTCATTAGAGGACCAGGCTGATACTTCGGCAATCCGCCATGCTTGATACTGAAGCTCTGCTTGCTATACAATGGCACAAGCACAACTGGAAGTCAATCATAGGGGAACTGATATAAATGTAACACTGCTGTTAGGGAATGGACACTATGGAAAGGATACGACAGACACAGACAGTGAGCTCTAAAGCGAGAGCCGCCCAGCTATCTCTACCTTCTTGCCCAGCCCACCCTAAGCGTTAGGTGACAACCGGTCGATGTTCCTTTCCTGCAGCAAACTGAAAACACAAAGAGAACAGGACAAGAAAAAACAGAACAATGGCCAAACAAATATAGGGTAAAACCAAGAGGACAATGCAGTACAGAATCAAGAGACAACTTGATGGTCAGAAGAAAGGCCAAGGTCAAAAGATCGAAGAATATAGTAGTCCAGAAAAACAAGCTCCAAATGAACATACAGTATGCACTGGAAAGTGGGAAAGCGGTCCTATAAATAAGAGTCCCTGTCCAGGGAGTGATTGGGCATGACTCCTGACATTCAGACTAACTAGACTAGCAGGGGAGGAATGTAAGTGGAGGAGGCGTGTGTCCATCTCTGCTAGATTCACCTTCTGCAGGCCAGAACAAAGTCTACAGGAGACAGGTAGTTGCCTTGGAAATCAATAAAGACAGCCAGGAGTGAAATACTGCCCCCTATGTACAAGAATATAACTACCATAATACTGCCCCCTATGTACAGGAATATAACTACTATAATACTGCCCCCTATGTACAAGTATATAACTACTATACTACTGCCCCCTATGTACAAGAATATAACTACTAAAATACTGCCCCTATGTACAAGAATATAACTACTATAATACTGCCCCCTATGTACAAGAATATAACTACTATAATACTGCCCCCTATGTACAAGAATATAACTACTATAATACTGCCCCCTATGTACAAGAATATAACTACTATAATACTGCCCCCTATGTACAAGAATATAACTACTATAATACTGCCCCCTATGTACAAGAATATAACTACTATAATACTGCCCCCGATGTACAAGAATATAACTACTATAATACTGCCCCCTATGTACAAGAATATAGCTACTATAATACTGCCCCCTATGTACAAGAATATAACTACTATAATACTGCCCCCTATGTACAAGAATATAACTACTATAATACTGCCCCCTATGTACAAGAATATAACTACTATAATACTTCTCCCTATGTACAGGAATATAACTACTATAATACTGCCCCCTATGTACAGGAGTATAACTACTATAATACTGCCCCCTATGTACAAGAATATAACTACTATAATACTGCCCCCTATGTACAAGAATGTAACTACTATAATACTGCCCCCTATCTACAAGAATATAACTACTATAATACTGCCCCCTATGTACAGGAATATAACTACTATAATACTGCCCCCTATGTACAAGAATATAACTACTATAATACTGCCCCCTATGTACAAGAATATAACTACTATAATACTGCCCCCTATGTACAGGAATATAACTATTATAATACTGCCCCCTATCTACAAGAATATAACTACTATAATACTGCCCCCTATGCACAAGAATATAACTACTATAATACTGCCCCCTATGTACAAGATTATAACTACTATAATACTGCCCCCCTATGTACAGGAATATAACTACTATAATACTGCCCCCCATATACAAGAATATAACTACTATAATACTGCCCCCTGTGTACAGGAATATAACTACTATAATACTGCCCCCTATGTACAGGAATATAACTACTATAATACTCCCCCCTTTGTACAGGAATATAACTACTATAATACTGCCCCCTATGTACAGGAATATAACTACTATAATACTCCCCCCTATGTACAGGAATATAACTACTATAATACTCCCCCCTATGTACAGGAATATAACTACTATAATACTGCCCCCTGTGTACAAGAATATAACTACTATAACACTGCCCCCTTGCTGAGAGGTTGTGTGCAGTGTGAGCTCCTGAGTCTCCTGATGTCTGGAGCGAGCCCAGGGCGGGGCCACCCTGGGTGGGGAGATTCCCCAAGCAAGGCCCAGGCTTCCAGGCCTACACCGGGAGAAAACTCCCATACAATTTCTACAAGGGATGGAAATCCCAGAGTCGTTTGTAAGGAAGAAAGTCAACAGAATATGGTTGTTGTAAAGAAGACACAAGAAAACAAACTGAGTGAAGCAATGATGGAAGTGAGTCCCAGGCCCGGCCAGCATGGAGCAGCACAGGTGGTGAGTGCAGGACGAGCAGCAGGTGCACAGCCCCCCACTCCTGCACCCAGACAGAGAAGAACGTCCCTGGAGAGGCAAACCCTGCAAGAGAACTTACTGCAGAAGGATGTGGTGTCCAGCATGGCCGCTACAGGCCGCACAAGATCTACAGCTAAGCCGCTGAGTGTCCCTGCACAGTGTGAACAGGCCTCAAGCTCTGCCACTGCAGGCAGAAAGACTGGAGCAGCAAAGGAGACGGGTGCTCCTAGACCACCTGGAGCAGCACCCCGACCAGCACAGCAGGGGAAGGAGACCGTGCGAGCGCCTGAGCTGAGGCTAGCAGAGGAGATCCCAGGACTGGTAAGGAGGATGGGGGAGCTTAGCCACCATAAGGAAATGCTGCAGATGCAGATAGACTGTATGTATAACCTGAAAACTGCACATCCAGAGAGTAAGAGACTGTATGATACCAAGCTGCACTCACTGAGCATAGAGCTGGCACAGGTGGTGAGGGACATGGACTGTGTTCTGGAGAAGATGGGACCCCTGGCTGAGACATATCAGAATAGGGAGCGCTTCTCACAGCAGAGGCAGAGCTGTGACCCCAGACCCAAGATCCCAGATGCGCCCCGTGTTACAACACCTGTACTGAAACCTGCTAGTTTCTCCTTCCAAAAGGGTCAGTCGCAGGATCAGCCGCAGACCTCTGCAGCAGTCACTGAGAAGGAGCACGAGGATGTGGTACAACAAGTCCCAGCAGTGACTGCGCAGCAGCAAGACAAAGCATTTTCCTCTGTGTGTCAGACTGATGCACTGTCCCAGGAGATCTGTGCTGCTGTGACCGAGACTGGGGGACATTCTGATGAACCTGAGGGGTTGGGGGATGGAGGGGACCCTCAGTCTGTCTGGGATATGCAACCATCTAATAATAGCATAGAGGTGGATGGGGCGCAGGGGGTTGTACAGGATGATGTATGTGATTTCCCCCCTCTAACATCAAGCCCCCCAAATAAGTCAGATCCCCCTAGATCAGACCCTCCCCCTAATAGCCAGAGTGAACCCCGTCATGAACCTCCCAGAAATGCCTGGAGCCGCGGCGCTCCCTCCTTTACCTCCAGTGCACAATACTCCGGGCAGGCGTTTAAGAGGAGGAACGTGGTGCGCTTTAAGAACAGAGGCGCAAAGGAAGATCTCCCAGATAGGAGGTTTGTGGTGCGGGATCTCCTGTGCCGCCAGATGGGGTTCACGCCTGATGACATCCTGGCGGTCATTAACCTTCCAGACAGACAGGGCTATGATGTCAGCTTTAAGCTCATGTCTAGTCTGGATAGGTTCTGGGATAAACTCCCCCGGTTCAGGGACACTGATGGCTGGTGTAAGTTCACGTTTGTCCCCATATCCAGGCCAGGTACTGTGGTGGTTAATGTCATCTTCTGGAACGAGTCTGTTCCCCCTCAGGATATTTTGGTGTGGCTCAGGCGCCATTGTGACCTGGTGTCTGACCTCACCAAGAATAGAGACGCCGACGGTATCTGGACTGGAGGGTGGAAGGTTCTGGTGAAGTTACGCCAGTATAATAACATTACCCTGCACCTCCCCAACAGCTTCTTCATAGGCAGAGAGAAAGGCGTCTGTTTCTATCCCGGGCAGCCGAGAAAGTGTTTTAGATGCGGTAAGATCGGTCATGTGGCCAAAGTATGCACAGTAGTAAAGTGCAACCTGTGTGGGGAGGTCGGCCATCTCAGCGCCAACTGCGAGACAGTCAAGTGTAATCTGTGCGGTGAGATGGGCCACCCACACAAGGATTGCCCGGAGGCCTGGCATAACATTGCCAGGGATTTCTCTGATGACGTGATGGTACAGGAGGCAGACGCCTTAGAGGAGGAGGCCTTGATGTCAGGTCAAATACTAACTAGGCAGGAGGTACAGCAGGGGTCAGGTGATACTGCGCCAGAACCTCAGAGAGCAGTCCGCACTCAGCAGAATATGGAGGTTGTCACTCAGGACCAGCCTCAGGCAGCAGCCTCTATAACATCTACTACCGAATATGAGGAGTCCAAAAAGAACAAAAGAAAGAAAAAAGACAAATCCACCCGTAAGCCTGAGACAGAGTATGGTGCAGGGTCTAAGACCATGAAAAAATCCAGTGGTGATGCCGGGGTCAAGGTCCTTTCCAATAGATATGATGTCTTATCAGAGTCAGATGGAGATTTTGAGCGTGAGTTAGAACGCATCGATAATGAGTGTGACGGGGATACAGAAGACCCTCCGACAAAAAAGAAGCCCCCTTCTTCTGAAGCTGGAGACCCCCTGTCAGACATGGAGACTGGTGGTAGGCAGAGGGAATCTGACTCTGACTCATGATGATGGGGGTCGCTGCTCTGTTTTTCTTTTTCCTTATGATGGCTGGATTCTCTCTAAGAGTTGCTTCTAGCAATGTTAACAGCATTAAAGTAAGAAGGACCAGACACGCTGTATATGACCACCTGAGATATCTGGACGCTGATGTTATCTTCCTGCAGGAGACCCGTCTGACCACCTTAGGGCATCTCCGTGAGGCTGAGCGTGAGTGGCGGTCTGGTCCTTCTTACTGGTCACTGGCTGTGGAGCCGTACGCCGGGGTCGCCATACTGTTTAACACCACAGACGTGACGGTGCACAGGCTGACGGAGGTCGCTATGGGGAGGTGCCTGGTGCTAGAGGTGACCATCCATGGTAGGCGGCTCCGGCTGATCAACATCTATGGCCCACAGACAGTGACAGAGAGAATCCAGCTGTTCAATGAGGTGAAACAATATCTATTTACCTCAATCCCTGTAGTAATGGCGGGTGATTTCAATGTTACCATGACATCAGGTGACAGGTCCTCGGGCAGAGCAGTGGTCAGAGACTCCAAAGTCCTACAGAACATTGTATCACAGGCCCATTTATGTGACGTGTTTACCCTGGGTGGCAGGAAACCCAAGTACACCTACACATGTGCTGACAGGAGCAGTAGGATAGATATGGCGTTTGTGAGTCCCTCAGAGACTGTTAGTGGGATGAGCGAGAGAGTTGTCCCATATTCTGATCACCTGGCGTTATTTTTTTGTATGGGAGCCTCTAACCGCTCGGACATTGGTCGGGGGTTATGGAGGCTCAATTCTACCATCCTGGATGATGTCTGTGTCCAGAACTGTATCCACTCACTTTTTCAGGACCAGCTCCAGAGAGTAGACTTCTATGACAACATATCTGACTGGTGGGAGAACGTCAAGGAGGAGATCAGGTCCCTCTTAAAGAGACTGTCAGTGAAGAAGGGTAAGAGTAAGTACAGCCAGTATCTCAAGCTGCGGAAAGAATTGGAGTCACTGTATTCGGCGGGAGGGGGGGACAAACAAAAGATAGACCGACTGAAATCTGAAATAAAGCAGTATCAGTACAGCCGCTACACGTCTCTTGTTGTAGAACGGGATTACGGGACTCTGGGGGTTCCAGATCCATATGAAAATTGCCGGGAACGTGTGGCAAAAAAATCGATCACAGGTCTCACTGACTCCCAGGGAGTTTTACAGGAATCTCGGGAGGGTATCCTGGGGGTGGTGAGATCCTACTATGCTGAGTTATTTCAGAAGAAGGTTTTGGATGAAGAGAAAATGGCTCAATTCTTGGAGGCAACTCCAGGTCCTGACACTAAAGATTTGGACTTTTCTCCTTTGACAGCAGGAATAACAGAGGAGGAGGTTAAAGAGGCCATTGATAAGTTACATCTGAAGAAGGCACCAGGTCCTGATGGTATAACATGTGAATTTTATAAGAAGTTCAGAGACCTCTTAGCCCCGATCCTTGTGGATGTATTTACAAATTGTCTAGAAAATCACCTGATGCCTCCATCCATGAGAGTGTCCTCCCTTATTCTGCTGTCCAAAGGTAAGGAGCCGAGTGACATCAAGAACTGGAGGCCGATCGCCCTCTTGAATGTTGACCGGAAGATTTTGGCAAAAATTCTGTTTTCTAGGTTAGTCTGTTTGTCCCCGGCACTGTTGGCAGGCTCTCAGTACGGCACAGTAAAAGGGCGGAACATCTCTGGAGCAGTCATCTCGATAAGGGAGATGTTTGAGAGATGTAAAGCTCTGAGGTGTGGGAGATATGTTGTAGGTCTGGACCAGGCTAAAGCCTTTGACAGGGTTGATCACGATTATCTATGGGCCACTTTGTCAAAGTACGGTATTCCGGGACAATTTATAGATTGGCTGAGAACTTTATATAGAGAGGCGAAGAGCTTTCCTCTGATCAATGGTTGGCAGGGGGACACTTTTGAAGTAGAGGCCGGGGTGCGACAGGGCTGCCCCCTGAGTCCACTGCTGTATGTGTTTGCCATAGATTTGTTTCTGCGATCACTGCAGCGGTGTGATTTTCAGGGGGTGCCGGTCCCCCATTGCTTGCCTTTGAAGGTAGTCGCCTACGCGGATGATGTGACTGTGGTGATATCTGAGCCTCGTGAGGTGGAGATGTTGTCTGCAGCCATCAGAAGTTACTCAGAGGCCTCCGGGTCTCTGGTTAACCTTGAGAAGAGTCAAGCTTTCTGGACATTGGATGCTGCTCCTGGCTTTGATCTGCCACAGTTCGCCAAGGCCTCCACCCATATTAAGATCCTTGGGGTGAGATTTGGGAGGGAAGATAATGCCAAACTAAATTGGGAAGAGAAGTTGGATACCGGAAATGCAAAGGTTCAGCGATGGAAGAACTGGAGGCTGACCTATAGAGAAAGGGTTACTCTGATGAAGACTTACCTGGTCCCTGTCTTCCTCTATATCTCTGTCGTCTTTCCTTTGCCAGAATCTTTCTCCGCTAGGCTTTTTAGCCTGTTCTTCCAACTTTTATGGGGGAACAGGCTGAACCCAGTAAAAAGAGGGATCACCTACCTGCAGAGGAGAGAGGGTGGACTGGATATGTTAAATCCAAGGGTATTTTTTGACTCCATGTTTCTGAAAGTGAATTTTGGTTGCCTGGACTCAAACAATGGTCTCCTGTGGGTAAGTAGTGTCAGGGACTGGATATTGCCTTTTGCAGAGTCTTGGGTGCGAGGCGGCAGTCTCAAGAGGGGCCGATGGACTCCTGGCTTCCTCCCCCAGTATCTGGAGTATGGTCTCAGGTGTGTGAAAAAGTGGAGAATAGATAAGACCTATCTGGAGAGTAAGACCAGGAAGGACCTTTATATGAGTGTCTGTAGGACCTTTTATACTTTACAGCCAGCTCTGAGGGACTGCACAACGGCCACATTGCAGAAAAGTCTGAAGCTCCTCAATAGTCCTAGGCTCCCTGCAAAACTATTCGACATTGCTTGGCTATCACTGCACGGGAAGCTTTTTGTTAGGGGTAATTTAAAGTTTTTAAGTGTCTCAGACCGTATGTGCCCCTTGGGATGTCAGCAGGAGGAGACGATGCAGCACTTCATTACCGAGTGCCAGGGAGGGAGACGGATATGGCAGGAGGTGTCCCGCAGGCTTAGGATACCAAGACTGCAGTCTCTGACCTACCCTGATGTAATCTATGGGGTGACACCACAGGTAGCCGGCATCGACAGGGGGACCATGTACCTGATCATCACGGTAACTAAATACTACCACTGGCACACCAGGACCAGAGTGTCTGTCCATAATGAGTCCTTCCAGCCCATGACCGCAGTCACACAGATACTATCAGAGCTGAGGTGGATCCAATCATTAGAGTTTAGGAAAAAGAGCCAGAATGTTCAGTTATGGAGGAACATAAATCTACAGTGATGGATTATATGTCATGGAATTCTGTTTATTTATTTTTTTTTCCTTATTACCAGTGATGGACTTTTTAATTTGAAGTTACTCTAAATTCATTATTTTGCTGATGTGTTTAATCTCTGTTAAATAATTGTTTTATTTTTCATTCTGACAAGAATGTATTGTAAATTTTTGTTTGTTTTTACTAATAAAAATTGCCCCCTATGTACAAGAATATAACTACTATAATACTGCCCCCTATGTACAGGAATATATCTACTATAATACTGCCCCCTATGTACAGGAATATAACTACTATAATACTGCCCCCTATGTACAGGAATATAACTACTATAATACTGCCCCCTATGTACAAGAATATAACTACTATAATACTACCCCTATGTACAAGAATATAACTACTATAATACTGCCCCATATGTACAGTAATATAACTACTATAATACTGCCCCCCATGTACAAGAATATAACTACTATAATACTGCCCCCTATGTACAAGAATATAACTACTATAATACTGCCTCCTATGTACAGGAATATAACTACTATAATACTGCCCCCTATGTACAGGAATATAACTACTATAATACTGCCCCCTATGTACAGGAATATAAGTACTATAATACTGCCCCCTATGTAAAAGAATATAACTACTATAATACTACCCCCTATGTACAGGAATATAACTACTATAATACTGCCCCCTATGTACAAGAATATAACTACTATAATACTGCCCCCTATGTACAAGAATATAACTACTATAATACTGCCCCCTATGTACAGGAATATAACTACTATAATACTGCCCCCTATGTACAAGAATATAACTACTATAATACTGCCCCCTATGTACAGGAATATATCTACTATAATACTGCCCCCTATGTACAGGAATATAACTACTATAATACTGCCCCCTATGTACAGGAATATAACTACTATAATACTGCCCCCTATGTACAAGAATATAACTACTATAATACTACCCCCTATGTACAAGAATATAACTACTATAATACTGCCCCTATGTACAAGAATATAACTACTATAATACTGCCCCATATGTACAGTAATATAACTACTATAATACTGCCCCCCATGTACAAAAATATAACTACTATAATACTGCCCCCTATGTACAAGAATATAACTACTATAATACTGCCCCCTATGTACAAGAATATAACTACTATAATACTGCCTCCTATGTACAGGAATATAACTACTATAATACTGCCCCCTATGTACAGGAATATAACTACTATAATACTGCCCCCTATGTACAGGAATATAACTACTATAATACTGCCCCCTATGTAAAAGAATATAACTACTATAATACTACCCCCTATGTACAGGAATATAACTACTATAATACTGCCCCCTATGTACAAGAATATAACTACTATAATACTGCCCCCTATGTACAAGAATATAACTACTATAATACTGCCCCATATGTACAAGAATATAACTACTATAATACTGCCCCCTATGTACAAGAATATAACTACTATAATACTGCCCCTATGTACAAGAATATAACTGCTATAATACTTATAACTTATTAGTTATAGGAGAATAACTTCTTGTTATCACATGGTAGCGCCATTATACAATACAATCCTTGTTTCTGGTGAATGAATCAGAACACTGGTTAGGACAATATGTTGATGTTAGAACTCAGGTCTTAAAAATGTTGATTAAAAATGCTTAAGAATATTTTGATAATTAAAATTCAACTCAAAAAGTAGAAAATAAAATCCTCCTAAGAAGGAAGGAATGTGGAGCTGGAACGGGAGCAGCGACAACGTGTTCTCTGTAAACAAAGCTAAACACACGGGTTCACTTAATGAAGTCCTCCGCTGCCAACCAGCCGGGCCGTGTGATAGGAGGAGACGTGTCATGTGACACATAAAGCAGCCGCTACAATTCTGATTGTTACTGGATAGCACCTGTAATTTTATATCACTTCTTTAATAATGCTTTAACAGTGTATCCAAACTTTGCTAGAGCTTAAAGGGCTTGTCCACTTTAAGCTTACTCCAGCAAATAGTTGATATTGTTTGTGTAGTCAAAAGTTCTAAAATTTTCCAATACACTTTCTGTATCAATTCCTCACTATTTTTTAGATCTCTGCTTGCTGTTTTCTTGCTGTCCTGCAACAGGAAGTTTACTTGTTTGATAAACACCAGTCTATTGTCATTTGATGTCACACAGGTGCACTGGTTGTTATATCCCTAGTCAGGTGATGTCACACAGGTGCACGGCTCATTATATCCCTGCTCCTGTGATGTCATACAGGTGCACGGCTCGTTATGTCCCTGTTCATGTGATGTCACACAGGTGCACGGCTCGTTATATCCCTGGTCATGTGATGTCACACAGGTGCACGGCTCGTTATATCCCTGGTCACAGGATGTCACACAGGTGCATGGCTCGTTATATATCCCTGGTCATGTGACGTCACCCTGGTGCAAGGCTCATTATATCCCTGGTCCTATGATGTCACACAGGTACACGGCTCTTTAAATCCCTGGACGTGTGATGTTACACAGGTGCAAGACTTGTTATCATCACACAGCTTTGATTACACTGTTTGTTATAATGATCCGTGCACCTGTGTGAAATCAACTGACCATGGACTGTTGTCCAGGAATTGAACGATGAAGCTTCTTCTTGCATGACAGCAAGCAGAGATCTTGGAAACAGTGATACAGAATGTGAATTGGAAAATTTTAAACCTTTTCATTACACAAACAATATCAGTTATTTGCTACAATCTGCTTAAATTGGACAACCCCTTTAAGCTTAGAGCATATGGGAGGGGCTGTTGAGCAGTTAAGAGCACAGCAGTGTGAGGACATGCCCCCAGTGCACTTTGAGAACCTATCATCCAGGAATCTACATCCATATTTCACAGTCCGGCTGCTACTAACCACATAAGCAAAGCTATAATTACACATCTCTCCAGGGACAATACCAAACATTGGCTGCATACAGAACAGACCACAGCAGTGTGAGGACACTCCCCAAATCCTGGAATCTAAAGTCATATTTCATTGATACTGCTGCATCAACCCCCATACAAAAAGGTTTGATTGCACCTTTCTCTATGACTATTACCTAACACAATCTACATAGAACACAGAGCACAGCAGTGTGAATCCTGGAATCTAAATCCACAATCCATAGTCCTGCTGCTACTAACAAGATGCACAAAGCTCTGATTACACATCTCTCCAGGGACAACACCTAACTTTCCTGCTGACAGGTTCCCTTTGAAGTTGATTGTTATGTTGGGTAATATATAATAAAACATTTTTGGTGCAGAATATCTGTAATGTTCCATCATCTGACTCCTCACAAGTCTCACCCAGATCAGCGTTGACCTCAATCCATTGACCTTCTGCATCCGACCGAACACTTTTCTTCCAAAAATTGGGGCGAAGAAGTCAACAACCTGGAAAAATAACATAAAAACAAGAAAGAATTATTAATGATGATTTTTTTTTCCCATAATGCTCTGTGCCTTGCTGTGATTTGTCCTCAAGTCCCAGAACATCATGTCGGTTCTTCTAGCTGTAGCCTGAGGAAAAGACGTCAATGTCCACAAAGCGGCTTATCATGATTAGATCACTGGGGAGCCGCCTGGAGAGGAACACAGAAGGGTCGGAGGAGTCACATCGATCCGAAAAGGAAAGAACAGTTCAAACATTTGCGAAAAACTCTGAGAATGTTTACACTGCTCGACCTTCTAGGAATTGGTGAGGTACGAGGCACGTGGGGCCTCCTGATACATTGTATTGCAGAGAGCATCTTATCCCCTTGTCCTATTCAGGGGTCCTAGTTTTCCCCAAAATATGCATACGGAGACCCCATACACATGGCCCACATCTTTCTGACTACATACACAGCTATGTTTTTTCCAAATCGGTTGCAGAAACTTATATAGCATTATATAGTGACATTCTATGTATCTAATAGCCACCACCAGGGGGAGCTCTAAAGTTGACTGCAGACAGATGTAACATTTAGATATATGTAGAAATAGTCTGCAGTGAGCTCCATCTAGTGGTGTTTTTGGGCAGTGAGAATTGTATATTTGAATTCTAAGCATATGCTGGGGGTTTGGAACCTTGTATCAGGGAAATGAAGACTCTTCTTTAATGTGTATCAAACACTGTAGCCCCCATTACAGTTTTGACAGGGGGTAAATCGCCTAGTTATCTATTATATACTGAATTGACAGCTATCCCTATACTTGGACTATGGCAGTTGTATATGTATCTTTATAGCGGGCATAATAGTGGTAGCACTGTTTATAACCCAGCTTTCCCAGAGACAGATAGGACTAAGAAACATCAGAATAGAATCATTCATCTAGGATGTGATCTATATTTAGTCTCTTTATGATAGTCACCCAATGTCATCGTGTGACCGGGCCCCTCCGACCTCAGCCGCGTCATCCGCACAATGGAAGGTGTGAAGTTTTCAGATGGATCTATGACTAGGTGAAAACTGTGCCGAGCTGTGAACCTCCACGTGTGAGTTGTCGTTAGGTGATATAGGGGAGAGGTGGTCGTGATGTGCGCAAACCGCGGGTCCGTGCGTCATCACCTGGTCATCGCTTCAAGGGAAAAATCCATTTTTAATTATATCTGATTTCGGGAAAGTTGGTTATCAACCACAATGGCTTTGGAAAAGCTGGGTGGCACACAATACCGATACACTAATAAATAATTGCCTGTGGCGGTGGTCACCCAGCTTTTCCAGACTCCTTAACTGTGAAGGACAGATGGGGCTATGACACAACTCACGTGGGGCCCGGGACCAAGAGGGCCCGTTCTGGGAAAGCTGAGTGACAGTAGCTGTAAGAGATGAGTTCATAGAATCTTCTCCTTGCCACCCAGCTTTTCCAAACACAGATATAAGTCTGTAACTTTGTGAGCAGACAGGAGGCCTGAGAGGTGAGGAACGTAGTGTGACTATCCCCGACAGACGTAAAAACTCCAAGTTACAGACAGAGCGTGGTAGAAGAGACAGACGTCAGCGCCGCCCAAGGACACCCAATCTGAACGGGTTGCAACGGGTGACATCATCGTCAGCCAGGACTGGGACGTACAGAACATCTGTGTGTGTCACAAGGCTGCGCCGCCGTATCAGCTCAGACCGTGTTTACTACAACATCACTTTTTATTTTTACGTTTTTTTCCCTTGTTTTCACACTGAGATGTTTTTTTTTTGTTTTTACTTCTTATACTTCCTTTTCATAATTGTCTCCATTTGTCTATTTTGCTATTTCTTTTGATTCGTGTATGTAGCATATACTTGCAGATCACATACGTTCTATATTAAAGGGGCGTGCAGATTCCCGGCGGCGGCTCCTTGTGTCCGATGCTTCGGGTAGGTTGGCCACCCAGTATCAGGCTCATCTATGGTCACCTTTGATGATAGAGACCTCCCTCTGGGACTACTGTCCTGTACCGTACTGAATACATGTTTACTAAACCGTAGTCCTCCAGAAAGGGACTGGATTCCATCTTGCTTGCAAGAGGGACAGAAACCCAGGTGTCAGATTACATAGAAGTCTGTGGAGAGGGTAGGGGTGCAGTGAGTCACAGCAGCTAGGTCTCTACCATCTACTATAGGGATACGATCTGCTAGATAATAAATGGTTTATACATACTATGGGGGAGATTTATACACTGGCGCATGGTGCGCCAATGTATGACGTAAACCCCGCCCCCTAAAGATATATCTGCCTCCCAGAAGATTCCGCTGCCAGGCAATTCTACATCGGGTACTGCCTAGCCTACAAGTTCCTAGCACAGGCTGTAGGTCAGGGATGGCAAACCTTTTAGACACCAAGGGGCTCATTTACTTACCCGGTCATGTCGCGATCGAGTGGCGCGTTCTCCGACTAGGATTCGGGTCTGCCGGGATTCACTAAGGTCGTGCGCCCGATGTCAACCAGGTGTCACTGCTGCGCTGAGGTCCGCCGAAGTTCACCATCCTATTCCTGGTGCATGTAAGTGTGTGCCAAGCGACACTTTTTTTTTTTCCAAATAGCGCGATTTTTCCTGAATCCCCCCGTTTTTCGTCATGCAATGCGACACAATCCGATCACGTGCGCCAAAAACCCGGGGCAAATCGGCGCAAAATGGTAAATGTGCCCCCAAGTGCCCAAACTACAACCAAAACCCAATTATTTTTCACAAAATGCAGTAACTTATTACTCCCTGAAATTTCAGAGGTTAAAATTGTATAGGCACCTGAGGACACCAATACAGTAGAAAGAAGGAGAAGAAGTTTCTATTATCATTGTAGCTTCTTTCTAAGGTCCTGGGCTGCCTAGGACTGCAAGGGGCCTTGAGTCCTGTCTGTCATACTCAACCCTGGGGTGATGGTGAGGGTGTCCATATAGAGGGCTCAGCTGGCACCCGTGTCATAGGTTCACCACCACTGCTATAGGTAGTGTGCCACCCCCTCCGCTGACGGGCACGCACCCCTTTACTCCCAATTGGCATGGAAGGGAAAATATTCGCAATAACTGGTGGTTCTCTAGTAATTACAATAATTTCAGGGTTTGTGCATCAGAAAACGGGAGCACGAGCCCCCCGATAAATCCGTCCCTATGTTTTGTTTTTACCTTTTAACTAAAATGTAAAAATTGTAAAAATGTCAAAAGTAAATTCTAAAAATAACATTTTTTTTGTTGTCCGTATTTTTTCAGTACATTTTTTTTTTCATTTCCCATTTTGCCTCTTTCCGAAATCCATCAGCACAAGTGAGATAAAGAATTTCCCTCTTTTCGGGAGACAAATTAGAGTTTCCTTTTAGTCATTGATTTGTTCCCAAAAATAAAATAAAATAACACGGTAAGAATCGCAAAAATTTAAGAGGACCTCAGCGCGGTATTAAAGCTTTGGCTGAGGACATTGAGCGGCTCCTGACATGGGGAGGGTGGACATGTCCTGAGGTCAGGCTTTGAGGCCTACATAACAGGCTTCAGGTCACCATGTCCTGAGTAACTATGATTCCATTGTCCTGGCGATTTTTAGGGGCGAGCTGCCCTCCTGACTTCATACATCCAGATGCCCGTAATTTCCTGGTAGCCTTCGGGAGCAGCTGGAGATAATACACTGTATTACTGGCTGTGAAATGAAGATGGATTCTGAGAATCAGGAGGACATCACCTCCCGCCATATATGACCAATATTATCCATCCTAACATAATAGAGAGAAATTATTAGGGAATATTCGGGGTCCACATCAGGGGTCTCCTATAGCAACCATTATAGATTCTTATACACAATTCTTTCATGGGGGGAGATTTAACAGAAGTGTTTGAGGTAAAACTGTTCTAGTTGGCCATGGAAACCAATCAAAGCTCAGGTTTAAATGTATAAACAGCTGTAGGAAAATGAAAGCTGAGCTCTGATTGGTTGCAGTGGGCAACTAGAACAGTTCTGCACTCAGGCACTTCTGATAAATCTCCCCCATAGTTTCTATACATATATGTGTCTAGGAAAGTTTTGAGGTGATTAAAGGGAACCTACCACCACAAATCTACCTATAAAGGTAGATCGGGTGGTAGGTGGATCAATGGGACGTGAGGATAGCCCTTTTAAGGGCTAATCCTCACGTCCCCGCACTTTTTTTGGAACTTTTATCAAACCTTTATGCTAATTTTCTTATGTGGCTCCTGGGGTGTGGAGTAGCCGCATCTGAGGTTACACGAGGCGACTACTCCACGCCCCGGTAGCCTCTTTTCTCCTCCTATTCACCATCTTCGGCGCGCAGTTGCTCGTAGCTGCGCGCCCTCATCCAACGATCCTGCAGTCTGCGCATGCGCAGAACAGCAGGCCCGCGCCTGCGCGGTCACTGCTCCGAAGATATAGATATCTTTCTCATATCTATCTCCTATCTATCTATCTATCTATCTATCTATCTATCTATCTATCTATCTATCTATCTCCTATCTATCTATCTATCTATCTTTCTCATATCTATCTCCTATCTATCTATCACATATCTATCTATCTATCTCCTATCTATCTATCTATCTATCTATCTATCTATCTATCTCATATCTATCTCCTATCTATCTATCTATCTATCTATCTCATATCTATCTCCTATCTATCTATCTATCTATCTATCTCCTATCTATCTATCTCATATCTATCTATCTATCTATCTCCTATCTATCTATCTATCTATCTATCTATCTATCTATCTATCCATCTACCTCATTTAATCATATCTACTATCTATCATTTATATGTCTAACTTATATCTATACAGGCAGATACACCAGGGTTACGTACTGGAGAGGTTCTGTAGGTTTGTTCTTAAGTTGAATTTGTATGTAAGTCGGAACTATATATTTTATAACCCCAGCCAGAATTTTCCACCCTATCCACCCTATGTACAAGTATCTCATATCATCTGTCTCATATCTACAGTATCTTCTGGTTATCAATCTGTCTACCTAATCATACTCTTATATATCTTACCCTATATGTACTCCCATATATATCTTCCTTTTGTTCTATATATGTACCTAGCCCCTGTCTGTAGTCTTCCATTGTGGGGTCTCCGGCCTCAGGAACAGGACCCCCATTCATTTATGATTTCACTATTTGTTTTGAAGAGGATGAGATTTGTGCTGTAACTGATCATCAGTCTTATACATGACAAGCTACAGGTTTCATCATAAATTAGATGCGCGGCCTCCAGTAGGGGGCAGTAGGAGACCTGGGTAATTTGTAAGCTAGTGCTGCTTATAGCTCCCTGCCCAGGACACTGCACCCGGCATCATACAGCGGGCATAGAGCGCCATCTACTGCTGGGAAAGAAGAACACAAGTAAAGGTCACAAAATGCTGAAATATTACTGTAATTTCTTTTATTCCTTTATTTATATAACTCCTCTGCTTGGCACATACTTATACAGAGGCTCCTCTGCCTGGCACATACTTATACAGAGGCTCCTCTGCCTGGCACATACTTATATAGAGGCTCCGCTGCATGGCACATACTTATGTAGAGGCTCCTCTGCCTGGCACATACTTATATAGAGGCTCCGCTGCCTGGCACATACTTATGTAGAGGCTCCTCTGCCTGGCACATACTTATACAGAGGCTCCTCTGCCTGGCACATACTTATATAGAGGCTCCGCTGCCTGGCACATACTTATATAGAGGCTCCTCTGCCTGGCACATACTTATATAGAGGCTCCTCTGCCTGGCACATACTTATATAGAGGCTCCTCTGCCTGGCACATACTTATATAGAGGCTCCTCTGCCTGGCACATACTTATATAGAGGCTCCTCTGCCTGGCACATACTTATACAGAGGCTCCTCTGCCAGGCACATACTTATATAGAGACTCCTCTGCTTGGCACATACTTATACAGAGGCTCCTCTGCCTGGCACATACTTATACAGAGGCTCCTCTGCCTGGCACATACTTATATAGAGGCTCCGCTGCATGGCACATACTTATGTAGAGGCTCCTCTGCCTGGCACATACTTATATAGAGGCTCCGCTGCCTGGCACATACTTATGTAGAGGCTCCTCTGCCTGGCACATACTTATATAGAGGCTCCGCTGCCTGGCACATACTTATATAGAGGCTCCTCTGCCTGGCACATACTTATATAGAGGCTCCTCTGCCTGGCACATACTTATATAGAGGCTCCTCTGCCTGGCACATACTTATATAGAGGCTCCTCTGCCTGGCACATACTTATATAGAGGCTCCTCTGCCTGGCACATACTTATATAGAGGCTCCTCTCCCTGGCCCATACTTATATAGAGGCTCCTCTGCCTGGCACATACTTATATAAAGGCTCCTCTGCCTGGCACATACTTATATAGAGACTCCTCTGCCTGGCACATACTTATATAGAGGCTCCTCTGCCTGGCACATACTTATATAGAGGCTCCTCTGCATGGCACATACTTATATAGAGGCTCCTCTGCTTGGCACATACTTATATAGAGGCTCCTCTGCCTGGCACATACTTATATAGAGGCTCCTCTGCCTGGCACATACTTATATAAAGGCTCCTCTGCCAGGCACATAGTTATATAGAGACTCCTCTGCCTGGCACATACTTATATAGAGGCTCCTCTGCCTGGCACATACTTATATAGAGGCTCCTCTGCCTGGCACATACTTATATAGAGGCTGATCTGCCTGGCACATACTTATATAGAGACTCCTCTGCCTGGCACATACTTATATAGAGGCTCCTCTGCCAGGCACATACTTATATAGAGACTCCTCTGTGTGGCACATTCTTATATAGAGGCTCCTCTGCCTGGCACATACTTATATAGAGGCTCCTCTGCTTGGCACATACTTATATAGAGACTCCTCTGCCTGACACATACTTATATAGAGGCTCCTCTGCCTGGCACATACTTATATAGAGGCTCCTCTGCCTGGCACATACTTATACAGAGGCTCCTCTGCCAGGCACATACTTATATAGAGACTCCTCTGCCTGGCACATACTTATATAGAGGCTCCTCTCCCTGGCACATACTTATATAGAGGCTCCTCTGCCAGGCACATACTTATATAGAGGCTCCTCTGCCAGGCACATACTTATATAGAGACTCCTCTGCCTGGCACATACTTATATAGAGACTCCTCTGCCTGGCACATACTTATATAGAGGCTCCTCTGCCTGGCACATACTTATATAGAGGCTCCTCTGCCTGGCACATGCTTATATAGGGGCTCCTCTGCCTGGCACATACTTATATAGAGACTCCTCTGCTTGGCACATACTTATATAGAGGCTCCTCTGCCTGGCACATACTTATATAGAGGCTCCTCTGCCTGGCACATACTTATATAGAGGCTCCTCTGCCTGGCACATACTTATATAGAGGCTCCTCTGCCTGGCACATACTTATATAGAGGCTCCTCTGCCTGGCACATACTTATACAGAGGCTCCTCTGCCAGGCACATACTTATATAGAGACTCCTCTGCCTGGCACATACTTATACAGAGGCTCCTCTGCTTGGCACATACTTATACAGAGGCTGATCTGCCTGGCATATACTTATATAGAGGCTCCTCTCCCTGGCACATACTTATATAGAGACTCCTCTGCTTGGCACATACTTATACAGAGGCTGATCTGCCTGGCATATACTTATATAGAGGCTCCTCTCCCTGGCACATACTTATATAGAGACTCCTCTGCTTGGCACATACTTATATAGAGGCTCCTCTGCCTGGCACATACTTATATAGAGGC
The DNA here is from genome assembly GCF_040894005.1 of Engystomops pustulosus. Lineage (NCBI taxonomy): Eukaryota > Metazoa > Chordata > Amphibia > Anura > Leptodactylidae > Engystomops > Engystomops pustulosus. Next base: position 15,833,135 of record NC_092418.1, read on the forward strand.
TCCTCTGCCTGGCACATACTTATATAGAGGCTCCTCTGCCTGGCACATACTTATATAGAGGCTCCTCTGCCTGGCACATACTTATATAGAGGCTCCTCTGCCTGGCACATACTTATATAGAGGCTCCTCTGCCTGGCACATACTTATATAGAGGCTCCTCTGCCTGGCACATACTTATATAGAGGCTCCTCTGCCTGGCACATACTTATATAGAGGCTCCTCTGCCTGGCACATACTTATATAGAGGCTCCTCTGCCTGGCACATACTTATATAGAGGCTCCTCTGCCTGGCACATACTTATATAGAGGCTCCTCTGCCTGGCACATACTTATATAGAGGCTCCTCTGCCTGGTACATACTTATATAGAGGCTCCTCTGCCTGGCACATACTTATATAGAGGCTCCTCTGCCTGGCACATACTTATATAGAGGCTCCTCTGCCTGGCACATACTTATATAGAGGCTCCTCTGCCTGGTACATACTTATATAGAGGCTCCTCTGCCTGGCACATACTTATATAGAGGCTCCTCTGTCTGGCACATACTTATATAGAGGCTCCTCTGCCTGGCACATACATATATAGAGGCTCCACTGCCAGGCACATACTTATATAGAGGCTCCTCTGCCTGGCACATACTTATATAGAGGCTCCTCTGCCTGGCACATACTTAAATAGCATATCTATCTATCTATCTATCTATCTATCTATCTATCTATCTATCTATCTATCTCATATCTATCTATCTATCTATCTCCTATCTATCTATCTCCTATCTATCTATCCATCTATCTATCTCCTATCTATCTATCTCCTATCTATCTATCTCCTATCTATCTATCTCATATCTATCTATCTATCTATCTATCTCCTATCTATCTATCTATCTATCTATCTATCTATCATCTATCTATCTATCTATCTATCTTTCTTTATCTCTTTTTCCATGTTAAAAAATCTGATGTAATAAAACTGACCCTGCTTCCATCCGTCTCCCATTGGCTTCCATATAAAAACAGTTACAACCTTTTCATTTTTGTTTTTTTCAAACAGAATAAAGGGTATTGCATTCGGTGTAACAGTGTAATTTTTTTAAGTAAAAAAGAACCCCGTCGGTTTGGCGGTGTGCACTGAGACTAGCAGACCTCCGGCGTGTGATGGAGCCGTGTAACTTCCCCTTTAAGTCATTATGCTAATTGCGCCTGCAGATTTCCCCTTCTTGTGGCAGATCTGGCTGTATCTATTGATCTGCGGCAGATCGGGGGGTGAGATAATGCTTTTTCCGTGCTTCAAAGCTTCATTTTATTAACGTGATGTAACAGAATTATAATCAGCTTATCTGTCAGCGCTGAGCACTCGCCTATTACCGCTAATGAGACCTAATACTGCTAATTGGCCTCCTCTCCAGACCGGCTCCTGCACAGAGACCGGGGGGCAACGACTCCACCAAGGTTATAGGACCACGCGTCCTGCGTTTCATCTCTCTACGGCCCGGAACCTGCTATAGATCTGTGAAGCGCAACCTTTTTTTCTCAACAAAAATTTCTCTGTGGTTGCTATGGTTACAGTGAAGGGGCAGCTTTAATTATCAATGTCAGATCAAGGTTAACCAATCACAAAAGCCTAATCTAACAGGCCCACCCCCAGTGCCAATCAAAGAGGCGGAAGGTGAAATCTCCACCCCCTTGACTCCTTGTAAGCAGGACTCTTTTTGTTTCCGAGGAGTCCAGACTCCAGGGAAGAAAGTGTATTATGGGTAATGCTTAATGTCACAATGTTATTCATTGGGGCAGATTTACTTACCCGGTCCAGTCGCGATCCCGCGGCGCGTTGTCCGACGAGGATTCGGATCTGCTGGAATTCACTAAAGTCGTGCGCCCAATATCCAGCAGGTGTCGCTGTTGCGCCGAGGTCTGACGGAGTTCTCCTTCTTCTTCCCGGTGCATGTGAGTGCTGATCTTGAGACACTTTTCGTTTTTTAAATTTTACCAAATCCGTTGGGTTATCCGACGGCCACGCCCCTGATTTCTGTCACGTGAAAGCCGACACCGATGCACCACAATCCAATCAGGTGTGCCAAAATCCCAGGGCAATTTGGCGAATATCGGAAATATTCGGGAAGCCCGACGAAAATGCGTGATTCGGACCCTTAGTAAATGAGCCCCAATGTGTTTATAAAGGGAAACCATCAGCAGGTCTACAACTTCAGTCAGTGTTATGTATTTTCCCTGGAGAGATGTGTAATGTAACCGCTGTGTATCTTGTTAGTAGCAGCAGGACTTTGAAATAGGACTTATATTCCAGGATTGTAGCACTGGGGGCGTGTCCTCACACTGCTGCGCTCTTAGCTACCTGCAGGCACTGGGGGTCCTTTACTAAGGGCCCGATTCGCGTTTTCCCGACGTGTTACACGAATATTTCCGATTTGCGCCGATTTCCCCTGAATTGCCCCGGGATTGTGGTGCACGCGATCGGATTGTGGCGCATCGGCGCTGGCATGCGCGCAACGGAAATCGGGGGGCGCGGCCGAACGAAAACCTGACGGATTCGGAAAAACCGCTACATTTAATAAAAAAAAAAATGTGTTGCGGAGCTTGCACTTACCTTCACTCAGCGCGGCTTGGTGTATTCCAGTGCATTCCGGGGAACTTCAGCGCAGCAGCACCACCTGGTGGACGTCGGAGGAACTACCTCAATAAATCCCGTCCGGACCCGAATCCAGCGCAGAGAACGCGCCGCTGGATCGCGAATGGGCGAGGTAAGTAAATCTGCCCCACTGTTTGGTATTTCCCCTCAAGAATTGTGTAATCAGACCTTTGTGTTCATTGTTATGAATATCCCTGGATAGTAGCACTGGGCGCGTGTCCTCACACTGCTGTGTTCTGTGCTCTCTGAAGACAGTGTTATGTATTGTCCCTGGAGAGATGTGTAATCAGGCCTTTGTGTATGTTGTTAGCAGCAGCAGAACTGAGATTTAAGGATATATATTCCAGGATTGTAGCACTGTGGACATGTCCTCACACTGCTGTGCTCTAAGCTCTTAGAATTGAGCTTTCTTTAAAGCCCCTCCTCTTCTTTGAGTGACAGGTGTAGGGTTAAAGGGATTCTAGCACTTAGGGGTACCAAACCTCCCCCAGAGTCTTGCACATCACCACATACTCCGATAGGACATTCCTTTGCACAACCCCAACTACTCCCAGAAGATCAGAGAGTAGGGGCTGTGAAGGAGTTCAATGTAGAGAACACAGAGCACAGCAGTGTGAGGACCGACAAGAACTCTGGAGAATCTACAATCATGAAATATAAATCCATATATCACAGTCCTGCTGCTACTAACAACATACACAAAGGTCTGATTATGCATGTCTCCAGAGACAGTACATAACACTGGCCGAAGAGAGCACACAGCACAGCAGTGTGAGGACATTCCTCTGGAGAAGCTACAATCATGGATATAAACCCATATTTCACAATCCTGCTGCTACTAATCAGAAACGTCTGATTACACATCTCTCCAGCGTCAATAGCTAACACTGTGTGTAGAGAGCACAGCAGTGTGAGGACATAATTCTGGAGCAGCTACAATCCTGGAATATAAATTTATATATCACAATCCTGCTAGTCTTTATGGGCATGGGATTGTCCTGAGTGGGCCCAGATCATATACCTGCATATCTAGGATGTCCAGAGACTATGAGCCTCCCTGACATTCATCCATACTGGGGGTAACCCTACAATAGGGGTGGGGGGCAGACTTTTGGTAACATCACCCTAAATATCACATAAAGGGAGTTGTGCCTAGGAAATGATATCCTCTCCCCTTGTGAGATGCCGTCCTCTCCTCTTCTCCCCCTTCTGAGCACTTACTACATGAGGTCACCGCTCTGACATCACATCCTGACAAATGGCCGCATTAGTCGCACCCAGCAGCGTCCCATCATCCATCACCCCTTCTGCTGGGAACCAATTCATTCCCATTAATAGCTTGTAACGCTCCTTCCCAGCTGAGAGCGCGTCCGCAGACTCCCCCCCCCCCCTCCCCGTGGCGCGTGCAAGGCCATTAAGCGCTGTGTGGCACCTGCTATATATAGGCGGGTGACATCATCACTGGCTCCTTCTCCCATCTAGGCTCTTAGCATCACTCCCTGGAAAGGTCACGCGACAAAAACACTCAATGACGATTGCGTCTCTTTTATGTCAAAAACAAAAATTACATTCTGTTAACTTTTACAGCCCGTTTCTGATGTAGCTTAAAGGACACCTGTCATCAGGTCTCTGTCACTATTTCTGTCACTACTACGTGTTGGAGCAGCTCACAAGGATCCCATCCCAGCCTTTATCTAGTTATTTCATACATTATTCAGTGTAAAATCATCTATTCTTTATTATGTAAATGAGGCTGGTCACATGGTCATAGGCAGTGATGTCACCCCTGTTACCCCTCCCCTCTCCTCCCCCTGCTCATGTCTGTGTGTAATGTATAGTAAAGCATGGCTAGTGTGTGTGCTGCATCTGCTGACATGCTGCATCCTCCTAATATACAGGTGAGAGACACAGACATCAGTTACACATGAATCTGACATGTTCTGCTGTAACATGGCTGCCTGGAGCTGCTGTATCTCTCCTAAACACACACACACACAGGCTGCAGGGGGCGTGGCCACCAGCAAGCACATCATTATACAGCCTCACATCATTATACAGGCTGTCAGTCATGCACTGGGGGTGTGGCTGTGCCTCCCACTCATGAATAAGCTGGACAGCTTGAATATGCTAATGCTTCATTGGACATTTCACAGGTCATTTGCATACAGCTTTAGGACCTCATTGCTTAGGTTTACAGGCATGTAGAGGGACAATGAAGGGATAGAGGCAATGCTCTCTAATGGCAGTTTATGAAAATATATTTTGTTTAGGGGGGTTATTTTGCATGACGGGTTCTCTTTAAAGGGGACCTGTCTCTAAAACCAAAATCCTGAAAGACCCCCCTCATGTGATAGCTGTCGTTCCACCCACTAGTTCAAAAGATATGACCCCAGATATAAATATGAATACGAGCCTATTAGACAGGGGGCGTGTCATTGTGTGTTGTATGCACCGCCCACTTTCCTAGTAGGTGCTAATTCCCTCATAAACTTCCAAGGGCTGTATCTTTTGATTGGATGAACGGATTTGAATAAAACTGACTCCATGTTGATCATGAGGGAAGCAACCTTCAAATGATGTATGTTGTACAGCATTTGTACTTCGATGACTGGGCCTCCTTAAAGGGGCATTCCAGAAATAATTAATTAGGTGTCCGATCACTGCTTCTTTGAATTTAAGGATGAACCCTTTAAATTGAAGTTACCTCCTCAATTAAGGGGGTTTTGTTAAGAGGATACAATATCAGTACAAAATCAATGACAGGCCAGGACTAATGCCTGGCGTAAAGAAACTGGAACAAAGTCGAAGGGGGGCGCTTGGTTTTACAAATTGTTGCTGATGTGGTTATCTTTTTCAAATATGCTTCTTTTAAATACTCTACTATGGCACCGCAAGTACTAAAGGAGCTCCCCCAGAGGACTCTGATGGCGGGCCTACAAAACCACCACAAGGAGGCGCCATTTCAAAACAATAATAAAGTCCTGGAACTATTTCTGAAGACGCCAATTTTGTCCTTGTCCTCAATCTTTCATGTCACGGCCGACTGTAAGAAAGTAGCACAGAGTAAGACGACGCCGTTACACCACTTGTGACAGATTATCCTGGATGATACGGTCTCTGTGGTAGCCATAATGCGGAAGCTTTAACATTGCACCCTCCTTCAATCTTGACCTATTTTAATCTGTAGTGTAGGGAGTGATACATGTCTGTTGTGTAGCCCCCTATATTTTACATCTTATGGATAACAAAAACTGGGGTCCCTACTTATCCAAGTAGCTGCTGTGCTTGTAGGAGCTTTAACATTGCACCCTCTTGCAACCTTCACTTAATTATAGTGACAGTTATTTCAAATCTAAAATGTTGCAAGCTGCGATTATTAGCATATAAAGGCCTCTTTATTTTATGGAGAGCCTTTACACCTCTGCACAGGGGGACTTAAACCACGCCCCTTTACTGGAATGACCCCCCCCCCTTTAAATGTGACACACCCCTTTTTGTGCCATGTCTATACATATAAGAACCAGGAACATTCTGAAGGGTTTGGGGAATTTGCTTACTCTTTCAGGATTTTGGAAGGTCTCTTTTTTTTCGGGAGCCTCTCATCTGAGTTGTTAAGTTTTCAGTAGACCCACGCCTTGTATAGCAGCATATACACTGCAGTGTAGTGTTAGCATGTGGCCACTAGAGGGCGGCAGATTACAGACACAGGATGAGCCATTCCCTTCCATAAAGGGCCCTCTGCCCAGTCATAATTTATGGCTCCTCAATCAATGGGGCGGGTGGAATCTAACGTCGGGGTCCTTGCTAATCCCCAGATATTAGGTTAGAATATATATATATATATACACATATATATATGTAATAGTTAAATGGGGTCTCCTACACGGGTTGGTTCAGGGTTTCTATCCTTCCATGTTTGGACAGAGATACGTAATATTTAGGTGAGAGTAATTTTTGGAGATTGCTGCCTCTCCCTCTTCCCCGGTGTGTGGTGCCCTCTGCAGGCTGAAGTCGGAGTGACACCGATGTCCCATCTACCAGACAGATACAGATTTTCTGTCACTCCGGGATCAGTGATCTGCGCCTTATTGATCGAGGCTCCATTGATCGCAGTTACTGCAGCAATAGCGCACAACTCAGTCCCTGTCAGTGGCAGGAAAAAAAATAAAAACACTTGACCTCCGCCAAAAAAATAGCAAAGTTACAGCATCATAAAGCAGTAACCAAAACTTCCCTTAAAGCCGTGACCCTACAAGTGTCAGCCCCAGTGACCCCATAGGTGGCAGCACTGAGTCCCTGTAAGGGCAGATTCCCACCTGGCGTTTTTGTTGCGTTTTTAAACGTATCCAAAATGCAAGTGGGAGGAGCGCAGAGCCCCCTCACAGAAGCCCCTGAGGCCGCGGTCACACGTTCCGCTAACAGTCGGTTCATAACGCGCCGCTAGCGCACAGGGGGTGGTCCTCGGCCCGAACGCACATGCGTTTCCAATTGCATGCATTTCCCTGGAAACGTATGTGCTTTCCTGTGCGCTGGCGGCGCGTTATGAACCGACTGTTAGCGGAAAGTGTGACCGCTTCCTTAAAATTGCAACAAAACTGCCACGCGGGAATCCACCCTGCAAGTGAAAAGGGGGTGTGGCTAGTAAAACCCCCACCCCTGAAGTGGGTGGCCACAGATATCATCTGGGACATCGGATATGTGGGAGATCCAAAGCGGGATTTAAATGTACGTAATTAGGGTGGGAATTTACCCTTAGCAGGTGTATGATCTATATATATTATCTGAAGGCGTGATACTGACTGCTGAGCTGTGTATCTAATCCTATCCTGTGTGATACTGACTGCTGAGCTGTGTATCTAATCCAATCATGTGTGATAATGCCTGCTGAGCTGTGTATCTAATCATATCCTGTGTGATACTGCCTGCTGAGCTGTGTATCGAATCCTATCCTGTGTGATACTGACTGCTGAGCTGTGTATCTAATCCTATCCTGTGTGATACTGACTGCTGAGCTGTGTATCTAATCCTATCCTGTGTGATACTGACTGCTGAGCTGTGTATCTAATCCTATCCTGTGTGATACTGTCTGCTGAGCTGTGTATCTAATCCAATCATGTGTGATAATGCCTGCTGAGCTGTGTATCTAATCATATCCTGTGTGATACTGCCTGCTGAGCTGTGTATCGAATCCTATCCTGTGTGATACTGACTGCTGAGCTGTGTATCTAATCCTATCCTGTGTGATACTGACTGCTGAGCTGTGTATCTAATCCTATCCTGTGTGATACTGTCTGCTGAGCTGTGTATCTAATCCTATCATGTGTGATACTGACTGCTGAGCTGTGTATCTAATCCTATCCTGTGCGATACTGACTGCTGAGCTGTGTATCTAATCCTATCCTGTGTGATACTGACTGTTGAGCTGTGTATCTAATCCTATCCTGTGTGATACTGTCTGCTGAGCTGTGTATCTAATCCTATCATGTGTGATAATGCCTGCTGAGCTATGTATCTAATCTTATCCTGTGTGATACTGACTGCTGAGCGGTGTATCTAATCCTTTCCTGTGTGATACAGTTTGCTGAGCTCTGTATCTAATCCTATCCTGTGTGATACTGCCTGCCGAGCTGAGTATCTAATCCCATCCTGTGTGATACTGTCTGCTGAGCTGTGTATCTAATCCTAACCTGTGTGATACTACTGAGCTGTGTATCTCATCTTGAGCTATGTATCTCATCCTGTCCTGTGTGATACCTCTGAGCTGTGTATCTCATCCTGTCCTGTGTATCTCATCCTATCCTGTGTGATACCTCTGAGCCGTGTATCTCATCCTGTCCTGTGTGATACCTCTGAGCTGTGTATCTCATCCTGTCCTGTGTGATACCTCTGAGCTGTGTATCTCATCCTGTCCTGTGTGATACCTCTGAGCTGTGTATCTCATCCTATCCTGTGTGATACCTCTGAGCCGTGTATCTCATCCTGTCCTGTGTGATACCTCTGAGCCGTGTATCTCATCCTGTCCTGTGTGATACCTCTGAGCCGTGTATCTCATCCTGTCCTGTGTGATACCTCTGAGCCGTGTATCTCATCCTGTCCTGTGTGATACCTCTGAGCCGTGTATCTCATCCTGTCCTGTGTGATACCTCTGAGCCGTGTATCTCATCCTGTCCTGTGTGATACCTCTGAGCCGTGTATCTCATCCTGTCCTGTGTGATACCTCTGAGCTGTGTATCTCATCCTGTCCTGTGTGATACCTCTGAGCTGTGTATCTCATCCTGTCCTGTGTGATACCTCTGAGCTGTGTATCTCATCCTGTCCTGTGTGATACCTCTGAGCTGTGTATCTCATCCTGTCCTGTGTGATACCTCTGAGCCGTGTATCTCATCCTGTCCTGTGTGATACCTCTGAGCCGTGTATCTCATCCTGTCCTGTGTGATACCTCTGAGCCGTGTATCTCATCCTGTCCTGTGTGATACCTCTGAGCTGTGTATCTCATCCTGTCCTGTGTGATACCGTTGAGCCGTGTATCTCATCCTGTCCTGTGTGATACCTCTGAGCCGTGTATCTCATCCTGTCCTGTGTGATACCTCTGAGCTGTGTATCTCATCCTGTCCTGTGTGATACCTCTGAGCTGTGTATCTCATCCTGTCCTGTGTGATACCTCTGAGCTGTGTATCTCATCCTGTCCTGTGTGATACCTCTGAGCTTTGTATCTCATCCTGTCCTGTGTGATACCTCTGAGCTGTGTATCTCATCCTGTCCTGTGTGATACCTCTGAGCCGTGTATCTCATCCTGTCCTGTGTGATACCTCTGAGCTTTGTATCTCATCCTGTCCTGTGTGATACCTCTGAGCCGTGTATCTCATCCCGTCCTGTGTGATACCTCTGAGCAGTGTATCTCATCCTGTCCTGTGTGATACCTCTGAGCCGTGTATCTCATCCTGTCCTGTGTGATACCTCTGAGCCGTGTATCTCATCCTGTCCTGTGTGATACTTCTGAGCCGTGTATCTCATCCTGTCCTGTGTGATACCTCTGAGCCGTGTATCTCATCCTGTCCTGTGTGATACCTCTGAGCTGTGTATCTCATCCTGTCCTGTGTGATACCTCTGAGCCGTGTATCTCATCCTGTCCTGTGTGATACCTCTGAGCCGTGTATCTCATCCTGTCCTGTGTGATACCTCTGAGCCGTGTATCTCATCCTGTCCTGTGTGATACCTCTGAGCTGTGTATCTCATCCTGTCCTGTGTGATACCTCTGAGCCGTGTATCTCATCCTGTCCTGTGTGATACCTCTGAGCCGTGTATCTCATCCTGTCCTGTGTGATACCTCTGAGCTGTGTATCTCATCCTGTCCTGTGTGATACCTCTGAGCCGTGTATCTCACCCTGTCCTGTGTGATACTTCTGAGCAGTGTATCTCATCCTGTCCTGTGTGATACCTCTGAGCTGTGTATCTCATCCTGTCCTGTGTGATACCTCTGAGCTGTGTATCTCATCCTGTCCTGTGTGATACCTCTGAGCTGTGTATCTCATCCTGTCCTGTGTGATACCTCTGAGCTGTGTATCTCATCCTGTCCTGTGTGATACCTCTGAGCCGTGTATCTCATCCTGTCCTGTGTGATACCTCTGAGCCGTGTATCTCATCCTGTCCTGTGTGATACCTCTGAGCCGTGTATCTCATCCTGTCCTGTGTGATACCTCTGAGCCGTGTATCTCATCCTGTCCTGTGTGATACCTCTGAGCCGTGTATCTCATCCTGTCCTGTGTGATACCTCTGAGCCGTGTATCTCATCCTGTCCTGTGTGATACCGTTGAGCCGTGTATCTCATCCTGTCCTGTGTGATACCTCTGAGCTGTGTATCTCATCCTGTCCTGTGTGATACCTCTGAGCCGTGTATCTCATCCTGTCCTGTGTGATACCTCTGAGCTGTGTATCTCATCCTGTCCTGTGTGATACCGTTGAGCCGTGTATCTCATGCTTTCCTGTGTGATACCTCTGTGCCGTGTATCTCATCCTGTCCTGTGTGATACCTCTGAGCTGTGTATCTCATCCTGTCCTGTGTGATACCGTTGAGCCGTGTATCTCATCCTGTCCTGTGTGATACCTCTGAGCTGTGTATCTCATCCTGTCCTGTGTGATACCTCTGAGCCGTGTATCTCATCCTGTCCTGTGTGATACCTCTGAGCTGTGTATCTCATCCTGTCCTGTGTGATACCGTTGAGCCGTGTATCTCATGCTTTCCTGTGTGATACCTCTGTGCCGTGTATCTCATCCTGTCCTGTGTGATACCTCTGAGCCGTATGTAAGCCTTGCAGGTGAAGCTGGGATGCTGATGGGTTAATGTGGGAGGCTGCTGCACTGGCGCTGTGCTGCCAGCAGGGGGCAGTGTGGTTATGGCCTGGACACCTGGCTCCCCCTTCTATTCCTTGCAGCCTCCTCCGGAAGCCTTTGTACATGAGCTGTAGGGAGCGGGGATCTCCAGACTGCAGCCTGGCACTGCCCTCACCTGTGCGCCTGGCACTACCACCAGTGCTTGTGGACCCTACATGCACCCTGACACCCCAGGAGAGAGGAGCTGAGCGCTGCTGAGAGGTGAGTGCTGACCTGGGGGCCGGTGATGTGTGTGTGATCCCTATCACAGGGTGCCAGGCTGTCTGCCAGTGCCAGTCATTAGTAGATGATGGATGATCCCTGTCTGGTCACTGATGTCACTCATGCTGCCACTCAGCCCTGGCATCAATCTGTGGCAGCCGGGCATGCTGGGCACTGTAGTCCTACAGAGCCAAACTTGGTTTTCCTCTCTCAGACAGCTCTGGTATGTTACTGGTTAACATTGGCCAGAGACTTCTAGGCGGGGGCCGCCCTGTAATTAGTTTTAGGGTCACCCTCCAGGATAGTGGGGGCACAGGACAAGGGCACCCTGATATTTAAAGGGGGGAGATGTGGCCTTGTGTTAAGGACCCCTGAAATCTCTGCTTCATTATTTGATAATAGAGGAAACCTGCTACAATTTTGGGGCCAATTATGGGTGTACCCGGACCATATATAAAGGGGAAGAGCCCTGATTGTCCTTATTTTGGTTTATTCCTGCAGAAAATTTGTGTTGACGCCAACAGTTTTGTGACCTGGATTTGGGGGTGACCCCAGGGACCAGGTAGTAACAGGTGTGAGCAGGTGGGGGGGTCCTTATTCCCACTGTGGGTATATATGTGTTTGTTCGCCAGGGGAGAGCGGCTCATGACCTAATTTTCTGTGCCCTCCAGAGACGGCCTCACTTTTCGGAGTCTCGCTTGTGGTGCGTATATCTGTGTAGCCAAAAAATTAGGAGAAGGCATCGAAACTTAAAGGGATATTCCTATTAAATGTTATTGTTTGACTACAATTTTCCAATGTTCTTTATCAATTCCTCACGGTTTTCTAGATCTCTGCTTGCTGTCATGTGATCGACATCTTTGTCTATTTCCAGTGGACAGAAATCTGACCATGGTCGCACCTCGTTATAACTCACCCCTCTGATTACTTTTCCCAATGTAATGACCCTAACGAGCCGCGCACCTGTGTGACCATGGTCAGGTTCCTACAGAATGACAGTAAACAGAGATCTAGAAAAACCGGGAGGAATTGATACAGAAAGTATAGTGGGAAATTGTATCATTTTTCATATTATAAACAATAACATTAATTTGCCGAAATGGGAATATCCCTTTCATTTGGAGGAGATGCTCATTTAGCTGGAAATAATAGAAAGGATGTCATTGTAATTATTCTATAGGGACGTCATAGGGGAGGAATGTGGTGGTCAGGATATATTACATATGGAGAATCGCCTACTTTAACCAAGTTTGGGTTCTCCTTTATGTATACAGAGTGTGATTGCTTCCTTGTACCTGTGAGCCCAAACTTGTAAAATGTTTGATTCTGACCTTCCCCGGGGGTCAGAAGAATCAGGGTAACTATCTATTCTATAGCATATATAAGTCTCGTATAGCTTCCACCCCTTGGTGAGGTTTCTTTTCCCAGTTAAGGCATGTCACAGGTTACCCCTCTTTTTTGGGTTGTGACCCCCCCCCCCCCCCCCAATGGTGAAGTGTCAGATTTTGATTGGATCCACCAATCTACCAGTATCATGTCTGTAGTTCCCCACTTACCAAGTGCCACATATAATAATGTGGATAGAAAGGGGTAACAATGAATATGATTGTACAGATTTACCTTATTTTCACATACATGGCCTTTTCTGCCTTCCCTGAGCAGAATGTGTGGGAGGAGCCAGATCATTTACACATGATGGCAGTTTCCTACAAGCCTAATAATGCCTTGCATGTACTTCCTTTTGATTGGTTCCTCAACATACAATATACATACTGCACTTATCCCACAGATGTCTGTTTTACAACCAAATTTGGCTATTGCTCCCCTCTCTGAGCAAACTCTAATATGAGAGAAGTGAAGGTAGCAGCGTCCTACAAGCCTAAGGGTGAAGACACACGTGGCGTTTTTGGGCCGTTTTTAGTTAGTGCGTTTTCAGATTGTGAAAAAACGCATGCATTTTTGACAGGTTTGACCAATTATCTTAATTCAAACTGGTCAAAAACGCATGCGTTTTTTTCCAATCTGAAAACGCTCTACTAAAAACGGCCTAAAAATGCCACGTGTGTCTTCACCCTAATAGTGGAATGGATGCACCTCCTTCTGATTAGTTCCTCCATCTACTGTACACACTGTAATTTTCTTATATACAGTGACAGCCCCCTCCTCTTTCCCCACATGGCTATCTTCTTTTTGTGTTTTCCTGCTATGTATTTTTAGAAGTTCATGTAAAAGTAACAATTTTTATTGATTGCATGTTCGCTTTTGAGCTGGACTATCCCTTTATTCCTTGAATGTATCTTGACTGCAGCACTACAGGTCCGTTTGCGGCATCTTTCGCTCAGTGTGTTCAGGTGAACTGACCCTCCCTAAATTTTGTTAATGTACAATATACATAATGTAATTATCCTACGGATCTTCGTTTTCCAAACATAAGTAGCAATTCCTTCTGTCGTTGAGCAGGACCCTAACAGGAGAGTGAGAGAGACCATTGGATTCACTGCTTATGGCTGTTTCCTACAAGCCTAATAATGCCTTGCATGTGCTTTCTTCTGCTTGGTTCTTCCACCTTCAGTAAACACACTGCAATTTTCTTACATACAGTGACTCCCCCCAGCTTCAGGCTATTGTTAATGATGATATACAGAAGCGAGATTGTTCTTATATTTATCCCAATCTGTAACTCGCATTGTATAGTGGAAGTTGATAGAACTTATTTTAGACTTTCAGGACAGTAGGAAAACCTAGTAGAAGAGAACGACTTGCAACACTGTATCACTGTGCTGAAAAGTGATTTCTACTGAGCATGCCTGACATCAATAGTCTCATAGGAATAGCTATGTATGAGGAAACAGCAGGGGGCGCCACCAGTAGGGTCCACATACCTATAACGTCCTCCAATGTAGTCGGTAAAAAAATACAAGGCGAGATAAGCAGTGCCTGGCATCCGCTTATCTCCATATAAAGAGGAGCTTAGTCCTTATTAGTCCCCTGGACAGATGGTCACATGGTCAGGGGGTGCCGGCTGGTGTGACCCTGATTTCCACTCTCTGTATAGCACAGGCAGCTGTGGGTAGTGCGCGGCGATCTCCCCCTAGAGACAGAGGAGTGCGGAGGCTTTGATACAAGAACTAGACGGCTTTTATTATTCCCTCGAGGCGACCAAAGGAAATCTATACTGGAATCTCTCAGTAACACTAAGCGCACTTTTTTATCCTCGGCGGTTTTAATTGAGAGGGCCGAGAGCTTCGGCACAGATGGAAATGTATATATATCCATCCATCTATACATGTATATCTATGCACTATTAACCCCTGCACTGCTGGCGCCCCACAACCTGCACTCACTCCAGAATCCTGCAAATTCTCAGACAGGGTAATTGTTAGGGGATTAGATGAGTGGAGCGCCAGGCATTAGCGGGCAGCAGCGTGGGGAGGCCAAATGGCCCGGACTCTCACCTCCCGAGAGGGGATGGAGGGGTCAGCAGCGCAGTTGTTTGCGGTTTGCAGTCTGGAGCTCAGAACATTGCAGAAAGAAATGACATAACCCTGTACAGAGGGAACTGGAAGGAGGGGAAATATTACAAGCGGCTCCGGATAGACACTGAAAACAGATTATTTTAGATTGCATGTTCTTCTGCTGAGGAAATGTACAGCAGGGGCCAGATTCCTCTTAAAGGGCAATTACTGTAATTATTCATAGTTACATATGTGGTATCCCCTATGTACAAGAACATAACTATAATACTGCCCCCTATGTACAAGAATATAACTACTATAATACTGCCCCCTATGTACAAGAATATAACTACTATAATACTGCTCCCTATGTACAAGAATATAACTACTATAATACTGCCCCCTATGTACAGGAATATAACTACTATAATACTGCCCCCTATGTACAGGAATATAACTACTATAATACTGCCCCCTATGTACAAGAATATAACTACTATAATACTGCCCCTATGTACAAGAATATAACTACTATAATACTGCCACATATGTACAAGAATATAACTACTATAATACTGCCACATATGTACAAGAATATAACTACTATAATACTGCCCCCTATGTACAAGAATATAACTACTATAATACTGCCCCTATGTACAGGGATATAACTACTATAATACTGCTCCCTATGTACAGGAATATAACTACTATAATACTGCCCCCTATGTACAAGAATATAACTACTATAATACTGCCCCCTATGTACAAGAATATAACTACTATAATACTGCCCCCTATGTACAAGAATATAACTACTATAATACTGCCCCCTATGTACAGGAATATAACTACTATAATACTGCCCCTATGTACAAGAATATAACTACTATAATACTGCCCCCTATGTACAAGAATATAACTACTATAATACTGCCCCCTATGTACAAGAATATAACTACTATAATACTGCCCCCTATGTACAAGAATATAACTACTATAATACTGCCTCCAATGTACAGGAATATTACTACTATTATACTGCCCCCTATGTACAGGAATATAACTACTATAATACTGCCCCCTATGTACAGGAATATAACTAATATAATACTGCCCCCTATGTACAAGAATATAACTAATATAATACTGCCCCCTATGTACAAGAATATAACTACTATAATACTGCCCCCTATGTACAAGAATATAACTACTATAATACTGCCTCCTATGTACAAGAATATAATTACTATAATACTGCCCCCTATGTACAGGAATATAACTACTATAATACTGCCCCCTATGTACAAGAATATAACTACTATAATACTGCCCCCTATGTACAAGTATATAACTACTATAATACTGCCCCCTATGTACAAGAATATAACTACTATTATACTGCCCCCTATGTACAGGAATATAACTACTATAATACTGCCCCCTATGTACAGGAATATAACTACTATAATACTGCCCCTATGTACAAGAATATAACTACTATAATACTGCCACATATGTACAAGAATATAACTACTATAATACTGCCCCCTATGTACAAGAATATAACTACTATAATACTGCCCCTATGTACAGGGATATAACTACTATAATACTGCTCCCTATGTACAGGAATATAACTACTATAATACTGCCCCCTATGTACAAGAATATAACTACTATAATACTGCCCCCTATGTACAAGAATATAACTACTATAATACTGCCCCCTATGTACAAGAATATAACTACTATAATACTGCCCCCTATGTACAGGAATATAACTACTATAATACTGCCCCTATGTACAAGAATATAACTACTATAATACTGCCCCCTATGTACAAGAATATAACTACTATAATACTGCCCCCTATGTACAAGAATATAACTACTATAATACTGCCCCCTATGTACAAGAATATAACTACTATAATACTGCCTCCAATGTACAGGAATATTACTACTATTATACTGCCCCCTATGTACAGGAATATAACTACTATAATACTGCCCCCTATGTACAGGAATATAACTAATATAATACTGCCCCCTATGTACAAGAATATAACTAATATAATACTGCCCCCTATGTACAAGAATATAACTAATATAATACTGCCCCCTATGTACAAGAATATAACTACTATAATACTGCCTCCTATGTACAAGAATATAATTACTATAATACTGCCCCCTATGTACAGGGATATAACTACTATAATACTGCCCCCTATGTACAAGAATATAATTACTGTAATACTGCCCCCTATGTACAAGAATATAATTACTGTAATACTGCCCCCTATGTACAAGAATATAACTACTGTAATACTGCTCCCTATGTACAAGAATATAACTACTATAATACTGCCCCCTATGTACATGAATATAACTACTATAATACTGCCCCCTATGTACAGGAATATAACTACTATAATACTGCCCCCTATGTACAGGAATATAACTACTATAATACTGCCCCCTATGTACAGGAATATAACTACTATAATACTGCCCCCTATGTACAAGAATATAACTACTATAATACTGCCCCCTATGTACAAGAATATAACTACTATAATACTGCCCCCTATGTACAAGAATATAACTACTATAATACTGCCCCCTATGTACAAGAATATAACTACTATAATACTGCCCCCTATGTACAAGAATATAACTACTATAATACTGCCCCCTATGTACAGGAATATAACTACTATAATACTGCCCCCTATGTACAAGAATATAATTACTATAATACTGCCCCCTATGTACAGGAATATAACTGCTATAATACGGCCCCCTATGTACAAGAATATAACTACTATAATACTGCCCCCTATGTACAAGAATATAACTGCTATAATACGGCCCCCTATGTACAAGAATATAACTACTATAATACTGCCCCCTATGTACAGGAATATACCTACTATAATACTGCCCCCTATGTACAAGGATATAACTACTATAATACTGCCCCCTATGTACAAGGATATAACTACTATAATACTGCCCCCTATGTACAAGAATATAACTGCTATAATACGGCCCCCTATGTACAAGAATATAACTACTATAATACTGCCCCCTATGTACAGGAATGTAAGTGACATTTGGCACTGATCATGTAATGTTCTGATTGTTTGTTACTTTGTGTTAGGGCACTGACCCCTGCACACACAGATGTCAGGTATAATACCGCACTGTTGTATAATCTCCCCGCTTTCCTTCTATAGTCTCAGTAGAGGAGGATTGGAGGGGTTAAACATCTTGCACGCTGGCGGTAATCAGAGGCAGGCACAGTAGGGCTGCGGCTTATAATCATGTCCTCGGGAGTTCCTGGGCAGTGAAATCCATGGATCTTGCCACAAAATTCATCTCTCTGGCGTATGTAACCGCACACCGAGAGATTCACCTGGATTAACCCGTGTCTGGGGGGGGGGGGGTGCAGGGGGTTGGAGGGGTGTCTTTTGTTAGCGCTGCCCTTCCCCAGGATCCTCCAGTGACTCAGATAGCGGGATGTTTATGATACAGCAGTGCAGACTTGTTATTGCAGCAGTGGCGTACATAGAGCAGAGGAGAGC
Source organism: Engystomops pustulosus (assembly GCF_040894005.1). NCBI lineage: Eukaryota > Metazoa > Chordata > Amphibia > Anura > Leptodactylidae > Engystomops > Engystomops pustulosus. The sequence continues at coordinate 15,851,421 of NC_092418.1, forward strand.
AGTGTATGAAATGAGGCCCCCTGGTGTCTGCCTCCTGCTATTACATGTCCCAGGGTCATGCCTTAACCCCTTCCCCTATATAAAAGTTCAGGTGCTCCCTCTAACGCTGGATCCAGTCTCAGGTGGGTCCCAGCTACATGGCAGCCATTTCCCTAAAATTCATAGCCAACGCTTCATCTGTCCTCACACTGCTGTGCTCTTAGTTTCCTGCATCGAACTGTTCCTTCCTTTTTGCTCCAAGTAAGAGGTAAAGCTTATGGTACAGCACAGTGCAGAGAGCTAGGGACACAACAGTGTGAGGACACGCCCCCAGTATAATCCTGGAACATAAATCAATATTTCACAGTCCTGCTGCTACTAACAGCGTACACAAAGGTCTGATTACACATCTCTCCAGTGACCATAGTTATCATTGTCTGTAGAGAGATAAGAGCACAGCAGTGTGTGGAGAAGCACTTAGTGCTACATAGATACTACAATATCTATCCGTTCATCACAGTCCTGCTGCTACTAACAACATACACCAAATATGAATAGAATACACAACGCTCTTTGTAGTTTGCATAGTGGTTGGTGCACAAGTAAGGGAACCGCCCTCTTCTCATTCATGCAGTGGGATTCTCACAATCCATATATCACAGTCCTGCTGCTACTAGCAACATACACAAAGGTACGATTACACAAATCTCCAAGGCTAAAACCTTACACTGACTGCAGAGAGAATAGAGCACAGCAGTGTGAGGACATGTCCCCAGTGCTACAATCTTGGAACATAAACCTATTTTTCACAGTCCTGCTGCTACTAACAACAAACACAAAGGTCTGCTGTCTGATTGGTTATTCTGTGAGGGCTCCTAGTAAAATACCATGGGGCCTGAAACAGGTGTGAACATGGCCTAACGTGTGTGAGATAAATGTGCGCGGCGCAGGCTATTAGTTTCCCCGCGCACATACTGTCTGTCTGTCGGGCCAGTGAAGCGCGTTGCCGTCAGTCACTTTTAGATGACATCTGCAGAGATGATTGATAACAGAAAGCAATAGTTCACACGCTGCTGCACAAGAACGATGAGATTTTATACACTGGGAGATTTCTTTCATCTGGAACCTGATTATCCGGAATGTCAGGTGAAATTGCTTTGGGATAAGGAAGTCCCATCTGGTCATCTGGTGTTTTTGGAGGAGGCAAGCAAACGCCTGGCCCCTCGCCTCACCCCAGAACAGCGTTATCTGAGTGTAATACTAGTGTCATAGCTATACCTCCAGGTCTAGGGGGCGCTGTGGTGCTAAATGATCTGCTACATTGTGATCACTGGTGGGTAAAAGCCTTGTGAGCCCTCAGCCAATCAGCAGAGCCATAACTGGTCACCTGTCACTCCCCTACAGGCCTGTCACAGGAAGAGATTTTTATGGTTTGGGCAGGGGCATAACTAGGAGAGGCAGGGACCCATAGTAGACCTCTGAATGGCCCCCCCCCCAAAATTTACATATTTGTATACTCACATGAGTTACAATCACACACCATAATACACTTGTGTATACAAAAAACATTTTATATACTTATATACATACAGCATATACATACAAACACGTACCGTATATAATAAACTTATATACTCACCCTCCAGCGTCCCGATGCTCCAAGCGGCTCCCCGATGTCGTCTCCTCTTCTGTCTTCTTTAACTGCAGGCATGGGCGCGGCCATGTTATCTTCCTGCCGTCCGGCACATGCTATGATGTCAGCAGCGGCCGCGTCATGGTATGCGCCTGCTGAAAGAAAACATGGCCACGTCCATGCCGGCAGTTAAAGAAGAGGAGCCACGTGGTAGAGAGGAGACAAGCCACACCGACAAAGGGGAGCCGCGCCGAGCATCGGAGGGTGAGTATATAAGTTTTTTTTTTTTTTTTTAAGTGCGGGGGGGGGGGGGGGTCTGCTGGCTGTATACTAAATGGGGGCTGACAGGCTGTAAACTACTGGGGGCTAGAAGGCTGTATACTACATGGGGGCTGGCTGGCTGTATACTACATGGGGGCTGGCTGTATACTACATGGGTGTGGCTGGCTGTACATGGGGGCTTGCTGGCTATATACTACTGGGGGCTTGCTGGCTATATACTACTGGGGGCTTGCTGGCTATATACTACTGGGGGCTTGCTGGATATGTACTGGGGGGGGGGGGGTCTGTGACCAATGCATTTCCCACCCTCGGCTTATATTCAAGTCAATAGTTTTTCCCAGTTTTTGGTGGTAAAATTAGGGGTCTCGGCTTATACCTGGGTCGACTTATACTCGAGTATATACGGTACAATGCCATGCACAGACATAGAGCATATACACACCATACATACATACATACATACACATACAATACCATACACAGACATACAGTATATAGACACCATATATACATAAACACACATACAATACCATACACAGACATACAGCATATACACATACAGTATATAAACACCCAATACACCAAATGCAAGGGACCTCTAACACTGTGGGCCCCATAGTAGCTACTATGTCTGCTAACCTTGTAGTTATGCCCCTGGGTTTGAGGTCTGCCTCTGGTCTGATTAATGAGTCTAGCCTGGAGTCTCGTTAATCTTTGTGTCTGGTCAGGGGTCTTTTATTAAAAGGGTCTTTAGGTAGTATATTGTTATGGCCTCATAGGACAGGGCATCATTATCAAATCAGAGGGGGTCGTACATCTGGTTGCAGAGGGTTATCAGACTCGCCCTATGTAATTTTGGTGACCTTTCTTATGGATGAGTAAAAGGGGTATGAATATATTTTGGGGGTTAGAATCTCATATAAAAAAATAATAATATGAGGGAGCTGAGTATACCCCGGTGCGGCGGTGATAATAATATGAGGGAGCTGAGTATACCCTGGGGACGGGGGTGATAATAACATGAGGGAGCTGAATATACCCTGGTGCGGTGGTGATAATAATATGAGGGAGCCGAGTATACCCTGGGGGCGAGGGTGATAATAATATGATGGAGCTAAGTATACCCTGGGGGCGGGGGTGATAATAATATGAGCGAGCTGAGTATACCCTGGGGGCAGGGGTGATAATAATATGAGCGAGCTGAGTGTACTCTGGGGGTGGGGGTGATAATAACATGAGGGAGCTGAATAAACCCTGGCGCGGTGGTGATAATATTATGAGGGAGCTGAGTATACCCTGGGGGCGGGGGTGATAATAATAGAAAGGGACTGAGTATACCCTGGGGGCGGGGCTGATAATAATAGAAAGGGACTGAGTATAACCTGAGGGAGGGTGATAATAATATGAGGAAACTGAGTATACCCTGGGGGGCGGGAGAGATAATAATATGAGGGAGCTGAGTATACCCTGTGGGCGGGGGTGATAATAATACGAGAGAGCTGAATATACCCTGGGGACAGGGTGATAATAATATGAGGAAATTGAGTATACCCTGTGGGCGGAGTGATAATATTATGAGAGAGCTGAGCATACCCTGGGGGCGGGGGTGATAATAATATGATTGAGCTGATTTTACCCTGGGGGCGGGGGTGATAATAATATTAGGGAGCTGAGTATATCCTGGGGACGGGGGTGGTAATAATATGAGAGAGCTGAGTATACCATGAGGGCGGGGGTGGTAATAATATGAGGGAGCTGAGTATACCCTGGGGGCGGGGCTGATAATAATATGAGGAAACTGAGTATAACCTGGGGGTGGGGGTGATAATAATATGAGGGAGCTGATTTTACCCTGGGGGTGGGGGTGATAATAATATGATGGAGCTGAGTATACCCTGGGGGCGGGGTTGATAATAATATGAGGGAACTGAGTATACCCTGGGTTTGGTCTAGGGTCTGATAATATAAGGGGACTAAGTATATTTTGAGATTTAACTGGGGTCTAATTTAGGGGGTATGGTTTGAGAACTGTCTGGGGTCTAATAGGGGTCTGGAGCCTGAATTTATCTAGATAAATTGGTTAGGGGTCTAAAATATAATATCAATAGATGAAGCGCAGCTCTTACTTAGAGTAAGTGGGAGCTGCACCTGTAGTTACGTACATGTAGTTATCTGTGTGCTTTTTGTATGTGCTACCCAATAGCTGATCATTGCAGGGGCCGGGTGTTAATAACTGGAAAACCTCTTTAATATACGGTAAGTATATAAGATTGTATTACACCCCGCCCCCTATTATATAATTTCTGCCCGCCATTAGGGCCTCTTCCTTTGTAGCGGCTTTGAAGGAGTCTGTAATAGTCTGAGGAGTGCTTTATATTCAGGGAAATGCCCTTTAAGCTTATTTGGAAGCAATGTCAGAGGCGCCAGCGTTCCACCCCGCCGCCAGGCTGCAGAGCGTTAGAAGAGGCCGGCGATGAGATTCTGAATCATTTGATAGAGTTCAGTGCGTCTCAGCGGGGAGTTGATGGTATGAGCAGGACTCTGCTGCAGAGCTGAACGCTCGCCTCGTACAAAGCAGCTTTGTCTCGCTCGCCGCCTTCTCATCTGTGATCCTGAGCCGATAGCGCCGCGCTGCAGACAGATTTTTCTGTCGGTTCCGTTGCCAGGCAGATGTGGCGTTCCCGTCCTTGGGGCCGGTACCCGCATGGAGGTCTTGGGTCGGCGTCTGCAGCTGTTGTAGGAGAGTAGGACGCGGTGTCGCTGCCAGCTAATAGACTACGCCAAAGCCTGCCAACTCTATCGCTTACAACATGCCGTACATGTTGTCACCGTCGTGTCGCCCATCTTATCAGCAGGCACCTGCGAAAAACAAAAACAAAAGGAATTGGTAGTATTTTTCCGCCGTTTATCCGAAATTAAAGGAGTTTCTGGGGTAAAAACGATACTAAAGAATCCACTAATTGAGTGATATATCAGATTTTAAGGGGTCTAACACCCAGTGCCCCCAAAATCGACTGCGGAAAGCCCCTTTATCTGCATAGTGGCCAAACCAAGTAACTACAGTTTAGCTTTCACTGAAATGACTGATCTGCAGTAACCTGGCCTGGCCACTACAATGATAACAGCGCTCTCTGCTACCTCCGTCGGCAGCCATACTTCCTGAGGATTGAAATTCCTCGTAATTTTCCAGATTATTGGACCGGATGTAAAAATTTCCAGACATCGGGATCAGCAATTGGGACTATAACATTTAAGGAAACTGCTCTACGAACTCATTACATGATTTAACTAAATGTCCACTTTTTTTTTGATGAAATACTTAAGGTTTATGTCTATTTTCTGAAATCTGCCACAGATTTCAGTCAGAATCTGTCTCAATAACTAGAATCCAGCACATAAAGGGTTACGTGGCCTGAAATGTGCGGTGTTTTGGATACGTCTTTTCTCTGAGGTAAAAAAATCTCCTCAGATCGCGGCATTCGCAAGCAGCTTTACGATAGATGGCGTCTGGTTGCTATGGGTTACTACACGGTTATTTTTTACCTGCATTTTCTTCCTCTTACATAGAAAAATCTGGAATCGTTTAAGTCTCCATTATAGAAAGCCGGAGATTTATTAGACATGGAGGAGCCTGGAATAAATGGCGCTTAGAGATTGCGGGAAAATAAAACGTGAGGTGAACTGAAATAGCGAGATCAAAGGAAACCCCATCGGCCAGACATCTGGATTCATTTTTTCCTACTTTCTGTATATTACGGCTCCTCTGTGTCGCGTACTTGTATTATGGTTAACGTCAAGGACTGCAGTTCACCCCAATATCGCTCTCTCGGGGTCCGGGAAGCTAAATCTGAGGGGCTTTCTGATGGGGTCCTTACACTATGGTCATATTTGTGCTGCCTGTCATGTGGGGGTAGTCACTGGTAATATCCTTACATAATATGTGCTGAGGTATGTCATATTTTGAGGGTCTCGGTTTTTCGGTACCCTCTGTTTTCCTGCTTTGGGGATTCCTGGATAAACATGGATCACATATTATCTGGGTTCTGTGTAAAGGGATTATGGCTCAAATCCCATAAACGTAAGACAAGTGCAGGTTGCTGGAGGGGGCCCACAATTGGGGCCCCCACAAAATAGCCACATATGTTTTATTGTTGTGGATAGGGGATACATGTCTTTTGTGGCAACACCCCTTTAAGTATAGGTCATCAATGTTTAATCCTAGAACGTGTACTTTTATGCAAATTAGCTTCTAGGTCACCACCACCATTTACAAAATGACTGCCCTCTCTGAAGAAAGAATAAGGGTCATGGCACACGTGGCGTTTTGAACAATTTTTTGGCCCGTTTTTCAGCAGTCCGTTAAAACCGCGTGCGTTTTTGACAGGTTTGACCAATTATCTTAATTCAAACTGTTCAAAAACTTTCAAATTTCCAAAATGTAATGGACTGCTTAAAAACAGGCCAAAAACGCATGCCATCACCCTAATACAGGTGCACTAAAATGCATAGCCCCGCCTCTGATGCACCGAAAACTAATTTACATAAAAACACAACAGAATTTCCTCTGACATAACAGTTGGAATCAGGAAACAGATGTATCTATATATATCTTATATCTATGGCAGATTGTATAATAAAAATATCTTCTATATGTAGAATTTTCGAGTATGTTCTAGTTTGATCCGACGCATTTCGCGGCTCACACAGTGTTAATACGGCTACAATATGTGCCCACTCTGTCCTGCCCAGCAGCCACTATGTGCGCGCTCAGGCTGTGTGTTTCGGAGGATGTGTGTGGGGCACGGAGCCCGCTAATCTCTTTTTAATTGGTGTGCTCGGAACGGCTGGGTAGAGAAATGACAAAACCCAACGACAAGAAGGCTCATGCCTCTGCAACACATTCATCTTCTGTTCTGTAGCGCGCGGGGAACAGGCACCTTCTGCAAAGGAACAGCTAATCCCCAGCTCAGCGCTCGCGGGGCGCACCGGGTGTGAGGCGCAGGCACCAGCCAGTCCTGATATTTATTCTCAGGTCCTTGGAGGACCAGTCAAACGCCGCGCTGCATTGATTCCCGGCTCCGCTCGCACCCGCACACAGGTTGTCATTTTTTTTTTGTTTTGCTTTATTCTTTGTCAACAGGAAAAGGAAATAGAAAAAAATCTGTTGTTCTGAAGAAGGGACAGAGGTGTCAGGGAGAACTGCAGTCACCTGAGGGAGAGAGATGGAGGGGCATTGTTCTAGAAAGATTACTTATAAGATCCTGATCTATCTATCTCAAATATATCTATCTATATCATATATATCTATGTCATTATCTATGTATTTTTGTCTATCTACCATGTATACTCTAGTATAAACCGAGGCTCCTAATTTTACCACAAAAAAACTGGGAAAACCTGTTGAAACGAGTATAAGCCTAGGGTGAGAAATGCATTGGTCACAGCCTCCTCCCAGTATATAGCTATTCAGGCTCCTGCCTCCAGTATATAGCTATTCAGGCTCCTGCCTCCAGTATATAACTATTCAGGCCCCTGCCCCCAGTATATAGCTATTTAGGCTCCTGCCTCCAGTATATAGCTATTCAGGCTCCTGCCCCCAGTATATAGCTATTTAGGCTCCTGCCCCCAGTATATAGCTATTCAGGCCCCTGCCCCCAGTATATAGCTATTCAGGCCCCTGCCCCCAGTATATAGCTATTCAGGCTCCTGCCTCCAGTATATAGCTATTCAGGCTCCTGCCTCCAGTATATAGCTATTCAGGCTCCTGCCTCCAGTATATAGCTATTCAGGCCCCTGCCCCCAGTATATAGCTATTTAGGCTCCTGCCCCCAGTATATAGCTATTTAGGCTCCTGCCTCCAGTATATAGCTATTTAGGCTCCTGCCCCCAGTATATAGCTATTCAGGCCCCTGCCCCCAGTATATAGCTATTCAGGCCCCTGCCCCCAGTATATAGCTATTCAGGCCCCTGCCCCCAGTATATAGCTATTCAGGCTCCTGCCTCCAGTATATAGCTATTCAGGCTCCTGCCTCCAGTATATAGCTATTCAGGCCCCTGCCCCCAGTATATAGCTATTCAGGCTCCTGCCCCCAGTATATAGCTATTCAGGCTCCTGCCCCCAGTATATAGCTATTCAGGCTCCTGCCCCCAGTATATAGCTATTCAGGCTCCTGCCCCCAGTATATAGCTATTCAGGCTCCTGCCCCCAGTATATAGCTATTCAGGCCCCTGCCCCCAGTATATAGCTATTCAGGCCCCTGCCCCCAGTATATAGCTATTCAGGCCCCTGCCCCCAGTATATAGCTATTCAGGCCCCTGCCCCCAGTATATAGCTATTCAGGCCCCTGCCCCCAGTATATAGCTATTCAGGCCCCTGCCCCCAGTATATAGCTATTCAGGCCCCTGCCCCCAGTATATAGCTATTCAGGCCCCTGCCCCCAGTATATAGCTATTCAGGCTCCTGCCTCCAGTATATAGCTATTCAGGCTCCTGCCTCCAGTATATAGCTATTCAGGTCCCTGCCCCCAGTATATAGCTATTCAGGCCCCTGCCCTCAGTATATAGCTATTCAGGCCCCTGCCCCCAGTATATAGCTATTCAGGCCCCTGCCCCCAGTATATAGCTATTCAGGCCCCTGCCCCCAGTATATAGCTATTCAGGCCCCTGCCCCCAGTATATAGCTATTCAGGCCCCTGCCCCCAGTATATAGCTATTCAGGCCCCTGCCCCCAGTATATAGCTATTCAGGCCCCTGCCCCCAGTATATAGCTATTCAGGCCCCTGCCCCCAGTATATAGCTATTCAGGCCCCTGCCCCCAGTATATAGCTATTCAGGCCCCTGCCCCCAGTATATAGCTATTCAGGCCCCTGCCCCCAGTATATAGCTATTCAGGCCCCTGCCCCCAGTATATAGCTATTCAGGCCCCTGCCCCCAGTATATAGCTATTCAGGCCCCTGCCCCCAGTATATAGCTATTCAGGCCCCTGCCCCCAGTATATAGCTATTCAGGCCCCTGCCCCCAGTATATAGCTATTCAGGCCCCTGCCCCCAGTATATAGCTATTCAGGCCCCTGCCCCCAGTATATAGCTATTCAGGCCCCTGCCCCCAGTATATAGCTATTCAGGCCCCTGCCCCCAGTATATAGCTATTCAGGCCCCTGCCCCCAGTATATAGCTATTCAGGCCCCTGCCCCCAGTATATAGCTATTCAGGCCCCTGCCCCCAGTATATAGCTATTCAGGCCCCTGCCCCCAGTATATAGCTATTCAGGCCCCTGCCCCCAGTATATGGCTATTCAGGCCCCTGCCCCCAGTATATGGCTATTCAGGCCCCTGCCCCCAGTATATAGCTATTCAGGCCCCTGCCCCCAGTATATGGCTATTCAGGCCCCTGCCCCCAGTATATGGCTATTCAGGCCCCTGCCCCCAGTATATGGCTATTCAGGCCCCTGCCCCCAGTATATGGCTATTCAGGCCCCTGCCCCCAGTATATGGCTATTCAGGCCCCTGCCCCCAGTATATGGCTATTCAGGCCCCTGCCCCCAGTATATGGCTATTCAGGCCCCTGCCCCCAGTATATGGCTATTCAGGCCCCTGCCCCCAGTATATGGCTATTCAGGCCCCTGCCCCCAGTATATGGCTATTCAGGCCCCTGCCCCCAGTATATGGCTATTCAGGCCCCTGCCCCCAGTATATGGCTATTCAGGCCCCTGCCCCCAGTATATGGCTATTCAGGCCCCTGCCCCCAGTATATGGCTATTCAGGCCCCTGCCCCCAGTATATGGCTATTCAGGCCCCTGCCCCCAGTATATGGCTATTCAGGCCCCTGCCCCCAGTATATGGCTATTCAGGCCCCTGCCCCCAGTATATGGCTATTCAGGCCCCTGCCCCCAGTATATGGCTATTCAGGCCCCTGCCCCCAGTATATGGCTATTCAGGCCCCTGCCCCCAGTATATGGCTATTCAGGCCCCTGCCCCCAGTATATGGCCAGCCTGGTCCTGGAATATGGCCAGCCAGCCCCTGGAATATGGCCAGCCAGCCCCCTGCCCCCGGTGTATGGCCAACACATAAAAAAAGAAAGTCAATACTCACCTTTCCAACGCCCCCCCTACAGGTCTTCTTTTCTTCTGTCTAGCAGGGGCAGGTCTGTGTAATGTTGCGATGCACAGGCTCTAACATCGGCCGCTGCTGCCATCTTCACTCCAAGTGGGTGTGGAGGGGTATAAAGGGGGTTGTGGTTCCTGCCCCGCACCTGCACACTGACTATACTAGCCTCCATCCATACAGGCACAGTCTAGGGCGCAGCGGCCCGCTAGGAAGAGCCTCCTGATTAGAGATGAGCGAACACTAAAATGCTCGGGTACTCGTTATTCGAGACGAACTTTTCCCGATGCTCGAGTGCTCGTCTCGAATAACGAACCCCATTGAAGTCAATGGGAGACTCGAGCATTTTTCAAGGGGACCAAGGCTCTGCACAGGGAAGCTTGGCCAAACACCTGGAAACCTCAGAAAAGGATGGAAACACCACGGAAATGGACAGGAAACAGCAGGGGCAGCATGCATGGATGCCTCTGAGGCTGCATAATCGCAACATTATGCCAAAATTATGGGCAACAGCATGGCCATGACAGAGTGACAGAATGAAGCTAGATAGCATCTAAAACATCCAATAATTGACCCTGACACTATAGGGGACGGCATGCAGAGGCAGCGGCAGCAGGCTAGAGAGTGTCATGGCGACATACCCTAAATGGACTCAGGCTTCAAACCAATGGGTGGCAGAGAGGAACCAAAGGAGGTGAGCAAGAAGCGCTCAAATAATATCGGTACATGATAAAAGTTTGCCAGTATATTTTGTGGATTACACAGCAGGGTGGCGACAAAGTTAACATGGAAGCCATGAAAACAACCCAAAATTCTGCCTGACACAGCTCGTTTGATAAGGGGACCATGTATGGAGGCAGTGAACTAGTAGTAGATTAAAGGTGCTGCAACTATGTTAGTTGGATCTTGGGATGGAGCTGGCGCTCCGCTGCCAGGCAAGCTTTCGCCAATCCAAGCCCCTGTCTATAGGCTACTCCCCAAACAGCACTTCTAAGAACCTTTTGTATAAGATCAAGTGTAGTAGCGTTCTTATAAGTTTAGGATATGGCGGGTGAGGGGAATGTAAACAGCTGCGCAAGAAGCGCTGAAATAATATCGGTAAATGATAAAAGTTTGCCAGTATTTTTTGTGGATTACACAGCAGGGTGGCGACAAAGTTAACAAGTTTGTTGTGGAAGCCATGAAAACAACCCAAAATTCTGCCTGACACAGCTCGTTTGATAAGGGGACCATGTATGCTTACAGTTCATGCCAGTCGCTGCACTGGCTGCCAGTCTCCTTTCGAATACAGTTTAAAATAATAATAACCCTCATCCATAAAGCTCTGTATAATGCTGCACCCCCCTACCTCTCCTCTCTTATCTCAGTCTATCGCCCAACCCGTGCTCTTAGATCCGCCAGTGATCTTAGATTAACCTCTACCCTAGTGCGGACCTCCCACTCGCGTCTCCAAGACTTCTCTAGAGCTGCACCAATTCTATGGAATGCTCTGCCCCGGACTATCAGACTAATACCTAACCTCCAAAGTTTCAAACGTGGTCTTAAAACCCATTTCTTTAGGCAAGCCTATAACACTCATTAACTGCATGAAGTTTTAACTCTTCTACTAACCCGTCCTCCCATCTGTTATCCAGCAACCAACAGGCACCAGACTTCTCTGCAGTCCCATTCACCCTGGACCTGGTATATAAGATGACGGCTGAGTGGTTCAAGCGACAGCAATTCCATTTATTATATTTTGTTCTATTCCCTAAGAAGAATGGCTTGACCATTAAATATTCTTTTACCTCGTGTTACCCCATCATCTTCATAAACCGTAAGCTCTGGCGAGCAGGGACCTCACTCCTGTTGTTCCATACAAATGTTGTGCTCTGTTACATTACATTTGTATTTGTTTCCTATGATTTGTAAAGCGCTACAGAATATGATGGCGCTATATAAATAAAGATTATTATTATTATTATTATTATGGAGGCAGTGAACTAGTAGTAGATTAAAGGTGCTGCAACTATGTTAGTTGGATCTTGGGATGGAGCTGGCGCTCTGCAGCCAGGCGAGCTTTCGCCAATCCAAGCCCCTGTCTCTAGGCTACTCCCCAAACAGCACTTCTAAGAACCATTTGTATAAGATCAAGTGTAGTAGCGTTCTTATAAGTTTGGGATATGGCGGGTGAGGGGAATGTAAACAGCTGCGCAAGAAACGCTGAAATAATATCGGTTAATCATAAAAGTTTGCCAGTATATTTTGTGGATAACACAGCAGGGTGGCGACAAAGTTAACAACTTTGATGTGGAATCCATGAAAACAACCCAAATTTCTGCCTGACACACCTCGTTTGATAAGGGGAGGATGTATGGAGGCAGCTATATGGACGACTTTTGGAGGTAGCAATGGAGACAACGTGTGGAGGCTGCTATGGAGACAATTTAATTTGGATAGTGCCTGTATGTGGCAGTCCCAAAAAGTTTTCAAACCAGAGGAGCAGGTAGGTGTCCCTCCAGAAAAATGGAATAGATTGAGTGCATGTATGTGGCAGTCCCAAAAAGTTTTCAAACCAGAGGAGCAGGTAGGTGGCCCTCCAGAAAAATGGAATAGATTGAGTGCCTGTATGTGGCAGTCCCAAAAATTGTTTCAAACAGAGGACCGGGTAGGTGGCCCTCCAGAAAAATTAAATGCATAAAGTACTATAGCAAGAGCCAGTGGGCCCTGTCAAAAAATAGCCATTTTCCTCTGCTTTACTGTACAAAGAGGAGGAGAAGGAGGAAAATGAGGAGGAGGAGGAGTGGATCAATTATTCAGGTTGAGCTTCCTTCACCTGGTGGAGATTGGAAATTCTGAGAAATCCAGCCTTTATTCATTTTAATAAGCGTCAGCCTGTCAGCGCTGTCAGTCGACAGGCGTGTACGCTTATCTGTGATGATGCCACCAGCTGCACTGAAAACCCGCTCGGACAAGACGCTAGCGGCAGGGCAGGCAAGAACCTCCAAGGCGTACAGCGCCAGTTCGTGCCACATGTCCAGCTTTGAAACCCAGTAGTTGTAGGGAGCTGTGTGATCATTTAGGACGATGGTATGGTCAGCTACGTACTCCCTCACCATCTTTCTGTAAAGATCAGCCCTACTCTGCCGAGACTGGGGACAGGTGACAGTGTCTTGCTGGGGTGACATAAAGCTGGCAAAAGCCTTGTAAAGCGTACCCTTGCCAGTGCTGGACAAGCTGCCTGCTCGCCTACTCTCCCTCGCTACTTGTCCCGCAGAACTACGCACTCTGCCGCTAGCGCTGTCAGAAGGGAAATACTGTTTCAGCTTGTGCACCAGGGCCTGCTGGTATTCATGCATTCTCACACTCCTTTCCTCTGCAGGGATGAGAGTGGAAAGATTTTGCTTGTACCGTGGGTCCAGGAGAGTGAACACCCAGTAATCGGTGCTGGAATAAATTCTTTGAACGCGAGGGTCACGGGATAGGCAGCCTAGCATGAAATCTGCCATATGCGCCAGAGTACCAACGCGTAAGAATTCACTCCCCTCAGTGGCCTGACTGTCCATTTCCTCCTCCTCCAACTCCTCTTCTTCTGCCCATACACGCTGAACAGTGAAGGACTCAACAATGGTCCCCTCTTGTGTCTCGCCAACATTCTCCTCCTCTTCCTCCTCATCCTCCTCCACCTCCACCTCCTCCGATATGCGCTGAGAAACAGACCTGAGGGTGCTTTGGCTATCAACAAGGGAATCTTCTTCCCCCGTCTCTTGTGACGAGCGCAAAGCTTCCGACTTCATGCTGATCAGAGAGTTTTTCAACAGGCCAAGCAGCGGGATGGTGAGGCTGATGATGGCGGCATCGCCACTGACCATCTGTGTTGACTCCTCAAAGTTACTCAGCACCTGACAGATATCAGACATCCACGTCCACTCCTCATTGTAGACTTGAGGAAGCTGACTGACCTGACTACCAGTTCTGGTGGAAGTTGACATCTGGCAGTCTACAATCGCTCTGCGCTGCTGGTAAACTCTGGATAACATGGTCAGTGTTGAATTCCACCTCGTGGGCACGTCGCACAACAGTCGGTGAGCGGGCAGTTGGAGGCGGCGCTGCGCTGCCCTGAGAGTGGCAGCATCTGTGCTGGACTTCCTGAAATGCGCACAGATGCGGCGCACCTTCGTGAGCAAATCAGACAGATTGGGGTATGTCTTGAGGAAACGCTGAACTATCAGATTTAACACATGGGCCAGGCATGGCACATGTGTCAGTCTGCCGAGTTGCAGAGCCGCCACCAGGTTACGGCCGTTGTCACACACAACCATGCCTGGCTTCAGGTTCAGCGGTGCCAGCCACAGATCAGTCTGCGCCGTGATGCCCTGTAATAGCTCTTGGGCGGTGTGCCTTTTGTCGCCTAGGCTCAGCAGTTTGAGCACCGCCTGCTGTCGCTTAGCGACGGCACTGCTGCTGTGCCTAGAGCTACCGACTGATGGCGCCGTGCCCACGGATGGTAGTTCGGAGGAGGAGGTGGAGGAGGGGTGGGAGGAGGAGGAGGCATAGTAGGCCTGAAACACCTGGACCGAGGTAGGCCCCGCAATCCTCGGCGTCGGCAGTATATGACCAGCCCCAGGGTCAGACTCGGTCCCAGCCTCCACCAAGTTAACCCAATGTGCCGTCAGCGATATATAGTGGCCCTGCCCGGCAGCACTCGTCCACGTGTCCGTGGTCAGGTGGACCTTGTCAGAAACGGCGTTGGTCAGGGCACGGGTGATGTTGTCTGACACATGCTGGTGCAGGGCTGGGACGGCACATCGGGAAAAGTAGTGGCGGCTGGGGACCGAATACCGAGGGGCGGCCGCCGCCATGAGGTTGCGAAAGGCCTCGGTCTCTACTAGCCTATAGGGCAGCATCTCCAGGCTAAGCAATCTGGAGATGTGCACATTAAGGGCTTGGGCGTGCGGGTGGGTTGCACTATATTTGCGTTTCCGCTCCAGCGTCTGGGGTATGGAGAGCTGAACGCTGGTGGATGCTGTGGAGGATCGTGGAGGCGACGATGGGGTTTTTGTGGCAGGGTCCTGGGCAGGGGGCTGACTATCAGCTGACACAGGGGAAGGAGCAGTGGTGTGCACGGCCGGAGGTGAACGGGCTTGTTGCCACTGAGTGGGGTGTTTAGCATTCATATGCCTGTGCATACTGGTGGTAGTTAAGCTAGTAGTGGTGGAACCCCTGCTGAGCCTGGTTTGGCAAATGTTGCACACCACAGTCCGTCGGTCATCCGGTGTTTCCTTAAAGAACCTCCAGACTTCTGAAGATCTAGCCCTCGCCGCAAGAGCCCTCACCACGGGAGCTTCACTAGTTGACACATTTGGCGCTGATGCACCAGCTCTGGCCCTGCCTCTCCGTCTGGCCCCACCACTGCCTCTTCCAACCTGTTCTGGTCGAGGACTCTTCTCCGTCTCAGAAGCACTGTGTTCACCCGGCCTCTCAACCCAGCTTGGGTCTGTCACCTCATCATCCTCCGATCCCTCAGTCTGCTCCCCCCTCGGACTTCCTGCCCTGACAACAACTTCCCCACTGTCTGACAACCGTGTCTCCTCATCGTCGGACACCTCTTTACACACTTCCACTACGTCAAGAAGGTCATCATCACCCACAGACTGTGACTGGTGGAAAACCTGGGCATCGGAAAATTGCTCAGCAGCAACCGGACAAGTGGTTTGTGACTGTGGGAAGGGTCCAGAAAACAGTTCCTCAGAGTATGCCGGTTCAAATGCCAAATTTTCCTGGGAGGGGGCAGACTGGGGGGGAGGAGGCTGAGGTGCAGGAGCTGGAGGAGTGGCGATTTCGGTGACATGGGTGGACTGCGTGGAAGACTGACTGGTGGACAAATTGCTCGAAGCATTGTCAGCAATCCACGACATCACCTGTTCGCACTGTTCTGGCCTCAACAGTGCTCTACCACGAGTCCCAGTAACTTCAGACATGAACCTAGGGAGTGTAGCTCTGCGGCGTTCCCCTGCTCCCTCATCAGCAGGTGGTGTCTCACCCCGCCCAGGACCACGGCCTCTGACCCCTGCAGTAGTTGGACGCCCACGTCCCCGCCCTCGTCCTCTACCCCTAGCCCTGGGGTTAAACATTTTTAAAATGAGAGTTATAACTTTATTTTTTTTTTAACTTTTTTTTTGTGTTTTTTGTTTTTTTTTGTGTTTTTGAGTTTTTAAAACCAAACGATGCTATCCTATTGCTATGGCTATTTTCTAGCCAAGTATGAAAGCACACTACTGTGCCAGATGAGATGACGCTGAGTTATTAAACAAAATAAACGTAAAATAAAAAAGGACAAATGGCAGACTGTGCCTAATTGAAATCCAACCCCTACTAAATTTTCCCACTTCGGTCTTTGCTATGGATATGTGCGTCACTAAGCGCAAAACACAGCGGTCGCAAGTCTCACTACAAATTGCTCACAATTGGCTAGTAGATGCACTGCAGCAAGTACAGCCACCAGCAGATCAACCAGAAATCAAATATATAGAACGCTACTGTAGGCGTAAGTAAGCTGTTTGGATTCTCCTATGGCTATTTTCTAGCCAAGTATGAAAGCACACTACTATGCCAGATGAGATGACACTGAGTTATTAAACAAAATAAACGTAAAAAAAAAAGTTAATGGCAGACTGTGCCTAATTGAAATCAAACCCCTACTGAATTTTCCCACTTCGGTCTTTGCTATGGATATGTGTGCCACTAAGAGCTAAACACAACGGTAGCAAGTCCCCCTGCTAATTCCTCACAAAATGGTACTAGATGCAAATAAAAAAAAAAAAAGTAGAACGTTATTGTAGCTCTAAGAAGGGCTGTTGGGTTCTTGGAGAATCACTCCTGCCTAACAGTAAGCTAATAGAACACCCTAACACTTTCCCTGACCAGCAGCAGCTCTCTCCCTAGCGGCATCCAGAGACAGAATGATCCGAGCAGCGCGGCCAGCGGCTAGTCTATCCCAGGGTCACCTGATCTGGCCAGCCAACCACTGCTATCGACGTGTAAGGGTACCACGTCATGCTGGGTGGAGTGCAGAGTCTCCTGGCTTGTGATTGGCTCTGTTTCTGGCCGCCAAAAAGCAAAACGGCGGGAGCTGCCATTTTCTCGAGCGGGCGAAGTATTCGTCCGAGCAACGAGCAGTTTCGAGTACGCTAATGCTCGACCGAGCATCAAGCTCGGACGAGCATGTTCGCTCATCTCTACTCCTGATAGATCTGGTGGTGCCAGCATCATACACTGGTGCACTTGGCGCCAGGGTATGATAAATGTGTCCCATAGATATATAGATGTATATGAGATAGATATATGATGGACATGAGCTAGTTAGATGGAAGATATATAGATATAGAGAGTCAAATAGCTGTGAGATATACATAGAATAAGATCAATAAATAGATATCTTATGGATCTATATTTCTCATTGCCGTTGCTCCTGTATATCTGCCCGGTGCTGGATTCTGTATATAGCCACATGTAATATACCGCATGTTTTATATTTAGCTCATATGCTCATTTTCTCCCCCATTTCTGACATATTCCCGCTGGGACAGGAAGCAAATACAGCAAACTGCAGCAGACACTGAGCACTGCCACTCGCCGGATCATCTCGCGCAGACCGCCGGGGAGCCGCGATGCGTCATCTGTCACTACATCCCATAAATACACGGATAATATCTCACATTAATGGAGTCTACCACACATCTTGGCTTTGTCCGGCCAGGGATGGAGAGCAAAAATGCCCTAAATATTTGATAAAGGAGAAACACGTCTTATTTACAGGCCCCTTCATATGTCCCTGTGGTCTTGTTACAGAGGCTTTTATTAACCCTTCGAGGGAATGAGCTGTGATAATGTGGCAGTCTCACAGGAGCTGATGGGTGACAAAAGCTAAAAGCATGGACTAAGAGGCGGCCGTACAATACACGGCGGACATGGAGTTACCACACAGGTCTCCTTACCCCCTGTATACCTAGTTATACATTATATTCTGTATTACTATTAACCTCAACCATAACTAACTGCAGCTTATAACTAACCACAACCTATAAGTAACTGCAACCTATAACTAGCTTCCATCTCCAAGACTTCTCCCGAGCTGCACCAATTCTCTGGAATGCCCTAACCAGGATTATCAGACTAATACCCAACCTCCAAAATTTAATTCATGCTCTTTAAACCCATCCATAAAACTTCAATTGTTTCTTTATTAACCCGTCCTGTGTCCTCCTCCCCCCTGTTATCCGACAAACACCAGATACAAAGCTCCAGGCTTCTCCGCAGTCACATTCACCTTGGACTTTGTATCTTAAGATGGTGGCTGATGGCTGGGTCAATCATCGGCTTTATATATTAAATTATTTTATACTGTTCCCTTATACAGAATGGCTGGACCATTATACAAGCTCTTATATCTCTTGTGTCACCTCCTCGTCCTCATAGACTGTAAGCTCTTGTGTCACCCCCTCATCCTCATAGACTGTAAGCTCTTGTGTCACCCCCTCATCCTCCTAGACTGTAAGCTCTTGTGTCACCCCCTCATCCACATAGACTGTAAGCTCTTGTGTCACCCCCTCATCCACATAGACTGTAAGCTCTTGTGTCACCCCCTCATCCTCATAGACTGTAAGCTCTTGTGTCACCCCCTCATCCTCATAGACTGTAAGCTCTTGTGTCCCCCTCATCCTCATAGACTGTAAGCTCTTGTGTCACCCCCTCATCCACATAGACTGTAAGCTCTTGTGTCACCCCCTCATCCACATAGACTGTAAGCTCTTGTGTCCCCCTCATCCTCATAGACTGTAAGCTCGTGTCGCCCCCTCATCCTCATAGACTGTAAGCTCTTGTGTCACCCCCTCCTCCTCATAGACTGTAAGCTCTTGTGTCCCCCCCTCATCCTCATAGACTGTAAGCTCTTGTGTCACCCCCTCCT
Source organism: Engystomops pustulosus (assembly GCF_040894005.1). Taxonomy (NCBI): domain Eukaryota; kingdom Metazoa; phylum Chordata; class Amphibia; order Anura; family Leptodactylidae; genus Engystomops; species Engystomops pustulosus. Next base: position 15,870,364 of record NC_092418.1, read on the forward strand.
CCTCATAGACTGTAAGCTCTTGTCACCCCCTCCTTCTCATAGACTGTACGATCTTGTGTCACCCCCCTCATCCTCATAGTCTGTAAGCTCTTGTGTCACCCCCTCATCCTCATAGTCTGTAAGCTCTTGTGTCACCCCCTCATCCTCATAGACTGTAAGCTCTTGTGTCACCCCTCATCCTCATAGTCTATAAGCTCTTGTTCCCCCTCATAGACTGTAAGCTCTTGTTAGCAGGACCCTTACTCCTATTTGTACACATGATGCTTCTACTCTGTGATGTATTATTTTATTTCTATATGTCCCCTATGATTTGTTAAGCCACATAATATGATGGCGCTATATAAATAAAGATTATTGTTATAACCGCATTCTATAACTAATGACTCCATAGAACTATCCACATTCTATAACTGACCACAACTAACCACACTAACCACAACCTATAACCAAGTCCTATAACTAACCACACTAACCACAACCTATAACTGGACACAACTAACCACACTAACCACAACCTATAACCAAGTCCTATAACTAACCACAGTCTATAACTAACTACATTATATAACCACAACCTATAACTGACCACCACCTAAACGTCACCGCAGCCTAGTTATAGTCTCCCTCTTCTCCTGTATTCTACATATTCTCTTGTCTTGTGACTGATCGGGGGAGGGGCGGGGGTGTTTTTTTTGCTTTTGGAGTTGTTCTTTCTTAGAATTCTTTTTCAAAAACGGTTTGGAAAGGGATAAAAAAATCTGGAATAATTGCCGAGGTGTCGTAGTCTGAGCGCCGTCGCTGTCTCTCCTCTCATCCATTGGCGGCTCTGATTCTCTTCTTCTCTCAGTAGCCGCTCGTCAGCCTCACTTCCTTCCTAATGAGCTTGCAAGTGGCCCTATGGGAGATGTACCTCACTGTAGTCTGGGATCCCTCCCTCCTCCTCCAGTTATGGAGGTCCCCTAGCACCGCGTTCACACTGCGCAGTACATCCCAGCGTGGAGCAGGCAGCCAGGATTATCTGCTGCTATCATCCACGTCACTGGAGAGACAGTCACAGAGACAGCTGGAGGGACTACACAGAGACAGCCACAGAGACTGCAGTACATCCCAGCGTGGAGCAGGCAGCCAGGATTATCTGCTGCTATCATCCACGTCACTAGAGAGACAGTCACAGAGACAGCCACAGAGACTGCAGTACATCCCAGCGTGGAGCAGGCAGCCAGGATTATCTGCTGCTATCATCCACATCATTGGAGAGACAGTCACAGAGACAGCTGGAGGGACTACACAGAGACAGTCACAGAGACTGCAGTACATCCCAGCGTGGAGCAGGCAGCCAGGATTATCTGCTGCTATCATCCACGTCACTGGAGAGACAGTCACAGAGACTGCAGTACATCCCAGCGTGGAGCAGGCAGCCAGGATTATCTGCTGCAATCATCCACGACACTAGAGAAACAGTCACAGAGACAGCTGGAGGGCAGCCACAGAGACTGCAGTACATCCCATTGTGGACCAGGCAGCCAAGATTATCTGCTGCTATCATCCACGTCACTAGAGATACAGTCACAGAGACAGCTGGAGGGACTACACAGAGACAGCCACAGAGACTGCGCAGTACATCCCAGCGTGGAGCAGGCAGCCAGGATTATCTGCTGCTATCATCCACGTCACTAGAGAGACAGTCACAGAGACTGCGCAGTACATCCCAGCGTGGAGCAGGCAGCCAGGATTATCTGCTGCTATCATCCACGTCACTAGAGAGACAGTCACAGAGACAGCCACAGAGACTGCAGTACATCCCAGCGTGGAGCAGGCAGCCAGGATTATCTGCTGCAATCATCCACGACACTAGAGAAACAGTCACAGAGACAGCTGGAGGGCAGCCACAGAGACTGCAGTACATCCCATTGTGGAGCAGGCAGCCAGGATTATCTGCTGCTATCATCCACGTCACTAGAGAGACAGTCACAGAGACAGCTGGAGAGACTACACAGAGACAGCCACAGAGACTGCGCAGTACATCCCAGCGTGGAGCAGGCAGCCAGGATTATCTGCTGCTATCATCCACGTCACTAGAGAGACAGTCACAGAGACAGCTGGAGAGACTACACAGAGACAGCCACAGAGACTGCGCAGTACATCCCAGCGTGGAGCAGGCAGCCAGGATTATCTGCTGCTATCATCCACGTCACTGGAGATACAGTCACAGAGACAGCTGGAGGGACTACACAGAGACAGCCACAGAGACTGCAGTACATCCCAGCGTGGAGCAGGCAGCCAGGATTATCTGCTGCTATCATCCACGTCACTAGAGAGACAGTCACAGAGACAGCTGGAGGGACTACACAGAGACAGCCACAGAGACTGCGCAGTACATCCCAGCGTGGAGCAGGCAGCCAGGATTATCTGCTGCTATCATCCACGTCACTAGAGAGACAGTCACAGAGACAGCTGGAGAGACTACACAGAGACAGCCACAGAGACTGCGCAGTACATCCCAGCGTGGAGCAGGCAGCCAGGATTATCTGCTGCCATCATCCACATCACTAGAGAGACGGTCACAGAGACAGCTGGAGAGACTAAACAGAGACCGCCACAGAGACTGTGCAGTACATCCCAGGGTGGACCAGGCAGCCAGGATTATCTGCTGCTATTTTCCATGTCACTTTATAGACAGCCAAAGGGACTGTCCAGAGACATGACAGACTGCCACAGGGACAGCAATAGAGACTCCCCAGAGACAGCCGCAGAGATTTCCCAGAGACTGTCACAGAGATGGCTATGGCCCATGCAGCAACAACCACTCATCTAACTATTATCCATTAACTGTTGACGTTATTCCTACTTATGTGTTCTTTGGGGTGAAGGGGTTAATCACATTATAAAAAGGATGGTGGCTGCGGAGGTGACCGTGACTGATATCACTAATTATTACTCCTATTATCAGACATGTATTACAGATTTGTTTGTACATAGGGTTGTACAGACGGAGGAACATGATAACATTGTTTCTGCCAGCAGTCACCACTAGAGGGAGCTCAGTTTTACTATGGATCTAAAATTTAGTGAGTGGTACATGCAGATAACCCTGGTGATTAGTGACAAATACATATAGACCACCTTGCTGACTAGTGAGAAGTTGATGAGAGGTTTAGTGAGAGGTTTATATGGAACCTCCTCGTCACTAGTAAGAGGAGCATATAGACCACCTTGGAGACTTGTGAGAGGTTCATGTAGACCACCCTGGTGACTAGCGACAGGTTCATGTAGACCACCCGGGTGACTAGTGAGAACCTCATGTAGACCACCCTGGTGACTAGTGAAAACTTAATGTAGACCACCCTGGTGTCTAGTGAGAACTTAATGTAGATCACCCTGGTGTCTAGTGAGAACTTCATGTAGACCACCCTGATGACTAGTGAGAACTTCATGTAGACCACCCTGGTGACTAGTGAGAACTTCATGTAGACCACCCTGGTGACTAGTGAGAACTTCATGTAGACCACCCTGGTGACTAGTGAGAGGTTCATGTAGACCACCCTGGTGTCTAGTGAGAACTTCATGTAGACCACCCTGGTGACTAGTGAGAGCTTCGTGTAGACCACCCTGGTGACTAGTGAGAGGTACATGTAGACCACCCTGGTGACTAGTGAGAGGTACATGTAGACCACCCTGGTGACTAGTGAGAGGTACATGTAGACCACCCTGGTGTCTAGTGAGAACTTCATGTAGACCACCCTGGTGACTAGTGAGAGCTTCGTGTAGACCACCCTGGTGACTAGTGAGAACTTCATGTAGACCACCCTGGTGACTAGTGAGAGCTTCGTGTAGACCACCCTGGTGTCTAGTGAGAGCTTCGTGTAGACCACCCTGGTGTCTAGTGAGAACTTCATGTAGACCACCCTGGTGACTAGTGAGAACTTCATGTAGACCACCCTGGTGACTAGTGAGAGCTTCATGTAGAACCACCCTGGTGACTAGCAACAGGTTCATGTAGACCACCCTAGTGACTAGTGAGAACCTCATGTAGACCACCCTGGTGACTAGTGAGAACTTCATGTAGACCACCCTGGTGACTAGTGAGAACTTCATGTAGACCACCCTGGTGACTAGTGAGAGCTTCGTGTAGACCACCCTGGTGACTAGTGAGAACTTCATGTAGACCACCCTGGTGACTAGTGAGAGCTTCGTGTAGACCACCCTGGTGTCTAGTGAGAGCTTCGTGTAGACCACCCTGGTGTCTAGTGAGAACTTCATGTAGACCACCCTGGTGACTAGTGAGAGCTTCATGTAGAACCACCCTGGTGACTAGCAACAGGTTCATGTAGACCACCCTAGTGACTAGTGAGAACCTCATGCAGACCACCCTGGTGACTAGTGAGAACTTCATGTAGACCACCCTGGTGACTAGTGAGAGGTTCATGTAGACCACCCTGGTGTCTAGTGAGAACTTCATGTAGACCACCCTGGTGTCTAGTGAGAACTTCATGTAGACCACCCTGGTGACTAGTGAGAGCTTCGTGTAGACCACCCTGGTGACTAGTGAGAACTTCATGTGGACCACCCTGGTGACTAGTGAGAGGTACATGTGGACCACCCTGGTGACTAGTGACAGGTTCATGTAGACCACCCTGGTGACTAGTGAGAACTTCATGTAGACCACCCTGGTGACTAGTGAGAACTTCATGTAGACCACCCTGGTGACTAGTGAGAGGTTCATGTAGACCACCCTGGTGTCTAGTGAGAACTTCATGTAGAACACCCTGGTGACTAGTGAGAGCTTCGTGTAGACCACCCTGGTGACTAGTGAGAGGTACATGTAGACCACCCTGGTGTCTAGTGAGAACTTCATGTAGACCACCCTGGTGTCTAGTGAGAACTTCATGTAGACCACCCTGGTGACTAGTGAGAGCTTCATGTAGAACCACCCTGGTGACTAGCAACAGGTTCATGTAGACCACCCTGGTGTCTAGTGAGAACTTCATGTAGAACACCCTGGTGACTAGTGAGAGCTTCGTGTAGACCACCCTGGTGACTAGTGAGAGGTACATGTAGACCACCCTGGTGTCTAGTGAGAACTTCATGTAGACCACCCTGGTGACTAGTGAGAGCTTCATGTAGAACCACCCTGGTGACTAGCAACAGGTTCATGTAGACCACCCTGGTGACTAGTGAGAGCTTCGTGTAGACCACCCTGGTGACTAGTGAGAACTTCATGTGGACCACCCTGGTGACTAGTGAGAGGTACATGTGGACCACCCTGGTGACTAGTGACAGGTACATGTGGACCACCCTGGTGACTAGTTTTTGATTGCCCTTGGACATGTGACAGATGTGTAGATTGTAAGCTCTGCAGCACATCTACATCCTGATGTACATATATATATATCTTGTGCGCTGAGCTTCTCTCATTATGGGCCGCCTGTCTCCTCCATCTTCCTCCTCTGAGGAGGTACATCACAGCTTAATGAGTGTGAATGAAGGGGGGGGGGCTGGTAATTGCACCTGTGTGGGTAGTGGGGGCAGGGCTGTCATTACCAGGGAACCAGTGCCCGTGATGGGGCATGCCAGGTGCGAGGCTGGCACAAGCTTATTTTAGAAGCACATCGCTAGTAGTCAGGGAGTGCGGAGAGCTCACATTTCACAGCAGCGCTACCTCATCGTTGCACTTTGACCTCTTATGCTGACATTTGCCCTCTGATCCTTGGATGGCACAGTGATTAACACCACCGCTATCATCTGCATCGCCATTTTCTTCAAATCTATATTCTGTGTGTGTGTGTCGGAGCAGTCCATCAAATTTAACCCTCACCGAGTCACTAGTGCCTGTAATTTATCTGTAAGGGCAATGCCTCCTCTAATACTTTGTAGTCTTTTACTTAATACCTTTTTTTTTTTTGTGAAATATGCAACGTTACGTTCCGGTGAGATGTCACAGCCCCGCCCCTTTAAGAAACCTAACTCTGCTGCGAATCCTGGAGCAGCACCTTAAAGGGGATTTCCAGGAGCCTAGAAAATTTCAGCTCTGGGCAAAATAACATTCACCCTGCATCTCCCTCTTCCTCTTCACACCTGTCTTCCAATTCTGCCCCTTGCTCCACCATACAAAATTCGGCTTAAAACCATCTTGTTTTTAGTTTTTAGTTTTCAGATCGTAAAAAACGCATGCGTTTTTGTCCCTTTTTAATTGTGTACATTTGGAAAACCGGACAAAAATGTATGCGTTTTTAAAAAAACAGATGCGCTTCTTAACGCATGCGCTTTTTACGATCTGAAAACGCACTAGCTAAAAACGGTCCAAAAAACGGCCTAAAAACGCCATGTGTGACATCACCCTTAGGCCGCGGTCACGCATTCCGCTAGCATCTAGTTCCTAATGCGACGCTAGCGCAGAGGGGGTGGGCATCGGGCGATAACCCGATCACATGCATTTCCTGGAAACACATATGCGATCGGACCGAGGCCCACCCCCTGTACGCTAGCATTGCGTTATGAACATGACGCTAGCGGAATGTGTGAACGCGCCCTAAGGAGCTCATTTATCGTACGCTGCCCCCACCCCTGTGTCCGTACCGGATATATCAGAAGGCTCCGGCCTCCTGATATCTCCTGGCAGGAAACTGAGCTGTGGGGCCTGTCCTGGCCTGCGCCGGTCCTCTGCACAGCCTGGCACCGCCCCTTCCACACCCTAAAGGTGATGCCACACATGGCATTTTGGAAACCGTTTTTGGTCCGTTGTTAAGCAATCCGTTAAACGCATCCGTTTTTTGAAAATGCATACGTTTTTGACAGGTTTTCCAAATTTGCGCAATTAAACACGGACAAAAAACGCATGCGTTTTAAAAACCGCTTTTTAACGTTTTTTAACGGACTGCTTAAAAACGGTCCAAAAACAGTTTCAAACGCCATGAGTGGCATCACCCTTACCAAAAAAGCTTTCTCAGAAACACGGAAGCTCGACTGCAGATTTAACTGCATCACAGTGGCTCGCAAGAGGGTGAGAAAACCTTCCTGGAAAAACTGCATAGTGTGAATATACCGTGACAATGATAGGTTGCAAATGAAGCGTAAAAAAAAAAAAAATTCAAGGTGGAAATGCTCTTTATTACGAGTGTGAGCGTGACCTCTCCTTGTAGTGAGTGAGCGGTTGACAGTTCAGTGGTCCGTGAAATGCGCGGTGAGGAGCAGGTCGGGGCGCCCTCCCTCCATCCCTCCCCTGTCAGTCATGCAGTCAACGGGGTGGACCGCCCCACCGCTCAGTCCGGCGCTGGCAGGGTCCGCGCTGCAGGTAGTAGCGCCTGTCATCAGCTGGCTGCTGCTGGTAATTAGCCGGAGAACACGAGTACTCGCTCGTTAGGGGCTCCTTTTAAGCACCGCTTGAAGGGAACGACAATGGGAATAAAGATGGGGTTGTCAAGCCAACTGCGCCGCTAGATGAGGTGGGCTATTTCTGCTCACGTCCGGGGTCCCAGGCTGGGGGGGGGAGGGGGGGATATGCTGGGTCTTCACTGAACCATAGGCAATAATGATGATAATAGAATGTGCGGCGGCTTTCTGTATGGCCGCTCGCCTGCGCCGCCGCGCTTCCAGCTCCTATTGATTAGGCTGAAATCATTTCCCGGGAGAAGACGAGATGTTCCATTTTTTTTTTCCCCCCATACAATGAGCTCTTAAAGCCGAGGCTTATTATTCATCCCCTCCCGTCACGCGCCAATAATTCATCTGATACGACCGTCCGCGCTGATATTTCAAAAAACAAAGGAATTTGTGTCCGTAAAAATCTAAACCGTTTTTTTTTTTTAGGTAGGATTTTTTTTTTCCTCTAATGTTGACATGATGGGTTAGAGGAGTGCGGCGATGCTCTGCGGATGCTCTCTGTTGCTCGGAGCCTGCAGAACATCACGGCGGTCAATTACTGTTCAGGGTTTTTGAAGCTGCACAGAACGATGATTGACAGGTGCGTTATGCCAAGGACCGCGACTGACTGACTCCACGGTAATACCTGCTTGGGGCTGGTGCCATGCTGGGAATTGTAGTTCTAAATCTATACTGAATAATGACGGACTAAAAGCACAGCAACCAGTCCAATACAATATCTTCTAGCAACCAATCAGATTGGTGCTTATATTTTAATCACCCGTTGCTATGAATAACACTCTTAGAATCTTATTGGTCGCCAAGAGCAATATGATTTGTTGCTATGAGCAACAGCAGCAGCTGGAATCTAGGCTGAAATGTAGAGATTTATCTACTTAACCCTTTATTTCTTGACACATCCAAACGTGAGGTTCAAGGGACGATTTCTGCGGGAAACCAATTGGAGTAGTGATGGGTCGTTCGCGAACGCGCCGGCACATTCGCGTGAACGACTTGAGTCGGCTCACTAAACCCACCCCTAAACGTCTCACCACGCCCCCTTTAACCCGATAAAATCGGGTTAAAAGTGGTGTGGCGTGGGGTGACTGACTAGCCTGCGGCTCCCTATTATATATTTAATAGGGAGACGTTCAGGAGCCAAAAGAGCCGGCTCTTCTTAGTCAACGGAAGCTAATGAGTCAGCTCACTAAGAAGAGTCGGAACTCCCATCACTAAAATATTAAAGTAAAGTTTGCTTTAAGGAAAACTTTAATGGCAAAAACACTAAAACTGTGCAAGTAATAAGCCCCCTACACCAACAGGTGCGGTCACAGTTTTCCAATATGTGGTGACAACTAATATAGGCCTCAGTTACCAAAAGTACAGTTTGTGGCCCATGGCAACCAATCAAATGTCGGCTTTCATTTCTGAAACTGCTTTGTTGAAATGAAAGCTGAGCTGTGAGTGGTTGTAATGGGCCACATAAACAGTGAGGCCCATAAGAGATGTTTATCATCGTATTATGTCACTTGTGTCACGTAGTCTCCTCACACACAGGTGTGTCGCTATAATTATCCGGAAATCTGACGTCTTATGTGGGATAATGACATTAACCCATTCCTTGTCATGCCACCAGCTTTTACAGAGAAAACATAATTTTTTTGGGGGGAGGGGGCTGGACATGTAGCCATTGGGGTGGCGGGGGGGGGGGGGGGGGAGGTCAGTCACGAACCAAGGGCTTAGATAAGGATTGAAATCAGCCGATCCCACGTGTGAGACCAACTAGAAAACAGCTTAAGCCCTTTGATTTCGGAGCAAAACTATGAGTAAATAACTGGATTATGTTCAGACGTAGAAAATGGGGGATTTATCTTCCCGCACATGAAAAAAATAAAAAGATTAGAAAAAAAGCCTGTAGCTGCCGCCGTTCCCTGCGCGGAGAATTACCTCAGATTTATCCGCACGCAGCCTGTCAGCCGAACACGAAGGATATTTCATGTTTTTTTTGGGGGGGAGGGGGGTGTATTTTGGGATAAATTAATGACACATTTTTGTGGAAAAAGATTGTGGATATCTGATTTTATGGGTTGGGGGGTGAAGGTTATGGGAGAATTGGCAGTGGGGGGTAATATGGCGGGAGGTGGAGACGGATCGGGGATTATTCGGATCTTATTGTGTGAGATTTTGATGTGATGGTAGAAGGAAGGAGAGCGAAGCGACAACAAGGAAGAGGATGAGAGACTAAACAACCAACATTTAATCATTAGTTACAAAAAACATGGCTCCCGTCTCCCCAGAACAGCGCCACCCCTGTCTGCAGGCCATGTGTGGTACTACTGCTGGCCAACTCCATTGACGTTAAAGGGGGTTTCCAGCAAATATTGTCATACAGCGTTCGATGTGGAAGATTTGTTCCCGTTATCGCTCTACCGCATTGTGCGGGCATGCTGGTACTTGTAGTCAATGTTATCGAAGTTATGGCACACAGTGACCACCTCATGCTGAATGGAAACTGAAAGCTGAGCTGTGATTGGTTGCTGCGAACAAGGAGTGATACGTTCTATACCACATAATCCTTGGAGCCATCTCCTTGCCACGGAGCAGTGGGTACGGTGCCTATTCCCATGATCTGGTAGGGTTAAAATATCCAGGTAGCACTTATCTGCTAGAAGAACCCGGGCCACAGCATCATCGCACAGCACTACAGCTTTCCGTGAGATTGATATGTCTCCAGGGGTTTCCTAATGCCTTGTCTAATCCTCGAGGTGTGAACAGGAAGTAACCTTGTCTGCCAGGGAAACCTGCGTCATAGACAGCAAAATTAGACAGACTGACCAGACAGCAGGGACCCTAAGATGCCAGGCTGGGCACATAGGTATATACTGCCAGGGTGTATGCCCTCCCATACCCATGAAAAGTAGGACGTATACATAGTAATGATATGTGCCACAAAATGTGATGAAATATGCAAGAATAAACATACTATAATACTGACCCCTATGTACAAGAATATAACTACTATAATACTGCCCCCTATGTACAAGAATATAACTACTATAATACTGCCCCCTATGTACAGGAATATAACTACTATAATACTGCCACCTATGTACAACAATATATCTACTATAATACTGCCCCCTATGTACAAGAATATAACTACTATAATACTGCCCCCCTATGTACAGGAATATAACTACTATAATACCGCCCCCTATGTACAAGAATATAACTACTATAATACTGCCCCCTATGTACAAGAATATAACTACTATAATACTGCCCCCTATGTACAAGAATATAACTACTATAATACTGCCCCCTATGTACAAGAATATAACTACCATAATACTGCCCCCTATGTACAAGAATATAACTACTATAATACTGCCCCCTATGTACAGGAATATAACTACTATAATACTGCCTCCTATGTACAAGAATATAACAACTATAATACTGCCTCCTATGTACAAGAATATAACAACTATAATACTGCCCCCTATGTACAAGAATATAACTACTATAATACTGCCCCCTATGTACAAGAATATAACTACTATAATACTGCCCCCTATGTACAAGAATATAACTACTATAATACTGCCCCCTATGTACAAGAATATAACTACTATAATACTGCCCCCTATGTACAAGAATATAACTACTATAAAACTGCCCCTTATGTACAAGAATATAACTACTACAATACTGCCACCTATGTACAGGAATATAACTACCATAATACTGCCCCCCTATGTACAAGAATATAACTACCACAATACTGCCCCCTATGTACAGGAATATAACTACTATAATACTGCCCCCCTATGTACAGGAATATAACTACTATAATACTGCCCCTTATGTACAAGAATACAACTACTATAATACTGCCCCCCTATGTACAGGAATATAACTACTATAATACTGCCCCTTATGTACAAGAATATAACTACTATAATACTGCCGCCTATGTACAGGAATATAACTACTATAATACTGCCACCTATGTACAGGAATATAACTACTATAATACTGCCCCTTATGTACAAGAATATAATTACTATAATACTGCCCCCCTATGTACAAGAATATAACTACTATAATACCGCCCCTTATGTACAAGAATATAATTACTATAATACTGCCCCCCTATGTACAAGAATATAACTACTATAATACCGCCCCTTATGTACAAGAATATAATTACTATAATACTGCCCCCCTATGTACAAGAATATAACTACTATAATACTGCCCCCCTATGTACAAGAATATAACTACTATAATACTGCCCCCACCCTATGTACAAGAATATAACTACTATAATACTGCCCCCCCCCCCCTATGTACAAGAATATAACTACTATAATACTGCCCCCTATGTACAAGAATATAACTACTATAATACTGCCCCCTATGTACAGGAATATAACTACTATAATACTGCCCCCTATGTACAAGAATATAATTACTATAATACTGCCCCCTATGTACAGGAATATAACTACTATAATACTGCCCCCTATGTACAAGAATATAACTACTATAATACTGCCCCCTATGTACAAGAATATAACTACTATAATACTGCCCCCTATGTACAGGAATATAACTACTATAATACTGACCCCTATGTACAGGAATATAACTACTATAATACTGCCCCCTATGTACAAGAATATAACTACTATAATACTGCCCCCTATGTACAGGAATATAACTACTATAATACTGCCCCCTATGTACAGGAATATAACTACTATAATACTGCCCCCTATGTACAAGAATATAATTACTATAATACTGCCCCCTATGTACTACTATAATACTGTAGTAAGCTATCGCTGTGTCTTATGGCAGGTGATTTGATTTCCTCTAGTGCTGCTCCGGTGTAGTCAGTGTTGGTGACTGATCTTATCATTATGGCGGTATAATATGTGACACTGTTACAGTTTGTGTATCAGGGATATTCCTCCCTGTAGATGTCTCTGTGATTCTCTTGTAGGGTTCCGGGTTCTCTCGCCCGGTCGCCCCGGGGCTGCACTGACCTCGGGCTCGCTGTATGAGAGGAGGTGGCGGTAGGAACGTTTCTGTGTCTGGCAGATAATGACTTGTGCGCTGGGTGACATTATGGCGGTCGGGGGTCCGTCACACACTCAGATTCTCCGGGAACATGATTGATCACATTGAGCGCAAGACGTTTCTGGTCCCCGGGGAGGACGCGTTCCCCTCCCCCATCTCCCCATCATTGATGACCCTCCCAGGTGGACGGCGCTCTATAATCATCTGACAAATCGCTGCGCTTCCTCGTCACGTACAGATGTCGCTGAGAGGAGTCTGTCTATGAGCTGCATCCCTGCAGTCCTGTGAAAAACACGCAACGCACTACACTATTACAGTTATGATGTTCAGTTTACCTGCAGTCCTATGTAAAGACTGATTTTTCATTATGATATGGTAGCTTACATAAAATAATAGCTTACCTGCAGTCCTATGTAAAATACTGTCATTGTTACAGATATGGTAATAGGTTTACCTGCAGTCCTATGTAAAACGTATTACGAAATACTGGCACAGGTATGACGATATGTTGAAGTGTTAAATGAATCATGTGTTATCTATTTAGGGTAATATGTGTACCTGCAGTCCTAAGTAAAAGTACAAGTAATGAAGTTTGATATATCCAACATAAGATTCTACATTTACATGCAGTCCTATGTAAAATACTGTCATGGTTCTAGTCGCAAGTTTATCTGCAGTCCCATGTAGAATGTCAGATGACCTTTCATCAGATAAGGGAGCGAGTTTACCTGCAGTCCCATGTAAAACAAAATGTAGATAATTCATTACAACATATAATGTTGCACGTTCATCTGCAGTCCTATGTAAAATCGTAAGGCTATCGCTATGGTAGTAGGGTCACCTGCAGTCCTGTGTAAGATGACAGATAAGACAGTCTCATGTAAAATTCTGTCATAGTGATTGTCACAGGTTTATCTGCAGTCCCATGTAGAAAGACAGGTGTCCTTTCATGAGATAGGACCGCAGGTCAACTTTTGTAAAGCTGTCGATGTGATGCAGTCCTATGTAAAATAGCTATTGTAAAGCTGTCGCTGTGATAGTAGTTTTACATGCAGTCCTATGTAAAACTACAGGTAGTTCATTAAAGGCAGCGTAAGGTTTTTCGCTGCAGTCCTATGTAAAACCATCTAGAACACGTTCTGCTTTGCTACATTGTTGCAGCGCTCGCTCTGAGGCCTCTGGGTCATTGTATGACTTTCGAGGGGTCTTCTACAGGGGTCACAGCCTCTCCCGGGGAGTTTCCTGTAGCATAGGAGCGGGTGTCAGGGGGTCTCTGTGGGTGGGCGTCTCAGGAACCTCCCCACAGCTGCCAGGATGGTCAGATACAGAGGTGGTCCGGGGGGCCCATATGAAGGGGAGTCACATGACATGTGTGGGAGGATGCGTTCCCTTTAAAATCAACCTTCAACCCTGCTCATTTGTGTCTGGGAAAGCTGGGTGACAGCCATGCGAGCGTAGTCACATCTGATACTTAGGGGTTGTCACTTTTTCTGTAAATGGGAGGTGAACATTTGATTACTGCGATCTTATTGGTGGAATCTGACAGTAAGTGTTCAGTTGCTCTACAGCTCCTCCACAGGGGAGATAAGGTATTACACACTTGATATCGGGATGATCTATGCACATGCCGGGTCCTTCAGAGCATGAGGAGTCCCCTCATATATCACTGAAAGAATCTGGCAGTAAGTGTACAGTTTCCCACAGCTCCTCCAGAGGCGAAATTAGGTATTACACATTTCTTATTGAAATCTGGATGATCTACCTGTAATACATGGACATGCGAGGTCCTCCAGAGTAAGAGGAGGCCTTTGTAGTTACTCTATGCCCCTGGATCGGTGAGGGAATCTGGCAGAAAGTGTACGGTTTCTCTACAGCTCCTCCAGAGGCGAAATTAGGTATTACACACTTCTTATTGAAATTGGGATGTTTACCATGCGTATGGCTGCTTACAACATGTTTATCTGTGAAGATAATTGGGAAAAAAAACCCTCAAAAACAAATGCGTTTTAAAAACGCACTGAAAACGCATGCTTAAAAACGGACCAAAAAACGCCATGTGGGGCATCACCCTCGGAGTGTAAAACAAATTATCGGTATCGGTGCAGGTGTATCCGGTGTTCAACTTAAAGGATACCGTTATCCGGTGCGGACATAATAATAATTCCTTTATTTATATAGCGCCAACATATTCCGCAGCGCTGCACACAGCTTGCCAAAGCAGTCCATGTAGACTGCAACCGGTGTTATGTATTGTGAGGGTGCGTTCACACGTCGCAGTAACGTACGCTTTTTCAAACGCAAGAGATTTGCCTGATTACATTACATTGTTAACACAACGTTAACAAATCATGTGTAAATGCAATGTTAACAGCCATGTAATCAGACAAATCTCCTCTTTTAGCTGTTCTGAAGCTTTTGAAAACGCATGCATTACTGCAACGTGTGAACACACCCTGAAAGATCATACCGCTGTGCATGTTGTTAGTAGCAGCAGGACTGTGATATATGGATTGATATACCAGGATTGTGCAGGGGGATTGTCCTCACTGCAGCCAGTGTTGGGTATTGTCCCTGGAAAGCTGTGTAATTGTTAGTAGCAGCAGGACTGTGATATATGAATTCCAGTATTGTAACTTATCCAAGTGCATCAGGGGTTTGTCCTCACACTGCTGCGCTTTGTGCTCTCTGCCGCCAGTGCTATGTATTGCCCCTGGTGAGATGTGTAATCAGACCTTTGTGGATGTTGTTAGTAGCAGTAGGACTGTGATATATGGATTTATATTATAGGATTGTAGCTTTGGCGAGGGGGTGTCCTCACACTGCTGTTATTTTAGCTCTGTGTAGTGAACATTCACACAACTCCTCTGCTATGAGGAAAGCTGCACAGCAGTCACCATGGAGGAGAGATGCTGTGGAAAAGATCAATTCAGATAGAAAAGAACACAGCAGTGTGAGGACATTTTCTCTTCAATGCTCTGAGTAAAAGCTGTAGAAGGCATTTGATAAATAAGAGAGCAATGGCAGGGAGCATGGAACAATTCAGTGCAGAGAGCTAAGAGCACAGCAGTGTGAGGACATAACCCCAGTGTTCTCCCATTGCTCTAGTTTTAGTTCTCTGTTTCAAACTCTTCCACGTTCTCTCTTCATTGCTCTGAGTAAAAGCTGTAGAAGGCATTTGATAAATAATAGAGCAATGGCAGGGAGCATGGAACAATTCAGTGCAGGGAGCTAGGTGCACAGCAGTGTGAGGAAATGTATATTTAGAAATGTAAATACATTTTGCGCAGTCTTGCAGCCACTAAGAGGAATGATTAAAATTGGGTGGATGTGATACATTGTAACGCATCCTCCGCTGTGAGAAGTGTTCGGATGTAAGGAAGAGTGACGGCTATGTAATGCCTGTAGCTTTGTTTGCATTGCATGAGCACCGTTATGGGGTCCCTGCTTCCCCACCACATATTGTAGATGAGTCGGGGCCACGCGGCTGCCCAGGATGCGCCTCTGCCGGCCTTCTGGAGTGCGGCGGCTCTGTCATCGTGAGTCATGTGCAAGAAGGGACAAGGCTACATCTGTTGTGCAGACAGATCTGGCACACTGCGCCCCCCCCCCCCTCCCCGCTACTACCACCCAGCCAATAGAAACCAATCTTGTGTCCCGCGTGTCATCACGGGTCTCCAGGAGGGGGCACTCCGCCATAGCGTACCTGCCCCCCCACCCCTATTATTTCACCATTAGTCGCCTGGCGTTGGATGCACATCACTCTGCAGAATCTTCTGCTCAGTAAGTGAGATCCTCCGAGAATTTCCCCTGAGAGTCATGAAGCCAGAATGTAATAGGGACGGCAGACAGAGCGGTACCGCGCCGTAATAAGGCACTTACCGGGGCGCACGTCGTGTCACATCACAGGGTCCATCATCAGATCCTTCTTCCTGACGCCTACACTTACCCGCTAAAAGCTTTTCCTGCAAAATAAATGTCCCCTTTAAGTGAGCTTTCCTTTTTAGGCTATTTTAAAGGGGATGTCCACTACTGAACACAATTCTACTGATTATATAGGAAAAGAACTGGCATGTTACATCCTGTATTATACCCCAGAGCTGCACTCACTATTCTGCAGCTGGTGCAGTCACTGTGTACATACATGACATTACTTATCCTGTACTGATCCTGAGTTACATCCTGTATTATACTCCAGAGCTGCACTCACTATTCTGCTGCTGGTGCAGTCACTGTGTACATACATGACATTACTTATCCTGTACTGATCCTGAGTTACATCCTGTATTATACTCCAGAGCTGCACTCACTATTCTGCTGCTGGTGCAGTCACTGTGTACATACATGACATTACTTATCCTGTACTGATCCTGAGTTACATCCTGTATTATACTCCAGAGCTGCACTCACTATTCTGCTGCTGGTGCAGTCACTGTGTACATACATGACATTACTTATCCTGTACTGATCCTGAGTTACATCCTGTATTATACCCCAGAGCTGCACTCACTATTCTGCTGCTGGTGCAGTCACTGTGTACATACATGACATTACTTATCCTGTACTGATCCTGAGTTACATCCTGTATTATACTCCAGAGCTGCACTCACTATTCTGCTGCTGGTGCAGTCACTGTGTACATACATGACATTACTTATCCAGTACTGATCCTGAGTTACATCCTGTATTATACTCCAGAGCTGCACTCACTATTCTGCTGCTGGTGCAGTCACCGTGTACATACATGACATTACTTATCCTGTACTGATCCTGAGTTACATCCTGTATTATACTCCAGAGCTGCACTCACTATTCTGCAGCTGGTGCAGTCACTGTGTACATACATGACATTACTTATCCTGTACTGATCCTGAGTTACATCCTGTATTATACCCAGAGCTGCACTCACTATTCTGCTGGTGGTGCAGTCACTGTGTACATACATGACATTACTTATCCTGTACTGATCCTGAGTTACATCCTGTATTATACCCCAGAGCTGCACTCACTATTCTGCTGCTGGTGCTGTCACTGTGTACATACATGACATTACTTATCCTGTACTGATCCTGAGTTACATCCTGTATTATATTCCAGAGCTGCACTCCTTATTCTGCTGCTGGTGCAGTCACTGTGTACATACATGACATTACTTATCCTGTACTGATCCTGAGTTACATCCTGTATTATACTCCAGAGCTGCACTCACTATTCTGCTGCTGGTGCAGTCACTCTGTGCATACATGACATTACTTATCCTGTACTGATCCTGAGTTACATCCTGTATTATACCGCAGAGCTGCACTCACTATTCTGCTGCTGGTGCAGTCACTGTGTACATACATGACATTACTTATCCTGTACTGATCCTGAGTTACATCCTGTATTATACCCCAGAGCAGCACTCACTATTCTGCTGCTGGTGCAGTCACTGTGTACATACATGACATTACTTATCCTGTACTGACCCTGAGTTACATCCTGTATTATACTCCAGAGCTGCACTCACTATTCTGCTGCTGGTGCAGTCACTGTGTACATACATGACATTACTTATCCTGTACTGATCCGGAGTTACATCCTGTATTATACTCCAGAGCTGCACTCACTATTCTGCTGCTGGTGCAGTCACTGTGTACATACATGACATTACTTATCCTGTACTGATCCTGAGATAAATCCTGTATTATACTCCAGAGCTGCACTCACTATTCTGCTGCTGGTGCAGTCACTGTGTACATACATGACATTACTTATCCTGTACTGATCCTGAGTTATATCCTGTATTATACTCCAGAGCTGCACTCACTATTCTGCTGCTGGTGCAGTCACTGTATACATACATGACATTACTTATCCTGTACTGATCCTGAGTTACATCCTGTATTATACTCCAGAGCTGCACTCACTATTCTGCTGCTGGTGCAGTCACTGTGTACATACATGACATTACTTATCCTGCACTGATCCTGAGTTACATCCTGTATTATCCTCCAGAGCTGCACTCACTATTCTGCTGCTGGTGCAGTCACTGTGTACATACATGACATTACTTACCCTGTACTGATCCTGAGTTATATCCTGTATTATACTCCAGAGCTGCACTCACTATTCTGCTGCTGGTGCAGTCACTGTGTACATACATGACATTACTTATCCTGTACTGATCCTGAGTTACATCCTGTATTATACTCCAGAGCTGCACTCACTATTCTGCTGCTGGTGCAGTCACTGTGTACATACATGACATTACTTATCCTGTACTGATCCTGAGTTACATCCTGTATTATACTCCAGAGCTGCACTCACTATTCTGCAGCTGGTGCAGTCACTGTGTACATACATGACATTACTTATCCTGTACTGATCCTGAGTTACATCCTGTATTATACCCAGAGCTGCACTCACTATTCTGCTGGTGGTGCAGTCACTGTGTACATACATGACATTACTTATCCTGTACTGATCCTGAGTTACATCCTGTATTATACCCCAGAGCTGCACTCACTATTCTGCTGCTGGTGCTGTCACTGTGTACATACATGACATTACTTATCCTGTACTGATCCTGAGTTACATCCTGTATTATATTCCAGAGCTGCACTCCTTATTCTGCTGCTGGTGCAGTCACTGTGTACATACATGACATTACTTATCCTGTACTGATCCGGAGTTACATCCTGTATTATACTCCAGAGCTGCACTCACTATTCTGCTGCTGGTGCAGTCACTGTGTACATACATGACATTACTTATCCTGTACTGATCCGGAGTTACATCCTGTATTATACTCCAGAGCTGCACTCACTATTCTGCTGCTGGTGCAGTCACTGTGTACATACATGACATTACTTATCCTGTACTGATCCTGAGATAAATCCTGTATTATACTCCAGAGCTGCACTCACTATTCTGCTGCTGGTGCAGTCACTGTGTACATACATGACATTACTTATCCTGTACTGATCCTGAGTTATATCCTGTATTATACTCCAGAGCTGCACTCACTATTCTGCTGCTGGTGCAGTCACTGTATACATACATGACATTACTTATCCTGTACTGATCCTGAGTTACATCCTGTATTATACTCCAGAGCTGCACTCACTATTCTGCTGCTGGTGCAGTCACTGTGTACATACATGACATTACTTATCCTGCACTGATCCTGAGTTACATCCTGTATTATCCTCCAGAGCTGCACTCACTATTCTGCTGCTGGTGCAGTCACTGTGTACATACATGACATTACTTACCCTGTACTGATCCTGAGTTATATCCTGTATTATACTCCAGAGCTGCACTCACTATTCTGCTGCTGGTGCAGTCACTGTGTACATACATGACATTACTTATCCTGTACTGATCCTGAGTTACATCCTGTATTATACTCCAGAGCTGCACTCACTATTCTGCTGCTGGTGCAGTCACTGTGTACATACATGACATTACTTATCCTGTACTGATCCTGAGTTACATCCTGTATTATACCCCAGAGCTGCACTCACTATTCTGCTGCTGGTGCAGTCACTGTGTACATACATGACATTACTTATCCTGTACTGATCCTCAGTTACATCCTATATTATACCCCAGAGCTGCACTCACTATTCTGCTGCTGGTGCAGTCACTGTGTACATACATGATATTACTTATCCTGTACTGATCCTGAGTTACATCCTGTATTATACTCCAGAGCTGCACTCACTATTCTGCTGCTGGTGCAGTCACTGTGTACATACATGACATTACTTATCCTGTACTGATCCGGAGTTACATCCTGTATTATACTCCAGAGCTGCACTCACTATTCTGCTGCTGGTGCAGTCACTGTGTACATACATGACATTACTTATCCTGTACTGATCCGGAGTTACATCCTGTATTATACTCCAGAGCTGCACTCACTATTCTGCTGCTGGTGCAGTCACTGTGTACATACATGACATTACTTATCCTGTACTGATCCTGAGATAAATCCTGTATTATACTCCAGAGCTGCACTCACTATTCTGCTGCTGGTGCAGTCACTGTGTACATACATGACATTACTTATCCTGTACTGATCCTGAGTTATATCCTGTATTATACTCCAGAGCTGCACTCACTATTCTGCTGCTGGTGCAGTCACTGTATACATACATGACATTACTTATCCTGTACTGATCCTGAGTTACATCCTGTATTATACTCCAGAGCTGCACTCACTATTCTGCTGCTGGTGCAGTCACTGTGTACATACATGACATTACTTATCCTGCACTGATCCTGAGTTACATCCTGTATTATCCTCCAGAGCTGCACTCACTATTCTGCTGCTGGTGCAGTCACTGTGTACATACATGACATTACTTACCCTGTACTGATCCTGAGTTATATCCTGTATTATACTCCAGAGCTGCACTCACTATTCTGCTGCTGGTGCAGTCACTGTGTACATACATGACATTACTTATCCTGTACTGATCCTGAGTTACATCCTGTATTATACTCCAGAGCTGCACTCACTATTCTGCTGCTGGTGCAGTCACTGTGTACATACATGACATTACTTATCCTGTACTGATCCTGAGTTACATCCTGTATTATACCCCAGAGCTGCACTCACTATTCTGCTGCTGGTGCAGTCACTGTGTACATACATGACATTACTTATCCTGTACTGATCCTCAGTTACATCCTATATTATACCCCAGAGCTGCACTCACTATTCTGCTGCTGGTGCAGTCACTGTGTACATACATGATATTACTTATCCTGTACTGATCCTGAGTTACATCCTGTATTATACTCCAGAGCTGCACTCACTATTCTGCTGCTGGTGCAGTCACTGTGTACATACATGACATTACTTATTCTGTGAACCCCATTTTAAAAAATGAATTCATTTCATGTTTTCTTTCTACAATAGACCTTAACCCTTGATGATACCTGGGATGTATTGTGCCCTCGGGTGTGTGCTTCTTCCTCAGATTCGGTGAAATCGCTGTATATTTCCGCCATACTGCTCTTGGCCGCGTCGCCACTTTAATTCGCTGCTGAGAGCCGCAGCTACATTGGGTACATGATCTCGGCTGCCTGTCTAATGATGTGTAGTCTCTAACTGTCCTTGAATCCACCGGCTCACACTGTGCTATTGAAGTAACGCAGCGGCTCTAGAACACGCTGGTATAAAGGGGATTCATTATAGCGGAATATATGTATGAGGAGGGGGCGACGGGTCCCCGAGTTTCATCACAGACAATGCTGTATCGGAGACATATGGTTCTTACATAGGTAGTGAAATATCACCTAAATCGCACTGTTTCATCCTGAGCCTCCTGGTTCACGAATAGAATTACAGACTGACTGTGAAGACTGACACTTGTATTTCTGCAGAACTGAAAGATTAATAGAATGCATACATGGATTTTTGTGGTATCTAGATCAGATAGGTGACCTTGGATACGACACTGATCTGTGTGCTGTATACTGCGTATACTGAGCGCATGCTAGGGGAATAGTCACTCAATGAAGGGTTAAAACCACTAAAAGGGGAGTGAACGGGGGGCTAAACATATAGATTTACTGTCTTGTACTTGACAAAGTGGTGCCTGTCCCCTATAGAGAGCAGCTCTGGGGTGTCCAAGGGCACGGACAGTAAGTAGCTCCAGACTGTATTGATGGCTGTCTGCACCGCAGAGACAGATATCCACGGATACAGCACACTGTATACAGGCAGCATATGGGAAACCATCTGCAGGAATTACCAGGTAGACATGCAGCCAGAGATCTATGTTGTCCCTAAGGAGATACAGTGTATGTATATATATATATATATATATATATATATATATATATATATATATATATATATATATATATATACACACGGCCACTTTATTAGGTACACCTGTCCAACTGCTCGTTAACACTTAATTTCTAATCAGCCAATCACATGGCGGTGATTGATGCCAGAGGTCAGAGGAGAATGGGCAGACTGGTTCGAGCTGATAGAAAGGCAACAGTGACTCAAATCGCCACCCGTTACAACCAAGGTAGGCAGAAGAGCATCTCTGAACGCACAGTAGGTCGAACTTTGAGGCAGATGGGCTACAGCAGCAGAAGACCACACCAGGTGCCACTCCTTTCAGCTAAGAACAGGAAACTGAGGCTACAATTTGCACAATCTCATCGAAATTGGACAGTAGAAGATTGGAAAAACGTTGCCTGTCTGATGAGTCTCGATTTCTGCTGCGACATTCGGATGGTAGGGTCAGAATTTGGTACAACAACATGAAAGCATGGATCCATCCTGCCTTGTATCAGCGGCTCAGGCTGGTGGTGGTGGTGTCATGGATCCATCCTGCCTTGTATCAGCGGGTCAGGCTGGTGGTGGTGGTGTCATGGATCCATCCTGCCTTGTATCAGCGGCTCAGGCTGGTGGTGGTGGTGTCATGGATCCATCCTGCCTTGTATCAGCGGGTCAGGCTGGTGGTGGTGGTGTCATGGATCCATCCTGCCTTGTATCAGCGGCTCAGGCTGGTGCTGGTGGTGTCATGGATCCATCCTGCCTTGTATCAGCGGCTCAGGCTGGTGGTGGTGGTGTCATGGATCCATCCTGCCTTGTATCAGCGGCTCAGGCTGGTGGTGGTGGGGTCATGGATCCATCCTGCCTTGTATCAGCGGCTCAGGCTGGTGCTGGTGGTGTCATGGATCCATCCTGCCTTGTATCAGCGGGTCAGGCTGCTGGTGGTGGTGTCATGGATCCATCCTGCCTTGTATCAGCGGGTCAGGCTGGTGGTGGTGGTGTCATGGACCCATCCTGCCTTGTATCAGCGGCTCAGGCTGGTGGTGGTGGTGTCATGGATCCATCCTGCCTTGTATCAGCGGGTCAGGCTGGTGGTGGTGGTGTCATGGATCCATCCTGCCTTGTATCAGCGGGTCAGGCTGCTGGTGGTGGTGTCATGGATCCATCCTGCCTTGTATCAGCGGGTCAGGCTGGTGGTGCTGGTGTCATGGATCCATCCTGCCTTGTATCAGCGGGTCAGGCTGGTGGTGGTGGTGTCATGGATCCATCCTGCCTTGTATCAGCGGGTCAGGCTGGTGGTGGTGGTGTCATGGTGTCTTTGGGCCCCTTGGTACAACGCCACAGCCTATCTGAGTATTGTTGCTGACCATGTCCATCCCTTTATGAGCACAATGTACCCTGTAACATCTGATGGCTACTTTCAGCAGGATAATGCGCCAGGTCATAAAGCTGGAAGCATCTCAGACTGGTTTCTTGAACATGACAATGAGGTCACTGGACACAAATGGCCTCCACAGTCACCAGATCTCAATCCAATAGAGCATCTTTGGGATGTGGTGGAACGGGAGATTCGCATCATGGATGTGCAGCCGACAAATCTGCGGCAACTGTGTGATGCCATCATGTCACTATGGACCAAAATCTCTGAGGAGCTTCCAGCACCTTGTTGTATCTATGCCACGAAGAATTGAGGCAGTTCTGAAGGCAAAAGGGGGTCCAACCCGTTACTAGCATGGTGTACCTAATAAAGTGGCCGGTGAGTGTGTGTGTGTATGTATATGTATATGTATGTGTGTATATATATATATATATATATATATATATATATATATATATCTCTATCAGTTTTGTATGTTGTTAGTAGCTGCAGGACTGTTATATATGGATTTATATTCCTGGATTGTAAAACTAGGGGTGTCTCCTCGCACTGCTGTACAGGCGGTCCCCTACTTACAGACGACCCCTAGTTACAAATGGACCTCTGGATTTTGGTAATTTATTGTACTTTAGTCCTAGGCTACAATAATCAGCTGTAACAGTTATCACAGGCGTCTGTAATGAAGCTTTAGTGCTAATCCTGGTTCTTATAACAACCCAACATTTTAAAAAAAAATGGTGACAGAGACCCAAAAAATTCTGGCTGGGGCTACTATTATAAAGTATACAGTTCCGACTTACATACAAATTCAACTTAAGAACAAACCTACAGACCCTGTCTTGTATGTAACTGCCTGTATTCTGTGATCTCTTTGGCTTGTGTTATGTATTGCCTCTGCAGAGATGTGTAATAAGACCTTTGTCTAAGTTGGTAGTAGCAGCAGGACTGTGATATATTGATTTATATTCCATGATTGTAATTTCTCCAAATGCACTTTGCGTGTGTGCTCACTGCTGTGCTCTGTGCTCCCTGCAGAGCTATTATATAAGCTGCTAGTAGCATCAGAACTGTGAGCAATGGATTAATATTCCAACATTGTAGCTGGAGGTGTGTCCTCACACTGCTGTTTCCTATGCTCTCCGCAGTGATCCGCTCCAAAGCCCCTCCCCTCTACTCTAAATGAAACCTTTAGTATTGGACCAGAATCCTGTCCCAGCTTTTCTTTAGAGTGGCTGGGCTGTGGAGCAGTTCAGTGTTACGGAGCACAGTTAGTGATAGGAGCTTCTTGATGTACACTAGGGGCATGTCCTCACACTGCTGTGCTCTGGGATCTACACCTTGAGCTGTTCCACAGCTCCTCCCCTTTGTTCTGAGTAAACCCAGGCTTCTGATTGGATCATCGGTCACATAGAGTAGAGAGGAGGGGTTTTATATTCAGTGTATTGTTTATTCAAAGAATGTTGAGGTTTGCTTACAAAGTGTAAATAGATTGATACAAATGTGTAACAATCACAGGACCTGATCAGTGTGATCTCTCTAGAGAGGGGATATACCACTAGATGTTTGTGAGAAACAGAGGGGCCGCAATTACTGTATAGGCAGAGTATGCAAACATCTATGGAGAGAGGAGGGGTTTTAGAGCATTTCATGCAAAGAGCACAGCAGTGTGAGGACAGCTCAGTACAGAGCCTAGCCCGTCTTTTTGTCCCTCATATATCTTTATGTATAGATAGTGTTGGCCGTATACATTTAAAGGAAATCTACCACCAGGATGAAGGATTGTAAACCAAGCACATGCTGTTGTATGCCCCCTCTGACCGGATCTGCTCTTCTTTTAGCTTCTTAAAGGGCTTAACTTGCTGATCAGTGGGGGTCTAAGTGATGAGACCTCCCACGGAGCACGAAAACTAGGGGTCTGAAGGAGTCCCATGTACCTCTGTCGGACCCCTCAGTGCTCCTTCAATAATTATGAAGCTGAGCGTGGGGTTTGATGGAGGTACATGGGACCCCATCGGACTCCTCGTTTTCCTGATCTCCGCGGGTCTCATCAATGAGACCCCCACTGATCAGCAAGTTAGGCCCTATCCTGGGGATAGGGCCTAACTTCTATTTGTGGGAAAACCCCATTAAGACCTTCTTTTTCCCAAAAATTTTTTACATTATGCAAATAAGCTTGAGGGGCTCTAGGGTCCATTGACATCTATTGAGCATGGAGCCCCTCAGGCTCATTTGCATAATTTTTTTCTGTGTTTTTTTTTTTTAAACAGGGGCTGAAGAGCTAGAAGAAGAGCAGAACCTGAGAGAGAGGACACACAACAATATGTAAGTGTCGGGCTCATAATCCTTCATCCTGGTGGTAGATTTCCTTTAACAATTAAAGACCCCACACCATAGGAGGGCCTTGGATCTGTGCACTGTATACATCCATCCCCGGCTCTATGGACTGGACTGTATACTGTATACCCTGCTCTGTGTGCCATGGGGCGAGGGGCATGGAGCGGCACTAATTCTCAGATAGAAGTGAATTTCCCTTTAATCACAGCGCTCAGTTTTTAATGGGAAAGAGCTCGGGGCGATCACACGGGATCCTCTGATCTGGAGACGCTTTGGTGTCGCCTCTAATCAGAAAGAGTCGCACCTGGTGACAGAGCCGGGGACTGGCTGCCATTGTAATGAGTCATTTATCTGGGAGCTGTGCCCCACCCCCTTATGGAGACCCCCTTATGGAATCCCATAGGACACTATTATTATTATCCTGCTCCTTTAATGCCGGGTTTTATGGGATTGGGTCCTGGTTCCCCAATTCTCCGGGTCTCTGGGTTACCTTCTTGTCACACCCCTTTAAGGGGCTCTCAAGGGATCTTAAAGGCAATGTTATAGGGAGGATTGGAAATAAGACATTTACACTGGGCCTGAATCCCATAGAATGGAGCAAAATTCCAGTAATGATCCAATCCTAATGGTAACAATACTGGATTTGTGCTCCACTCTATGGGATTCTGGCACGATAACCCATTCTCAGGGTCTATATGTCACCCAGTTGTCACCCCTCTATTTGTCAGATTCCATATTTAGCACAGGAAAAGCACATTGCGCTATATAGTCTTAACCTGCCCACAAAAATACCAAAAATAGGGCACGTTCCAGTATATAAAAGATAAAAACATTATTCCATAAAAGACTCAAAAACTTTACCCAGCTGTCATCGAATGCAAATTTTTGCTTTAAAAGATTCAATTAAAACAACAATTTTGAATTGCATTTTATAAAGAAAATACTTTTAATGCCTTTTTTCACATGCGGCTGCGTTGAAAATCTTGCAAAAAATTCTAAAGATTTTTTTGTGAGTTTTCTGCAATTTTTTTTTATATATTTCAATTCTGACAATGGGGTAATGCAAATTTTACATTTTAATCCAATTTCGGTGGAAAATTGATGACTGGGTGATATACATGTCGAGAAAAAACTTGGGGGCCTTATTGGGGTACAAGGTCATTTAAAAAAAAAAAAAAAAAAAAACATAAAAATTGATTTAAAAAAAAGTGCTTCTGTCTTTCTGGGGCGATGCTAGTTTTTTTTTTGTTTTTTTTTAACAAAAATTGTCAATTT
Source organism: Engystomops pustulosus (assembly GCF_040894005.1). Lineage (NCBI taxonomy): Eukaryota > Metazoa > Chordata > Amphibia > Anura > Leptodactylidae > Engystomops > Engystomops pustulosus. Next base: position 15,897,585 of record NC_092418.1, read on the forward strand.
TGCTGATGTTGTTTTGTGGGGGGATGTAAATTTTTGAAAAGTGATTGATTTTTGATAATTGACGGGCAATGTCATTTTTTTTATACAAATTTTTGAGAAACAATTTTTCAGAATTTTGTGGTGGGGTGCTAATTTTTGCAGAAAAAAAAAATAGTAATTTTTAAGAAAAATGTAGATTTTTAATTTCAGGGTACATGGGTGAGATTTGGGTAGAGGAGTGTATCCCACCAGCCCCGGTGATATTTTGGGTATTGTCTGTCCCGGTCAGCTTCCTTCCACGCACCCTCCTTACGGGTGACCTTGGAAGAGTTAATGACTGATAGAATTTCGGATGTTTTATTGATGGAGCCGGGGAATAGAATCTGGATGAGAGCACGAGAAGTCGAGCCCGCGCCCCCCCCCCCCCCCCCATCCCTCCCCTCAATCTCCTTCTGCCTCCTGAGGATAGCCAGCAAAGAGCAGAGCTCTCCGTCTCTCCCTGACCCTTCTCGTTGGCATTTCGGTTCCTTGCTTTCTATTCCTGGCACAAACAAGCAGCCACACACTCATCCACACAAACACGGCACACGAGAGGGGCGAGGGAGGGGGGGCACACCACCTACTCCCCAAACAAAGGCTGCCGTGCCAGCAGCATCTCCGCACATCCAAGCCCCCGACCTGATGTCTCAATAGACACTGTCAATGACCCCCCCCCCCCAAACACCTCCTCCTTTCGCCCCAACCTCGCGCTCTCCTCCCCACTATGCTGTCTACTCTCACACCCCTCCTACTTCTGCCTCTACATTTTCAGGCTGGATGCTACAGCGGCCGTTCCTAATTACCTCTTATCCCCAGTGGTTTGTGAATAATCACCGCTGAGAAGCATTGAAGGGGCTGCTGCTGCTGAGGAGGAGGATGAAGAATATGAATTGTGCCATATTTCACGTCTAAGGACATAACCTGGTCACGGTGCCGCGGTGGAGGAGAGCAGCGAGCGGAGGAGACATCTCAGGTACCTTCCCCTAATCTTCTCTTATGTCTATTTCTACGCGTTTCAGGTTTTGGGGGTTCTTGGTAGTTGACTTTATAAACAATGCAGTCATGGACCAGGGGACCTCAGGTGGACATGAAGGTCCTCTTCTGTCTTCTCCTAGTGGTCCTGTAGGTGACACTCGGAAGTTCCCGCACTAGATGTCCTTGTTTGTTGACCAGGGGCAGTCGATTGGAAAGCGTCGCATGTCATTGCAATACTTGGATCTCCGTGCACGTTCTCCATCCTACGTGACGGTGATCTGCTGATCTGTATTGATTAGATTGTTAGCTCTTTAGATCGTTTTTGGACCAGCGATAATTGGCAACTATTAGTAGAAACAGAAGAATGCGGCTTTAACCCTTTCTATGTTTCGTGTGTAAAACCTAAACATGACACCAACTGGCTGAATCCCCGTGTTGGTAAGGAGCCTACCTTGACGTATTGATGTGAAGGAAATTGGGAGGGGGTTGGGGGCAGGTCACCCATTTATATCAGACCCCAATTTTAGATGTCGTATTCACTGCAGTGGTTCCCGGATCCGTCACTCGGGGATCAGGTGAAATAATGTACGTCACATCTGTACTCGCAACCTTGTCCTTAGCAAGTTATGGTGGGAGGGAGGGAAGAGTTAAAATTTTGCGAGCCATTAGACGATGGCATCCATCATCGGTCCTTGTCCATTAACTCTTCTGTGACCGGTGACAGGCGCAGGGGGTGTGTGGTCGATGATTAGGAAAGGGGCAGTGCTGCTGCCTATATGACTTGAGCACCTGCCTAAATCCCCCCCCCCCCATTTCCCCTTAGACAGTCCTCCCAGGGTGATGATATATAGGAGCCACTTAACGTGTCACCGGGACATGACATCATTCTGCCTGTGCTCTTCGGCGCGGTCACATGACCTTCGTTTTTTGGCCATAGCATATGGAACTTTTTGCAGTGCCCGTTTAATGGGCTCATGATCTATTACCCTGCTGATTGGTCATTATGACGGTATCGGGAGCTTAGAGTTGGAGCTCATCCTAATGCATTTCAATAGGTCTTGGTGCCCTGAAAAGCGTTGCCTCTAGTCCCATATTACATACAGTACATGTGCTGGTATTGGGAGCCTAGATATTAAGATATTGCTATTGCATTTCGATGGGACATCGTGACCTGAAACGCGTCACCTCAAGTCTTGTATAACCCATGACATGAGATGTCACCAGGAGCCGAGCTACGGGACTAATTCTTACTCATATTGATAGGTTATCGTGCCCTGAAACGTGTGAAACCTTCTGTCCTGTGTTACCTATATGTCAAGTGATGGTATCAGGAGCCTCGCTGTGGAAGTACTCATTATATAATGTCCTGTATTACCTATAGATCATATGATGGATTAGTAGACCAGATATTGAACTCATCACAATGGGGCATTGTGCCCTGAAACGTGCCGCCTCCAGTCCTATATTACCTATAGGACAGGCGATGGTTTCAGGATCTTTCCCTTGTGTCTTCATATTCTGCAGTGCATCGCCTCCAGTCCTATATTACCTATAGGACAGGTGATGGTGTCAGGATCTTTCCCTTGTGTCTTCATATTCTGCAGTGCATCGCCTCCAGTCCTATATTACCTATAGGACAGGTGATGGTGTCAGGATCTTTCCCTTGTGTCTTCATATTCTGCGGTGCATCGCCTTTAGTCCTATATTACCTATAGGACAGGTGATGGTGTCAGGATCTTTCCCTTGTGTCTTCATATTCTGCGGTGCATCGCCTCCAGTCCTATATTACCTATAGGACAGGTGATGGTGTCAGGATCTTTCCCTTGTGTCTTCATATTCTGCGGTGCATCGCCTTTAGTCCTATATTACCTATTGGACAGGTGATGGTGTCAGGATCTTTCCCTTGTGTCTTCATATTCTGCGGTGCATCGCCTTTAGTCCTATATTACCTATAGGACAGGTGATGGTGTCAGGATCTTTCCCTTGTGTCTTCATATTCTGCGGTGCATCGCCTTTAGTCCTCTATTACCTATAGGACAGGTGATGGTGTCAGGATCTTTCCCTTGTGTCTTCATATTCTGCGGTGCATCGCCTTTAGTCCTCTATTACCTATAGGACAGGTGATGGTGTCAGGATCTTTCCCTTGTGTCTTCATATTCTGCGGTGCATCGCCTTTAGTCCTCTATTACCTATAGGACAGGTGATGGTGTCAGGATCTTTCCCTTGTGTCTTCATATTCTGCGGTGCATCGCCTTTAGTCCTCTATTACCTATAGGACAGGTGATGGTATCTTACACTAAGCTAATGCAGCTCAATAGATCACTTTGCCTGGACATACATCATCTCCGGTCCATCATAACCTCTAAAGGACAGGTTCTGGAATCAGGAACGGACAATATGAGCTCCCATGGGTCACCATGCCATGAAACCTGCAGTCTTTTATTACCTATAGGAAAGGTTCTGGTATCAGGTTGCAATATTTTGAGCTCCCATGGATCATTATGCCCTGAAATGCATCACCTGTAATCCTTTATTACCTCCAGGACCAGGTCATTGTATAAGGATGCTTTAATTTTGAGACATTTTCAAGCTCTGAAATGCATTACCTGCAGTCCAATGTTAGCTTTAGGACTAGTGCTTGCATCTGGAACATAGATTTTGAGATATTCCCATGGCTCATGCCCTGAAACGCGTCACCTCCAGTCCTGTATTACCTATAGAACCTGTGGTATCAGAATCCTATATTTGGTGCTAATCCATTGGGTCACCATGCCATAAAACATGTCACCTGCAGTCCTCTAGGACAGGTGCTGGCATTAGGAGCTTAGATTTTGAGATATTCTCATGGGTCACGTGTCACCTCCAGTCCTGTGTCACCTATGGGAGCAGTGGTACCAGAACCCAGAGATCCCCTTGGGTCACCATGACATGAAACGCGTCAACTGCAGTCCCCTAGGACAGGTGCTGGCATCAGGAGCCTAGATTGTGAGCTATTCCCATGGGTCAACATGCCCTGAAATGCGTTGCCTGCAGTCCCTGACAGGAGCCTAGATGTTGAGCTGTTCCCCAGGGTCACCAAGCCCCGAATATGTCACCTGCGTTACCTATAGGCCAGGTGCATGTATAATGAGACTATTTGCTTTGGTCCCCATGTCCTGAAACGCGTCGCATTCAATTCAGCGCTCTGTCATGTTGTTGTTGACCTGAAATGCAGCAGCGTTGCTTTCTTGTTTTCCTTCTGATGCCTTTAATTTTACTTGAAGCTTCATACCCCCCCTCCCCCTCCCCCTGCAATATTTCCGCTCTATTCCAGGATAGGAGTTGTTTACGCTGCAGTGAGAGATCAGACCTCGGCACAGGAGGGGTTAAATCATGAACCCCCCCCCCCTCCACTCGCCCGGTAGTTGCCTTCATAGAACAGACATCCGTAGCTGATCCCGGGGAGATTAGTGTCTCATCTTCCCACTGCTGACACATGAAGGACTCCAAAGTTTCTATAGATTGTCCAATATCAGCAATCCTCTTCAAAGTCTTGTATCCTAGCAACCGGGTGCCAACCAGTGTCCAGATGATGGCACAGGGGCCATATGTCAGTGCCCGGGGGCATTTGCAGCACTTTGTTGCCCGCTTGGCACCGGCTGTACCTCCCAATTGTAACCTTCATTCTCTTTCATTTTACATCCTCTATTGCTTTGGTAAGAATGTTCATCCCGATCCACCTGTTTCATGAATGTAATGATAGTAGGAAACTACTGCGATATTGGATGACATGACTGCACTCCACGTGACCACCTGGCACATAAACAGCCTGTGACTGCTGAGGCCAGTGATTTGGATGAGGGACCCCCCCCCCCCCCCAGGTAGCGGACCCCTCAGTGCTGGACCACGAGGTCCTTTCATTTGTATAACGTTATCTGCACCCTGCACGATGTACTTCTCCTTTAAGCGGGAGATGGAATAAGTCTGTGCTGGAGGGGCCTGGTAGCAGTCTGCTCTTCTCCGCATTCAGAAAACACGCAAGCTCAGCCGAGGGCTACATGAGAAATTATAATCCGCAGAATCCATAATATTATATTCCCCAGAATATTACAAACTGGAAATTATTCACAGGCTACGCAGCCTTAAAGGGAACCTGCCACCATTAAAACTGCAGCCCAATGTACCAGAAGTGCAGGCAGCATGTTATAGAGCAGCAGGAGCTGAGCAGTTTGTGCATAGTGTCCTATCACAAGGCAGCATGTTATAGAGCAGGAGGAGCTGATCAGTTTGTGCATAGTGTCCTATCTGCAGGCAGCATGTTATACAGCAGGAGGAGCTGCAGGACATAGTGTCCGATCTGCAGGCAGCATGTTATACAGCAGGAGGAGCTGAGCAGTTTGTGCATAGTGTCCTATCTGCAGGCAGCATGTTATAGAGCAGGAGGAGCTGAGCAGATTGTACATAGTGTCCTAAATGCAGGCAGCATGTTATAGAGCAGGAGGAGCTGAGCAGATTGTACATAGTGTCGTATCTGCAGGCAGCATGTTATAGAGCAGGAAGAGCTGAGCAAATTATATATTGTGTCCTAATTGCAGGCAGCATGTTATAGAGCAGGAGGAGCTGAGCAGATTGTACATAGTGTCCTATCTGCATGCAGCACATTATATAACAGGGGGAGCGGAGCAGATTGTATATAGTGTCCTATATGCAGGGAGCTTCTTATCGAGCATTAGGAACCAAGCAGATTGTACATAGTGTTCTATCTGCAGGTAGTATGTTATAGAGCAGGAGGAGCTGAACAAATTATATATTGTGTCCTGCTTGCAAACAGCATGTTACAGAGCAGGAGGAGCTGAACAAATTATATATTGTGTCCTGCTTGCAAACAGCATGTTACAGAGCAGAAGGAGCTGAGCAGATTATATATAGTGTCCGATCTTCAGGCAACATGTTATAGAGCAGGAGCAAATAAGCAAATTTTACGGTATCCTATATGCAGGCAGCATCTTATAGAGCATAAGAAGCGGAGCAGATTGTATATAGTGCCCTATCTGCGGGCAGCACATTATATTGCATGAGGAGCTGAGCCGATTGTACAAAGTGTCCTATTAACAGGCAGTATGTTATAGAGCAGGAGGAGCTGAGCAGATTATACAGTGTCCTATCTGCAGGCAGCATGTTATAGAGCAGGAGGAGCTGAGCAGATTATACAGTGTCCTATCTGCAGGCAGCATGTTATAGAGCAGGAGGAGCTGAGCAGATTATACAGTGTCCTATCTGCAGGCAGCATGTTATAGAGCAGGAGGAGCTGGCTGTCACCCAACTTTCCCAACAGCTTCAGTTTTTGATGTGAATGGACGTCTCAAGGACTTGGATTTTAAAAAAAAACCTATTTTGGAGGGAAAAGCGCTTTCAGGGCAAGACCTAAGCCGTGTAAGATGCCAGACGGACGGGAAGACGCTCATCCGAGCGCTGCCAGCACGTAAGTGACTCCTTCTTCCGGGCTGCGATTACCTCTGTGGCCAAGGACATCAGCGCAATGATCCGCACATTAATTAAGAATTATTAGATCCTGATTGAGCGGCTCCTGCATCACCTCTGCAAGGAAGAAGGAGGCGAGAGAGGAGGAGGAGGGGGACAAACCTGGACTACAATGTATCCGGCACTGCACAATACAAAAAGATTCCACAATTCCAGGACATTGAAACAATTCCCCAAAAATGTAAATATTTTTAAATCTCTATTTATTCCTTTTTGTTACTGGTTACTTTCTAGATTTTGTTACATTAAGAACAAAAGTCGCTGAAGATTCCGACTATAAACCCTGGACAGGTATTGTCTGATTTTTAGGAGAAAATAAGAAAAGAGAAAATGACAACAAAAAGTTGCAAGAAAAAAAAACCTGTGAAAAAAATGACATAAATAATGGAGAATCCAAAATTTTTAAATACAATTTATTCACCTGGTTTCAATATTCTAAACTGTAAGATAAATGTTACATTTGTGTAAAGAAAAGAACGAACAAGAATTCTAGAACATGAGGCCTTAGAAAAAGGATTCAAAAATTTCCCAAAAAATTGTATACAGGATTTTCTGGGTGTGCGCTGGGTCCCCCGCCCTCCCCCCTGGCGGCGCGCCCTGATATTATAACACCGGCGGAAGCTTCTTACTGCTGTTCCGGTCATAAAGGCAGAATCCTGGGCTCTGCAGAACGTGGCTCCATTAATCCCTGGGCCGGCGCTGAGCCGCAGATCTGCAGCAGGAAGAAAAAAAAAAGGCCTTGTAGTCTGGAGAAGGTCAATCCGGCAAGTTTAGAGGGGCGGGAGGAGCGGGCAGTGGGGGGCTCTGATTGTGTCCTCGCTATAGAGAGAGAGAGCGACTGCCTGATCAGTACAATACAGGAGACGGGGGCAGGAGGCGACCCACCTGGGCTACTGTGGGCCGGCATCCAGGTCAGTGCCCATAGTCTGCTGCGGGCATCGTATTGTCTCCTTTACTAATACCATCTGCTGTGCTATCTAAAGGGGAACCCCGCAAGGGATTGTGCCCATTGATTGGCACCAAATGCCATCAAGTGGTCAAGTACAAGCAAGCGAATATCCCTTCAATGTAAGATGGTAGCTTCATGAACCAGGGGGCGCAGGATGAACGTTGTAATCAATTCCTTCCATGAACCAGGATGCGCAGGATGAAAAAGATGATGACTCGCTTCTGCCTTTGGGTCATTGGCAGGGTACTAATGAACCAGGGGGCCCAGGATGAATATTGGTTTTTGATTGCCCCTACCAGTGTGCATATCATAATTGGTGAATTGATGAATCAGGTGGCTCAGGATGAACAGTGCTTTTGATTATCTGTGTCTGGTCATGAATCAGCCTGGCTTATCTATTTAGCAAATTGTATGTGAATCAGGGGGCTCAGGATGAACATTGCTTTGCATCAGCCCTACTAGTGGCAGTGTCACAACCAAATTCTCTATGAACCAGGGGGCTCAGGATGAACATTGCTTTGCATCAGTTCTACTAGTGGCAGTGTCGCGAGCAAATTATCTATGAACCAGGGGACCCTGGATGAACATTGCTTTGCACATGTTCTACCAGTGTGCGTTTTGCAAGAAATTTGTATTAGAAGGCTCAGGATGAAGTTGCTTTGTGTCTACCCCACAAGTGTAAGTGCTACTTGCAATCTTTCTATGAATCAGGCTGCTCAGTATGAACATTGCTTTTGACTTTCTGTATGTTTGTAGGCGTCCCTGGTGGTCAGCTCATGAATCAGGAGGCTCTGGATGCACACTGTGATATAGTGATAGAATAGAATCCCGGAACTACGGTATAGACTGACACTAGATTTATCCGGGCTGCAGTAATGGCCGCTATTGCTCGTCATCCAGTACATTTACATAACTCAGGCTGAGATTTCCAGGTCATTTGTTTGATTTTTTTGGAGGAAATGCTGAGATGACATCAATAATGGATCGTACCATAATAAATCAGGCGATTATACAGCGGTGACCTTTACTTTCTGGCATTTATATAATGGTACTGCCCGTGTCATCATCATATAATACATGATCTGTCAGGACATTGCTCCATAATGTGACTGAATCTACGTCCACTAGGGTGGTGCTGCCCGGACGCGGACCCCTATGGGACAGGAGGGTGTGTGGGTTTATGGGTGGGGAGGTATCACACTGATCCCTACACATCCACCCAGAAATAGCAGAAATCAAGCTCCCAAATCTGTATTATCAATCAAGAGTCTGGGAAAGCTGGGTGATTTCAACTCGGAAAGGCTCCGCCACACAGCTTTTCTAAAGTAATAATGCTTTGTTGAGCATTTTATTTGTAGGTTTGGTGCTACGGCTCTAGAAAAGCTGGGTGATCTCTAATGTGTATCATTCTGGGGATGTTATGAGGTTCCTCACACTGCTGTGCTCTTGGCACTTTGCGTTGAGTTTCTTCACAAGTAGTAAGCTTCTGATCACATACACTACCCCACCTCTGCACCTAACACTAGCTGCAGAGAGCACAGATCACAGCAGTGTGAGGACACGCCCCTAGTACAATCCTTGAATATATATCCATATATCACAGTCCTGCTGCTACTAACAACATACACAAAGGTCTCATTACACAGTGACAATACCTAACACTAGCTGCAGAGAGCACAGATCACAGCAGTGTGAGGACACACCCCCAGTACATTCCTAGAATATATATTCAGATATCAGCAAGTACTACAATCCCAGAATATAATCAATTTATTACAGTCCTGCTGCTCCTAACAACATACACAAAGTCTGATTACACATCTCTCCAGGGACAATACCTAACACTGGCTGCAGAGAGCACAGATATATATCCATATATCACAGTCCTGCTGCTACTAATAACATATGCAAGGTCTGTTTACACAGTGACAATACCTAACACTGGCTGCAGAGAGCACAGATCACAGCAGTGTGAGGACACACCCCCAGTACAATCCTAGAATAAATATCAGCAAGTACTACAATCTCGGAATATAATCAATGAATCACAGTCCTGCTGCTCCTAACAACATCCACAAAGTCTGATTAGACATCTCTCCAGGGACAATACGTAACACTGGCTGCAGTCTCCATGGTAATACCTGGTAATACCCCCCTTTTAATGCCGGCCATATTAGGCACTCTGGACTCCGGAAAAGCTGTGTGATCTTCATGAAACCATTAATAATAACCATATAGGTTGTCACTTAACACTTTAAAGTGGGTTAGAGTCTAGGATAAGGGTATTGGTGGCCACTTACAGGTTGTCACTCAGCTTTCCCAGAATCCGATATGTACCGATTGAACTGGTAACAACTTTCCAGGGACTTTTCTGCTTCGTTTCAGTGTGTCAGTACAGTCAGTCCCGGTGTGAGGACGCAGCGTCTCTTAAGTTCAAGGTTTCAACCATTTACATGATTTTCTCAAGGTTAGAACGACCCAAACAGCATCTGGGCGCCGGCGCCGAGTCCGGGGAAGCGCTGAGCGTGATTCATGCGGCGGCTGCTGTCATCACACAGGAACGTGGCCTTACATAATGGGGGGGATGAAGATGGAGCGAGGCAGGGGGGATGCTGAGGTCAGTGATTATTCTATACAAGGCATGCTGGGACTTCTAGTTCCTCTACAATGTCTAGATTTGGGACCAACACGGACAATGAGACCCTTAACCCAAAATGGCAAGGAAACCTGTCAGCAGGAGTAACCATGTAGCTGCAGATTGTAGCACTGGTCGAATGTCCTCACACTGCTGTGCACTTGGCTCTTTGATTTGAACTGCAGGCAGTGTTAGGTATTGTCCCTGGAGACTAGTAGTTAGTAGTAGCAGTATGTCCTTACCCTGCTTTGTTCTAAGCTCCTTCATCCACTGTAAATTACTTCTTTAGTATTTGACCAACAAAGTTCATTTTATTTAGTGCACAGGGGCTGTGGTACCATTCAGAGCAGAGATTTAGGAGCACAGTAGTGTAAGGGCGCACTACAATCCTGGAATATACAACCATATAACACAGTCCTGCTGCTACTAACAGCATACACAAAGGTCTGATTACACATCTCTCCAGGGACAATGTTTAATGCTGGCCACAGAGAGCACTGAGCAGTATGAGGAGACTTCTACATAAAGTTCAACACCGGACTATAAATTTGTGTATCACAGTTCTGCTGCTACTAACAGCATACAGAAAGGTCTGATTAAACATCTTTCTAGGGACAACACATAACACTGCCTTTAGAAAGCACAAGGCACAGCAGTGTGAGGACACGCCATCTTAGCACAATCCTTGAATTCAAAAACATATTTCACAGTCCTGCTGCTACCAGCAACATATACAAAGCTCTGATTACACATCTCTCCAGGGGCAATACCTAGCACTGGCTGCAGTTCAACATGTTGACAGTTTCCCTCTAATCTCTGATTGGCACAAATAATTTGGGCAGGAGGAGCTAACCTCTTTATATGGGGATATCCGATTCTAGCCCAAATGATGTTGCCATAAGAAGAGAGGATCATGGTGGCTGAGTGAGTAGCACTTCTGCCTTGCGGCGCTGGTGTCCTGGGTTCTAATCCCACCCAGGGTCAACATCTGCAAAGATTTTGTATGTTCTCTCTGTGTTTGCGTGGGTGTCCTCCGGTTTCCTCCCACACTCCAAAACAGGTGGACATGTGACAAGCTTTGTGCAGCGCTGCGTAATCTGTAGACGCTATATAAATAAAGAATTATTATTATATTGTTGGATTTCGTCATGCCCGATCCTTTGGGTAAGCCTCCATCAGGTGATGATTTTGGCCCCACTTGTGCAGTAATAGTAAATGTTCGGGGGGGGGGGGCGCTGTGTGTCATTTCTCCCCCTCGCTCTGCTTACAGGTTGTGCTGGGTAGTGTAGTTCCCCAGGACGCCGTATACATCAGCGCCTTCCTCTTGTGCATTGTGATGAGCGGGTAACAGCGGGGAGAGGGAGAATCTAGAGATCATTAGATGACGGATTAGGCGGGTACCGGCTTCTTAAAAGGATTGTGTCTGAATCCTCTATTGATCAGGCTGATGAGGGCAGGTGGACGGGGGAGGGGGGCAGAGGACGCCGGGGTCACCGCTCATTATTCCTCCCAGAGGAAGGAGAAGCAAGTTCAAAGCATGGCCTGGCTTATCCGCACTGATAGATATCTGGCCAGGAAGACGCTACAGCAAACTTTGCACGTTCATTCCCGTGGCGCAGAATGTGCGGCGATGAGAACCGTAGATCTATACGGTGCACAGTCATATGTGTTGTATCTGTGCCTGTATAGACCTCTCAGCATTCCTTTAGGGTATGTCCACACTTGCTGATGATTTAGTGTCACTAAAAAACCGCTAAAACAATCTGTTTCCTCACACTGCTGTGCTCTAAGCTCTCTGCATTCAGTTGTTGCACAGCTACTCCTCTCTCTTCTCAATGACTGGTAGTATCGAACCAGAAGCCTACTCTACAACTTTACTCAGACGCCAAGGACTCTGGAGCACACAGAGCACAGCAGTGTGAGGATCCGAATGCTACATTCTTGAAATATGAATCCATATATCACAGTCCTGTGACAAAGGTCTGATTACACATCTCTCCAGGGCCAGAGTATTTTATACTAGACATCAGGTCGTCGATAATCTACACATTCTTCATTGTTCTAGAATTCCCTTGTTGTAGGATCAACCACTATATATGTGATCCGGAGCACAATCATGTCCAATAACCGATCTAAAGGGAAAGAAAGATCAGGCATGTTGAATTATATTATGCCCAATCCAATCCTTTGTCCTTTTCGGAGATAATTCGACACCATAAGAAGAGTCTGGAGAAAACACAGGGGTCTAGAGTAAGACAGAGGAGTCTGAAGAGAACATGAGGGCCTAGAGTAAGACAGAGGATTGTGGTGGAAACAGAAGGGTCTACAGTAACACAGAGGAGCCTGGAGTGACCACAGGGGTCTAGAGTAAGACAGAGAAGTCTGAAGAGAACAGAGGGTTCTAGAGTAAGACAGAGAAGTCTGGAGAGAACAGAGGGTTCTAGAGTAAGACAGAGAAGTCTGAAGAGAACAGAGGGTTCTAGAGTAAGACAAAGTAGTCTGGAAATAACACAGGGGTCTAGAGTAAGACAGAGGAGTGTAGTGGAAACAGAAAGGTCTACAGTAACACAGAGGAGCCTGGAGTGACCACAGGGGTCTAGAGTAAGACAGAGAAGTCTGAAGAAAACAGAGGGTTCTAGAGTAAGACAGAGAAGTCTGGAGAGAACAGAGGGTTCTAGAGTAAGACAAAGTAGTCTGGAAATAACACAGGGGTCTAGAGTAAGACGGAGAAGTCTGGAGAGAACAGAGGGTTCTAGAGTAAGACAAAGTAGTCTGGAAATAACACAGGGGTCTAGAGTAAGACGGAGAAGTCTGGAGAGAACAGAGGGTTCTAGAGTAAGACAGAGAAGTCTGGAGAGAACAGAGGGTTCTAGAGTAAGACAGAGAAGTCTGAAGAGAACAGAGGGTTCTAGAGTAAGACAAAGTAGTCTGGAAATAACACAGGGGTCTAGAGTAAGACAGAGGAGTGTAGTGGAAACAGAAGGGTCTACAGTAACACAGAGGAGCCTGGAGTGACCACAGGGGTCTAGAGTAAGACAGAGAAGTCTGAAGAAAACAGGGGGTTCTAGAGTAAGACAGAGAAGTCTGGAGAGAACAGAGGGTTCTAGAGTAAGACAGCGGAGTCTGGAAATAAGAGATATTTAGAGTGAGACAGAGGAGTCTGGAGAGAACACAGGGGTTGGACGGGACAGGGGGTTTGGAGTAGCCCAGGGAGGACAAGGAAAGGATAGGTATTGGCATTAGAAAAACAGGTACACAATTCTTCCAGAAAGAAGACTGGAATAGGACACAATCCATGTACAGGTTTTGAACAACCCCTTTAATACAGACTCATTGGATGGTGTTTGTATTCTAGTTGAGCAGTAAATTGTGTAACAGGTAAGTGTCTGAGGTTGGTTGTACAGTGTAGAGCAATATCAGTTGTGGTGCATTATTGTACAGTGAGAGAACATGTGACATTGCAGAGTTGGCTGGAGATGATGGTCATACAATCGGAGTTGTAGTTGGAGTAGTCGCATGTATTGGTGACAGACATAATTGCATGATTGTTTATGCAGAATGGTTGTACAATGCACTATATCTAACAATGTGACTCTGCCTCTAGCCGGTGATTATACCATTGGGTTGCAGTTGTAGCCAGTTTTTCTCAAGCTGTTTAAACATATGGGAGCAATACTGTTACTTAAAGGGGATGCTTGTACAAGGAGAGAACATCTGACTGTAACTTTTGGGTTGTGGGTATCGGTGTAACTTGGATGTAGGTGCCTTTGAAAATTTGTTACTGATCAGGTACAATCAGGTTGTAGTTGATGGTTTTTCTGATGGTGGTCTGACTAGTAGACAATCTGATTGTCAGTGATAGGGGTGTGCAGGGAAGGATTGTGTAGAAATTTGCATGCTTTCTTATGACAGCTGGCTACATGAGGGGACAAGGTAGCCCACCCATTAATGAGGGGACGGGGGGCACAATGTCACCGCTGATTACGAGGGTCTTTGTATAATGACTTGTCATCGAGCTGTTATACAGCCAATGAATGGTAGTCAAGTGGCTACATTGGAACATACAGATGATACATTGTAACAAAAGAGGGGGTCACAAGCAAAGTTGTAACTTTCAAGCAGATTTACTACAAACAAGCAACATTTTCCGTTCCCTCTTTGTCTATGAATAGAGCTGTACACTGAGGCTTTATAGGCGGGTGCCTTTGTATGGGGGGCCGCTGCGGTGGAAGGAGAGGTATAATTTAGTTTGTCGTCATTGGCTGCCAGCCGGCTCGAAGGGGTTAAGCAGTGTAATGCTGTAAAATATTCCGGTTTACAGCCCTTAATTAGCTAACATCACCTCTGGCACTGGGATAAGATGAATTAGGAGATTGTGAGCGATGGCGGTGCCGGTGGTGGCGGCGGCAGAGTGCATCTCGCTTTGCCTAGCACCTGAAAGACGAGCAGCGTCGGAGGTGTGGGGCTGGGGAATATTAGCGCGCCGCATGCTGGATGAAATATATCAAGGCCTTGACAGCCGCGCAGCTGAGACGGGAGCGAGCCGTGATTGACACCTGGGGCACAAAGAGAACAATGATTCCAAGGATTTCTTCTTTTCCAAGGCGGAGAGGTGATGCGAGTAGTGTGGGTTGTATGCGGCTTTCACATCTTGGAGGTGGGCCAGAAGAAAGATGGGGTCAGCACCAAGGGGGACGGTCAGGATAAATGAGGGGTGATTGGAGGTGGGGGCTTGGTGCTCATTAAGAACTGGAAACTTCTAGGAAAATTGGAAGCTCGTGGCAGAGAGTCTGATCCTGTAGGCACCTGGAGGGTATATTATTCAGGGCTGGCATAAGAGTCACACTGAGCCCCCCGGACCGGCACATGTCACACTGGTTCTTTGAAGGGGACTGATGACTATTGTATGGTTTACGGACCCAGAACACTAGAGGGGTAGAGTTCACATCTGATTTGGTTACTGCAGGTTTCTGAGAATATCAGACTAGACAGAAATGGAGGATGAGACCAGAATAGTCAACACCAAGGGAGAAGATAAGACTAGAGAGAAAGAGAAAATTAATCTAGACTAGACAGAGAGAAAAGAACTGACTAGACTAGACAAGACAGAGAGGCAGCTAGATAGAGGGATTAGATTAGATTGTGGCTCAATTCACGTGTGGCATTTACAATGCTTTTTGAAATGCAGTGCAACAACTAAGGAGAGGAGATTTGCCAAATTACATTCGTGTTAACATTTGTGTTTACAAAACATGACTTGTTAACGTAGCACTAGTGTGCTGTGTTTTGGGAATGCAAATGTTAACAGTAAGGTAATTAGGCAAATCTCCTCTCTTCAGTTGTTGTATTGCGTTTGAAAACGCAATGTAAACGTCACATGTGAGCCTAAGCTAGATTTGAGAAGTTTAGACTAGACTGAAAGAGAGAGAATAAACTAGCCTTGACTACACAAAGACAGGATAGAGAGATACAGGGGCAGATTTACTTACCCAGTCCATTGGCGATCCAGCGGCGCGTTCTCTGCGGAGGATGCCGATGTGCCACAATCCGATCGCGTGCGCCAAAATCCCGGGGCAATTCAGGGAAAATCGGTGCAAATCGGAAATATTGGGATAACCCGTCGGAAAACCGTGATTTGGGCCCTTAGTAAATGACCACCACAGGGAACATTATACTGATTGCAGATTAGTCTACACTAGAATAGCCTGAGAGAAATCAAAATGGTATATAGAAAGAGAGATTAAATTACACTAAACTGGAGGGAGAAGATTAGACTAGGAAAAACGGAGACAAAGTTTAATAAACTTGACAAAACAGGGAGAAAAGATAAGACTAGTCTGTACAGAGAAAGAAGTTTAGAATGGACTAGAACAGGAGAGACTATATGACTAGACCAGAGAGCGAGATTAAACTAAACTAGACTAAAGAAGATTAGACTAGATTAGACAGAGGAAGATAAGACCAGACAAGGCAGAGCGTGAAGATTAGACTACCATACTGTCTAGATGAAGAGAGATGATTAAAATAGACTAGACAGAGAGAACGTTACACTGGCTAGTAAAAAAAAAAAAATTGACTAGACGGAGACTAGAATAGACTAGTACCAGTGAGAAGATCACTTTAGACTTGACAGACAGGGAAGATAAGACTAGACAATTAGACTAGACTATGATAATGAAGACTAGACTATGGAGAGAAAATTTTGTTTGACCCTGAGGGTGTGTTCACACGTTCAGTTTTTCAGATGCAGTTTCTGATGTCCAAAGCAGGAGTGGAGTGAAAAATAAGGAGGAGCAGCTTCTCTCATTGATATGTTCTGACCCATTATGAACCACACCCGCTTTTGGCTTTGAAAACTGCATCTGAAAAACTGAATGTGTGAGCGCAGCCTTGGTTTGTACTTGGTCCGTGTTTTTTTTTTTTTTTTTTTTAAATACTGAAAATGCATGTGTTTTCAGTCCGTTTAAAAAGTATCCAAGACCGCACTGTGTGACAGCATCCGCAATCAGTAATCGAGTGGCATGATTCATTTAGGAGCCCCAAAGTGGCGGTAAATAAAAGTGTCTGCACCTGTAATCAGCAGGGGTACAGAAACTGGGGTTACAACGCAGTGATAAACTCTCCAGCGATCCTTGGGGTGCCGTCTGCCTGGTCATCTTCTGCCCTCTGCAGTATCCTAACTGTTGGCTCAGTATTAAGAGGCCTCGTATAGTGGGTGGATATTGGGGTTCTGCCCTGTTGTGACGATCCTCAAGAGCCCAGGTGTGATTCTCACTTAGGGCCCCAGAAGATGGCAATAAAGGTCCTCTCATTCATGTGATCCTATGAAAGGCCTTATCTATTGGTTTCTATGGTGAGGCGGGTGAAGGAGATGACGGTTTTGTGTACAAGGTCATTATAGAAGTGAATGGGAAGGGGGGGGGGGGCGGTAATTGTGTAAAACACGCAGCCATCACGCCTTTGTGTTTTATGTGTGGGACACGAACAGCCCTGAAGGTTACAAGGTGACACGTAAAACACAGAGACAACGTGCGCTGCCAAAGCGGCTCCAGCGCCATCCATCCTCATCAAAAACGGATCTGCATCCTGTCACCATATGTCTACAAATGTGCATCAGGGGAGCGGGGGAGAGGGACGGCGATGTGATGGCTAAGACGGGGTTAAGAAGTATTTTTGGATTGTTGTGGCCTATGTAGCCAGGACTTGGGGGAGTAAACGGTTAAGGAATGTCATCATCACAATAAATTTTGCGATTTGTAGATAGATTTGGCAATTAACATGACACCAAACAGTATTGAGGAGCGTCCAACCCCTTAGCCTAGGCGACAGGCAACCTTCATATTCACAAATGTCCCCAAATCAGACTAGAGTCCAAAATGACACCTCCACTCAAGAAAGTGAAGTCCTAGACCTTTCCTAGTAAAAGAAAATCAGTTTTAGGCCTTGTTTATCTGCAGTGGGGTCCCTCATGTAGCAACAGCCAATCAGACGGATGCTTTGATCTTGGCAGTACTGGTTATGTAATTGTAAGCTGGAATTTGATTGGTTGCCAAGGATGAATTTGTCCACCATAGAAACAGAGGCCCAGGATCTAACACAATAACAGGCCCACAATATCCAGGAGAAAACAATCTAATGGGAAGGGTCATGGAAGTAATGGAAGTAAGTCTAAGGAGCCCTTACCCCACACAGTATTAGGTTTTTTTTGTCATATCTACATTGCTGATACAAAAGATGGCTGCCTCCTTAAAGGCAAAATTTTGGGTCTCTGGAATCTAGCAGTCAGTATTTTGCCTCGACCTTGTAATTGATTGCAATAGATTATTTCACATAATGAATTTCTGCTGAGCTACTGTCATCTCGTTCCGCCAAGGTAAAATGTCACCTCCAAATTGTCCCCGGGATAAGACCACTGAAGCAGGAGCGGGGTCTTACGATGAATAGGTATATGCAAATTGGCCCTATTATCATGCAAATTAGTCTCACCGCCTTGAAAAGGCACATTACCCTCCTCACTGGTGGATAGCCTTCCAGCGGTGCAAGTGGCTGGGCCGGCATACCGCGTCCGCGGGCCGCATCCTTCGCACTGGTGGTCAAAGATTATCCCAAATTTTATCACGCAAGCAAGGGCACTGCTTTATCGAATAATCTTTCAGCTAGGTAAGCAGAAGCCAGACAATTTTCGGACAGTTGCTTAGCAACAGCGCTCACGCTGTGTGGGTGACAACACGGGATCGCCATGATTGTTTTGCTGCATTTTGGAGGGTTAGAAAAACGTGTCTGTATTTATCCCAAAACAGCACCGCTCCTGACCATAGGTAGTGTCAGGTACTGCTGCTCTGCTTCATTGTTACACGAAGCCTGTGCCTGAAATTACTACATGGACTCAACCAATTTTTTTCTTATGCCCCTAAAACGATAAAACCCAACTAATCGAAATCTGATCCAAAGCCCGATTGGATCAGCAACGATAACATCTTCTTGACTATGGCTGCACTTTGTCTCCATTCCCATCATTGGGAATTTTTTCCCAAAAAATTGAGCAAAGTTGACTTCTTTTTAAAGGGTTAAAAAAAAAAGGTTTTTTTGTTGCAATGCTCCCTTCCCAGAGCAAAGTGGTGAATAGTGTGACACTGCGGCGTGTGACCGGGATGAGGGATGGGAAGTGATAAATAAATAAATCACGCTGCGGCGTTCGGGGGAGCTGGGATCTAATTGCTTCTCTGTTTGGACGCGGCGGCTCCTGACATCTCATCTACCGATGTCTTCAATGAGGTAATCACCACCTGTCAATCTGCCGCCACCACCGCTGCCCCCACTGACAAAAACGAGTCCCACCCTCCCCGCAGCCCTAGCTCCAGATGTTCCCTATGTCACGATGGCAGGCGGCTCATAATAGGGGCAGGAGAAATATGCAGATCAGGTACGATAAGGGGCTGCGTAATTGGAGTCATTAGGATTGGCTGCTGATTGGTTTTTTTTTTTTTTTTTTTGCCTGAACAATGAATTTTTTTTTTTCCCAAAAAATAAAACAATACAAATCTGCACAAAGGTCCGGTTTATGGTATTAAAGGACATTGACCACCTTTATGCAAATGAGCCCGGGGGGCTCCATAAGCGTTATTGGAGCATGGAGCCCCTCAGGCTCATTTGCATACATGTCCTTTAAGGCATCTTGCATACATACAGCATTGCCACCTTTTTGAATCCTGTAAAGTAACATATAAATATACCGCTGCTACATCTGGTCACTTTGGCGACCCCTAAATCTGGATGTGGTGCACCTATACAATAATACCAGGAAGATCCTGATTGGGCACTATCCCTATACGCCTATATTACAGTAATAGGGAATGGCGTTTTTATTTTACGGCAGTGGGTGGCCACTTACAAGAGCGTGAATTTGGATCAGATATGGAGACAATCTGATCCAAAAACATAAAGCCAGCCTTAAAGGGGAAGTACTGTTTTACGCAACACCTTTGAAAGTAGGCAAAACCATCAGATAAAGGGGCAAATATACTTATTTGGTCCTTTCGCGATCCCCGATTCGGACTGTCCGCCGAGGATGAAGTCCGAATGAAGATCGTGCGCCCGAGTTCCTGTATCCGTCGCTTTTGCGCCGAGGTCCGCCGGAGTTCACCTTCTCCTTCCCGGTGCTTGTAAGTGCGTGTCTTGCGACACAATTCAAAATGTTAAATCTTGCGCATTGTCCGAATCCATCGGGTTGTCCGACGGCCCGCCCCCCGATTTCTGTCGCGTGCAAACCAATGCACCAAATTCCGACCGCGCGCGACACAATCCCTGGCTTGATGCAGCGCAAAACGTTAAATCTTTACGAAAATGCGCTCCTCGGACCCTTAGTAAATGAGCCCCATAGAATCCCGGTAAGTTTCCCCCTATTATGGGCAGTTTTATTTAGTATTATGCCCGGATTTCCATGGCGTTTCGCCGGCCCTTCAGTATAGCTGGGGCCTGGTACAATTTTTGCGGCCTAGCAGATTCTCATGAAGCCTCACCTGGGAGTAGTAGTTCTAATCCGCCAGATAATCCCTTCTGGGGGCCCAGTGTAGCCAAAGAGATGAGATTGTGTGCTTCAATGTCTGCCACAAGAAGCAGCGGAGCCTCCTGGGGCCTCGTGAACTCCTCTCAATAACTCTCCATGAGATGCCTCAGAAGAAGACGACGACGACGTCCTGAAGAGGCTGCAGACGCTTCCCGGGTGTTCCCCTCACAGAACTGACGCCCTTCCCTGTTAGACGCCATTTTCGTTGTAAATATTATAGATTTCCTATTTTAAATAAAGGTTTACGTGAATATTTGAAGAGAAGCCACAGGCGACAATACAGGGAACGAAATCTAAAATTACCCGATAAATGTGCGAGCTGCGACATATATTCGTGAACCCTCTGCCCGCTCCTGGAAGTT
Source organism: Engystomops pustulosus (assembly GCF_040894005.1). Lineage (NCBI taxonomy): Eukaryota > Metazoa > Chordata > Amphibia > Anura > Leptodactylidae > Engystomops > Engystomops pustulosus. The sequence continues at coordinate 15,918,110 of NC_092418.1, forward strand.
ATTAACACCTCCGAAATTGCAGGCGACAAACAAACACAAGTAACGTGGCAGAGTCTGTGTGAGTCATAAACACGGGGGACGTCTGTCGCTAAGGAAAACCGGAGAAGGTGCCCATAGCAACCAGTTTTCACCTTTCATTTTTTGAGAAATCCGGTGGAAAATGTAAATATTAAGCTGGTTGCTATGGGCAACTACTCTGGTTTTGATCAACCTCCGACATCTGAAGGTGGAAAGTGATGACATCTTCCCCCACTAATAATATCTCGCCGCCATTTTGTTAGCTTTGGTTTTTCAGAACTTTGTCGTCCTTGTCTTCCAACCATATTTTGGAAAAATACACCAGATGTAAGGGTCCCGGACCTCATTATTCTCATCCCCTGTGTCATTGGGTGGGAAACCCTGTGTATGAGTATGTGTTCCTGTCATGGACCATGGAGGCCCAACTGGACCTTTGATGTAGGTCCCATCTCTTGTACGTTGTGAACGCCTCTGTCCGGGGAGGTTTGAGGTAAAAATAGGCCCCATCCCCCTCCAAAACATGTCATCAAGATTTTGTAGCGTAAAAGAATATTTTTATGATTTTTTTTTTGTTGACTTTTTATTATTTTAATAAAATATCATTCCTGACTAAAAAAAAACTGTAAAAAACCCAATTTTTAAAAATATATAATCTCTTTGTCCTGCACATGTGACAGCGGTGTATATCATGGTGTGAACAGGGTCAGAGGTTAAACTGTCCAAAGCGGATGCTGATTCTTATTCCGGTCACGGCGAGGGTCAATCGCCTGTCTGCGGTTTTGTGGATGGATACTTGAGCAGGGGCGGAGGAGGGGTCCCCAGCTGTCCCTTCCTTTTGAGGTGACGGGGGTCTGGTACTTTTTGGCAGGCGGCCAGTGCATCCCCTTTAACGTCATTATCCGCAGTGACATGGGCTTCAAAATCTGTCTGGAGGTCACACGAAATCAATTGCAAGGTCAGGAGCGTACACACTTAAAGGGACGGCGCGGATTACACAGCTTTTTGAGGATCGCATTACAGCGTGTACATAGGTTGCCTAAAAAAATTATTGCAAATATACAACTGTGGCGTAAACATACGATTCTTTTGAAGCAGAATAGGCCAGAAATATATTGCGGCGATGGATAAAAAAAACGTTAATTTTGAGAAAAACAAAAATGGTGCCAAATCCATGCCAGGGAAATCGGCCCTGTCCCCCCCCAGGAGTAGTATATGATGATATGTTTGTGGCTATATGTAAATATTTCGATATTTTTAGTCTGTCCCCGACGGCAGCTTTTGCGACGGTCACGGTTTTCCAGAGGTGACGTTGCCGTGGTTACCTCATGTCCTTAACACGGAGTGATCTTTACTTCCTGGCTGGTGTTTGCACACCTCCGGTAAGATGGATTAGAGCGTGTTTACTGGAAGGGAACAAGAGAGCGCGCAGATGTGAGCCGATAAAGTTACAGGAGAGACGCTCTGCGCGCCTGATTGGAAATGCTCTGCACAACATGCTCACAGCGCCAGCTGCCCTGCACCCCTCCAGGTAAGTAGAGAGGCGCAGCCGCCTACTAGGGACATGTAGCATGAAGACGAACGGTAACACACCCTCATTTGACTGGTATTTTTGGGTCCTGACCCTATAATGAGTGGTATTTTTGGGTCCTGTCCCTATTTTGACTGGTATTTTTGGGTCCTGCCCCTATTATGAGTGGTATTTTTGGGTCATGTCCCTATTATGAGCGGTATTTTTTGGGTCCTGTCCCTATTATGAGCAGTATTTTTGGGTCCTGTCCCTATGAGTGGTATTTTTGGGTCCTGTCCCTATAATGAGTGGTATTTTTGGGTCCTGTCCCTATGAGTGGTATTTTTGGGTCCTGTCCCTATAATGAGTGGTATTTTTGGGTCCTGTCCCTATAATGAGTGGTATTTTTGGGTCCTGACCCTATAATGAGTGGTATTTTTGGGTCCTGTCCCTATAATGAGTGGTATTTTTGGGTCCTGACCCTATAATGAGTGGTATTTTTGGGTCCTGACCCTATAATGAGTGGTATTTTTGGGTCCTGACCCTATAATGAGTGGTATTTTTGGGTCCTGACCCTATAATGAGTGGTATTTTTGGGTCCTGCCCCTATTATGAGTGGTATTTTTGGGTCATGTCCCTATTATGAGCGGTATTTTTTGGGTCCTGTCCCTATAATGAGTGGTTTTTTTTGGGTCCTGTCCCTAATATGAGTGGCATTTTTTGGGTCCTGTCCCTATTATGAGCAGTATTTTTGGGTCCTGTCCCTATGAGTGGTATTTTTGGGTCCTGTCCCTATAATGAGTGGTATTTTTGGGTCCTGTCCCTATGAGTGGTATTTTTGGGTCCTGTCCCTATAATGAGTGGTATTTTTGGGTCCTGTCCCTATAATGAGTGGTATTTTTGGGTCCTGACCCTATAATGAGTGGTATTTTTGGGTCCTGTCCCTATAATGAGTGGTATTTTTGGGTCCTGACCCTATAATGAGTGGTATTTTTGGGTCCTGACCCTATAATGAGTGGTATTTTTGGGTCCTGACCCTATAATGAGTGGTATTTTTGGGTCCTATCCCTATAATGAGTGGTATTGTTGGGTCCTGTCCCTATGAGTGGTATTGTTGGGTCCTGTCCCTATGAGTGGTATTTTGGGGTCCTGTCCCTATGAGTGGTATTTTTGGGTCCTGTCCCTATTATGAGTGGTATTTTTGGGTCCTGTCCCTATTATGAGTGGTATTTTGGGGTCCTGTCCCTATAATGAGTGGTATTTTTTGGGTCCTGCCCCTATTATGAGTGGCATTTTTTGGGTCCTGTCCCTATTATGAGCAGTATTTTTGGGTCCTGTCCCTATGAGTGGTATTTTTGGGTCCTGTCCCTATAATGAGTGGTATTTTTGGGTCCTGTCCCTATGAGTGGTATTTTTGGGTCCTGTCCCTATAATGAGTGGTATTTTTGGGTCCTGTCCCTATAATGAGTGGTATTTTTGGGTCCTGTCCCTATAATGAGTGGTATTTTTGGGTCCTGACCCTATAATGAGTGGTATTTTTGGGTCCTGACCCTATAATGAGTGGTATTTTTGGGTCCTGACCCTATAATGAGTGGTATTTTTGGGTCCTGACCCTATAATGAGTGGTATTTTTGGGTCCTATCCCTATAATGAGTGGTATTGTTGGGTCCTGTCCCTATGAGTGGTATTTTGGGGTCCTGTCCCTATGAGTGGTATTTTTGGGTCCTGTCCCTATTATGAGTGGTATTTTGGGGTCTTGTCCCTATAATGAGTGGTATTTTTTGGGTCCTGTCCCTATAATGAGTGGTATTTTTTGGGTCCTGCCCCTATTATGAGTGGTATTTTTGGGTCATGTCCCTATTATGAGCGGTATTTTTTGGGTCCTGTCCCTATAATGAGTGGTTTTTTTTGGGTCCTGTCCCTAATATGAGTGGCATTTTTTGGGTCCTGTCCCTATTATGAGCAGTATTTTTGGGTCCTGTCCCTATGAGTGGTATTTTTGGGTCCTGTCCCTATAATGAGTGGTATTTTTGGGTCCTGTCCCTATGAGTGGTATTTTTGGGTCCTGTCCCTATAATGAGTGGTATTTTTGGGTCCTGTCCCTATAATGAGTGGTATTTTTGGGTCCTGTCCCTATAATGAGTGGTATTTTTGGGTCCTGTCCCTATAATGAGTGGTATTTTTGGGTCCTGACCCTATAATGAGTGGTATTTTTGGGTCCTGACCCTATAATGAGTGGTATTTTTGGGTCCTGACCCTATAATGAGTGGTATTTTTGGGTCCTGACCCTATAATGAGTGGTATTTTTGGGTCCTGACCCTATAATGAGTGGTATTTTTGGGTCCTGACCCTATAATGAGTGGTATTTTTTGGTCCTGACCCTATAATGAGTGGTATTTTTGGGTCCTGACCCTATAATGAGTGGTATTTTTGGGTCCTGACCCTATGAGTGGTATTTTTGGGTCCTGACCCTATAATGAGTGGTATTTTGGGGTCCTGTCCCTATAATGAGTGGTATTTTTTGGGTCCTGTCCCTATAATGAGTGGTATTTTTTGGGTCCTGCCCCTATTATGAGTGGTATTTTTGGGTCATGTCCCTATTATGAGCGGTATTTTTTGGGTCCTGTCCCTATAATGAGTGGTTTTTTTTGGGTCCTGTCCCTAATATGAGTGGCATTTTTTGGGTCCTGTCCCTATTATGAGCAGTATTTTTGGGTCCTGTCCCTATGAGTGGTATTTTTGGGTCCTGTCCCTATAATGAGTGGTATTTTTGGGTCCTGTCCCTATGAGTGGTATTTTTGGGTCCTGTCCCTATAATGAGTGGTATTTTTGGGTCCTGTCCCTATAATGAGTGGTATTTTTGGGTCCTGTCCCTATAATGAGTGGTATTTTTGGGTCCTGTCCCTATAATGAGTGGTATTTTTGGGTCCTGACCCTATAATGAGTGGTATTTTTGGGTCCTGACCCTATAATGAGTGGTATTTTTGGGTCCTGACCCTATAATGAGTGGTATTTTTGGGTCCTGACCCTATAATGAGTGGTATTTTTGGGTCCTGACCCTATAATGAGTGGTATTTTTGGGTCCTGACCCTATAATGAGTGGTATTTTTTGGTCCTGACCCTATAATGAGTGGTATTTTTGGGTCCTGACCCTATAATGAGTGGTATTTTTGGGTCCTGACCCTATGAGTGGTATTTTTGGGTCCTGACCCTATAATGAGTGGTATTTTTGTGTTCTGTCCCTATAATGAGTGGTATTTTTGAGTACTGAACCCAATATAACTGATATCTCTGAGTCCTGTCCTATCATGACAAGTATTATCCAGTTCCACCCCCTATTTTCACCCCTATATTTGAGTCCTGCCCATATCATGTGTCAACCAACCTTTGGGTTTCTAATAGCTGGAGACTCTTACTTCCAGTATGGCCACCATTAGATGGTCCCACAAGAGAAGTTCCTCAGATTTCCTGGTATTCTATATAGACTATGTACAGAGGACGATATAATTAGTCCATTTTAGGGGAGTAGTTTGGCCACCCCATGGGCCCTGCAATGGCAGCCATATTAGTTAGTACCCAAGTTTCCCAAAAAAATTTTATACCAAAAGGCTGACAAGCAAGGGGACAACCACAGTAGTAGGTTTGAATTTCTCTTCCTACCACTCCGCTCTAGATAAAATACAGACAACTCTTAGCTGAGAGCCATCGTCAGGGTTTGCAGGATCCAGAACTGGAGGCGGAAATCCTCTTTAAAAATTTTGGAAAAATGAGAAATTTGGATCCGAAAATAGGGATTGTGTTGGCAAACAGGTTAGTTATGCAACGGTGGCCACGTAATAGGTGTGGGCTGGTATGCATGGCAAGCTGTTGTGCCTGTTCCTGACGCCGTGCCACGGATTATCCCCATGCCCGCACACCACTCTGCCAATCACCCCCCCCCCCTCCCCCGATTCCCAGGTGCCGTCTCTTCATATCGTTCCCTGATTGTGCGGCTCAGGATGAGCGCGGATCCTCCCCTGTAATACAATCAGCAGCTGCGGCGGAGACGCTATGATGTGTCTATTCATCCTTTTATGATGGATCCTAATCTAATTCCATAGCAACAACACCAATCCTGCCTGCCTGTCCCTCCGTCTGCAGGGAGCGGGGGCCGCCGCCGATGCCAAACTCATTCCGATGCTGCCACATTGTGGCTCTAGGCGTTACATTTCACAACAAATAATTGGGGCGAGGGTTGTACAGCTGGATACGGATATGACCCTACACATTTCCACTATAATGTAACAGGACCACAACTAACCTGTGGCAGGAGGACATTACACCAGGTACACGTGACACACCTCATCTGATCGCCTCTCATCTCCTGATCAATTTGGCATTTGTTTTTTGAAAATCCACCTACCCGTTCAGGAGATATGGCCCCCTGGAAGTTTTTATGTTTATCAGTTCATAATAGGTGGAAGACATCTTTGGGGGCGTGTCTCTTGGTAGCACATGTACCGCCCCCACGGCTAGGAAGAGCAAATTCAAAAACTTCCCAGGCCACACCTTTTTAATAGGTGGGCGGATTTTAACAAAACAAACACCAATTTGATAAGGAGTGTAAGGACAGTCCTGTAAGGTAGGTCATTCAATGTTTTGTAATTGGTAACAAGTCCCCTTTAAGGCCCCGCAGACACCAGGGATAGGGTCATCAGGTCAATCTAAGCCTGTAGCAGCTGTATACACTTCTTTCATCAGACTTCTATAGTATGTATACCTATCACTAGCGCCACCAGAACTCATGGTGACATCTGGTACTGCAATAGTTACAGAATCTCAGTGTAGGCTGAGCCTTAATGAGTCCATTAACGACCTGACATTATTTCCCGGTACAAAGCGGCCAGCTCAATGATTTAATGGCGGGTCTGACTGAGCTTCCACATCACAAAGGGCAAGCAGAGTCTTCTGTAATGACAAGCACAAGACCACAGATGGAGTGTATAGTGCAGGCTGCGATTACTATTCCACAGAGGGTTAATTCAGTATCCGAGCTCACGTCAGCGGAGCTGCAAAGCCAGACACAAACAATATACTGATGGCCTGCTGTGTTTCAAGGCCCTATATTTTAGAATTCACTAGTTGTTAGTACTATACATAGGACAGTGAGTGCAGCTCTGGGGTATAATACAGGATGTAACTCAGGTTCAGTACAGGATAAGTAATGTCATGTATGTACACAGTGACTGCACCAGCAGCAGAATAGTGAGTGCAGCTCTGGGGTATAATACAGGATGTAACTCAGGTTCAGTACAGGATAAGTAATGTCATGTATGTACACAGTGACTGCACCAGCAGCAGAATAGTGAGTGCAGCTCTGGAGTATAATACAGGATGTAACCCAGGATCAGTACAGGATAAGTAATGTCATGTATGTACACAGTGACTGCACCAGCAGCAGAATAGTGAGTGCAGCTCTGGGGTATAATACAGGATGTAACTCAGGATCAGTACAGGATAAGTAATGTCATGTATGTACACAGTGACTGCACCAGCAGCAGAATAGTGAGTGCAGCTCTGGGGTATAATACAGGATGTAACTCAGGATCAGTACAGGATAAGTAATGTCATGTATGTACACAGTGACTGCACCAGCAGCAGAATAGTGAGTGCAGCTCTGGGGTATAATACAGGATGTAACTCAGGATCAGTACAGGATAAGTAATGTCATGTATGTACACAGTGACTGCACCAGCAGCAGAATAGTGAGTACAGCTCTGGGGTATAATACAGGATGTAACTCAGGATCAGTACAGGATAAGTCATGTATGTACACAGTGACTGCACCAGCAGCAGAATAGTGAGTGCAGCTCTGGAGTATAATACAGGATGTAACTCAGGATCAGTACAGGATAAGTAATGTCATGTATGTACACAGTGACTGCACCAGCAGCAGAATAGTGAGTGCAGCTCTGGGGTATAATACAGGATGTAACTCAGGATCAGTACAGGATAAGTAATGTCATGTATGTACACAGTGACTGCACCAGCAGCAGAACAATGAGTGCAGCTCTGGAGTATAATACAGGATGTAACTCAGGATCAGTACAGGATAAGTAATGTCATGTATGTACACAGTGACTGCACCAGCAGCAGAATAGTGAGTGCAGCTCTGGGGTATAATACAGGATGTAACTCAGGATCAGTACAGGATAAGTAATGTCATGTATGTACACAGTGACTGCACCAGCAGCAGAATAGTGAGTGCAGCTCTGGAGTATAATACAGGATGTAACTCAGGATCAGTACAGGATAAGTAATGTCATGTATGTACACAGTGACTGCACCAGCAGCAGAATAGTGAGTGCAGCTCTGGGGTATAATACAGGATGTAACTCAGGATCAGTACAGGATAAGTAATGTCATGTATGTACACAGTGACTGCACCAGCAGCAGAATAGTGAGTGCAGCTCTGGGGTATAATACAGGATGTAACTCAGGATCAGTACAGGATAAGTAATGTCATGTATGTACACAGTGACTGCACCAGCAGCAGAATAGTGAGTGCAGCTCTGGAGTATAATACAGGATGTAACTCAGGATCAGTACAGGATAAGTAATGTCATGTATGTACACAGTGACTGCACCAGCAGCAGAATAGTGAGTGCAGCTCTGGAGTATAATACAGGATGTAACTTAGGATCAGTACAGGATAAGTAATGTCATGTATGTACACAGTGACTGCACCAGCAGCAGAATAGTGAGTGCAGCTCTGGGGTATAATACAGGATGTAACTCAGGATCAGTACAGGATAAGTAATGTCATGTATGTACACAGTGACTGCACCAGCAGCAGAATAGTGAGTGCAGCTCTGGGGTATAATACAGGATGTAACTCAGGATCAGTACAGGATAAGTAATGTCATGTATGTACACAGTGACTGCACCAGCAGCAGAATAGTGAGTGCAGCTCTGGGGTATAATACAGGATGTAACTCAGGATCAGTACAGGATAAGTAATGTCATGTATGTACACAGTGACTGCACCAGCAGCAGAATAGTGAGTGCAGCTCTGGGGTATAATACAGGATGTAACTCAGGATCAGTACAGGATAAGTAATGTCATGTATGTACACAGTGACTGCACCAGCAGCAGAATAGTGAGTGCAGCTCTGGGGTATAATACAGGATGTAACTCAGGCTCAGTACAGGATAAGTAATGTCATGTATGTACACAGTGACTGCTCCACCAGCAGAATAGTGAGTGCAGCTCTGGGGTATAATACAGGATGTAACTCAGGATCAGTACAGGATAAGTAATGTCATGTATGTACACAATGACATACAAACACATTGATACATTGCCAGAATGAACGATTATTACATAGATATTTTTTACGAAAACCAAGCTTACTTCATAGAAACAGCACCAGAACCAAGATTTCTACATAAAGACAGGACCAGAAACAAACCGAGGGAAACAGGTCAATACTTCACCAGATTTATCACCATGTCTGATGCTGGATGACAAATCTGACATTGTATAAGACTGATTCCATGTAGGTCACCCTTCTAAGAAAAGATAACCTAGAGTCATAGCACACAGAGGCTACAGAATTGTGAGTTCATGGGAAAAACAGCACCTACTGTAAATCTGGTGACTCACAGATGACGTCTGTGTTTGGAGTCTCTCAATTGTTTTTTCTACCCGGCCGCCATGTCAGCTTCTTCCAGCCATCCTCGCTAGATTTTCCTACAAAGAAATTTTTGGGTCCCCACGTCATATTCATCTCCTTCACTGTCTTATGACAAACATAATGCTGTTCTTTTGCTCCCCTAGAGATCACTAGTATGCCACCACTGTAGCCAATATAGCAAAAGTGTCCCAACAGCAGCCAATATAGTTATGGTGACTCCACAGTAGTAAATATAGTCACTGGGCCTTATTTATCATAAGTTTTATCTTCAATCAATCCAAGCACATCTTTCATTTTATAACTTACTGTGGGAAATCAAAGCTTAGCTCTGATTGGTTACATTGAGAAAAAATTTGCTCTTAGACACTTGTGATAAATCTCCCCCATTAGGTCTCTGCTGATTAGAACATAGTCACTGGGTCCATCCTGTAGACACTATAGTAACGGTGCCCCCACAGTATCCAAAATAGTAACGGTGCCCCCACAGTATCCAAAATAGTAACGGTGCCCCCACAGTATCCAAAATAGTAACGGTGCCCCCACAGTATCCAAAATAGTAACGGTGCCCCCACAGTATCCAAAATAGTAACGGTGCCCCCACAGTATCCAAAATAGTAACGGTGCCCCCCAGTATCCAAAATAGTAACGGTGCCCCCACAGTATCCAATATAGTAACGGTGCCCCCACAGTATCCAATATAGTAACGGTGCCCCCACAGTATCCAATATAGTAACGGTGCCCCCACAGTATCCAATATAGTAACGGTGCCCCCACAGTATCCAATATAGTAGCGGTGCCCCCACAGTATACAATATAGCAACGGTGCTATATAGTCTCATTGCCACAACAGTAGCCAATACGGTAATTGTGCCAATATAGTATTGATGTCCGCAGAATAGCCAATATAGTAACAGGGCTTCCACAGTAGCCAATATGGTAATGGTGCCCACAGCAGCCACTACAGTAACAGGGCTTCCACAGTAGCCAATATGGTAATGGTGCCCACAGTAGCCACTACAGTAACAGGGCTTCCACAGTAGCCACTACAGTAACAGGGCTTCCACAGTAGCCACTACAGTAACAGGGCTTCCACAGTAGCCACTACAGTAACAGGGCTTCCACAGTAGCCACTACAGTAACAGGGCTTCCACAGTAGCCACTACAGTAACAGGGCTTCCACAGTAGCCACTACAGTAACAGGGCTTCCACAGTAGCCACTACAGTAACAGGGCTTCCACAGTAGCCACTACAGTAACAGGGCTTCCACAGTAGCCACTACAGTAACAGGGCTTCCACAGTAGCCACTACAGTAACAGGGCTTCCACAGTAGCCACTACAGTAACAGGGCTTCCACAGTAGCCACTACAGTAACAGGGCTTCCACAGTAGCCACTACAGTAACAGGGCTTCCACAGTAGCCACTACAGTAACAGGGCTTCCACAGTAGCCACTACAGTAACAGGGCTTCCACAGTAGCCACTACAGTAACAGGGCTTCCACAGTAGCCAATATGGTAATGGTGCCCATAGTAGACAATATAGTAACAGTGCTTACACAGTAGCCAGTACAGTAACAGTGCTTACACAGTAGCCACTACAGTAACAGTGCTTACACAGTAGCCACTACAGTAACAGTGCTTCCACAGTAGCCAATGTAGTAACAGTGCCCTTCAAAGTAGCCAGTAAAGTCACTATTGGCTAGACTATTTCCAAAGTTGCTTTATTTTACATTTCAGCGATAGTCGGCGTGGATTGACCTTGCTGCTGCTGCTGTGTGAATGTAGAGATTTTAGCAGGACTGTATCTGCAGGACAAGCACTAAAGAACTGCCCTTCAGCTTAATATATTTAATTGTGTATAATGTGCGGGTCCTTGTCTCTGTTTCCCCTCCTGTGACTGCATAGTAGGGGGGCAGTGTATAATGTGGTAGGGGGGGGGGGATTGTCTCCTTTCTACATATTTTTGGCGCTGCTCGTAGGTTGCAAAACCTAATATTTTAGCTGTTGCAGTAAAGCGGTGAATTGCGTATTCCTGGCACGGGGGGGGGCGGGGGGGGGGGGGGGATTGGGATCTCTGCTCAGATTTATTTTTAAAGCTTGGCCGGGGTGAAAAATATCTCTAATTCTCAATTTCATTGGCTGCAACGATCAGTGGCAAAATTACTCAGCCATGCGGTGGGAATGAACATCCAGACGGGGGGGAGGAGGAGGATGGCTCAGTATTCAGATAATGGAAATCTGGCCAGGGAATTTGTACAATCCGACGTCTGTGGCTTAGGCTGAGGAATACAGAGCGAGCAGCATGGAGGCAGCGCGGAGCCTCTGCGGGATCTCTGAGGGGGCACGCATCCCTCCATTGTCACTAAGATATTCATCTGCGCGCCTCTGTGTGCCGGGATCAAAATGGAGGTCGCGTTTCTCCAGGCTGTGTCACTATGTCCCCCCCCCTCCCGGGGAGGGGGGTACAGTGTAATGATTTGGGGGGGGGGGGTTCTTTTGTGTTATCTGCGGCCTCCGCTTGTCACAGGAGGAGAACGTTTTTCATACGGCGGCAAATCGTTTCCTTGTATTTTCCGGAGCCGCCGTTCCTCGCTGTGAGGTGAATGAGATAGGCGTCATTTTCCTGTCATGTGGCCGTCAGCCGTACACAAAGGCCCCCGTGCGCGTCCTGCACCAAAAATACAGCTGGGGAAAGGGGGGGGGGTGAAAATCGGGAAATCACATGAGGATATCAGCCAAAATCGCCACTCTGCTGGAGATAATTTTGAGCTTCCTGTCCGTCACCTCCTAAATTGGCTGATAACAGTGAACAATAGAATGTATTCCTCTGTCTAGTTGTACTGTGTCACTCACAAGCTGGAAATATTCAGCAGGTGTCACCGTACAGACCGCAGCCAGTGTCCCAGGAGAGATGTGTAATCAGACCTTGTGTATGTGCTGTTAGTAGCAGCAGGACTGTGAAATATGGATTTATATTCCAGGATTATACTGGAGGCGTGTCCTGACACTGCTGTGCACTGTGTTCTTTGTATTCAGCTCATCCTTAGATCCCTGCCTACTGCTATGAGTGATTGCTGTAGTATCCAACCACTAGCCAGCTACAGCTTTTATTCAGAGTACAGGGGCTGTAGAGCAGCTCAATACATAGAGCTGAGTGCACAGCTTCGTGAGGACATAACCCTAATTCTACAATCCTGGAATTTTAAGCCGTTTATCACAGTCCTGCTGCTACTAACAACATACACAAGGTCTGATTACACATCTCTCCAGGGACAATTTTTAGTGCTGGCCACGGAGAGCACTGAGCAGTATGAGGACAATTCCACAGAAAGTTCCGGAATTTACATTTGTGTATCACAGTTCTGCTGCTACTAACAGCATAAAGAAAGGTCTGATTACACATCTTTCCAGGGACAGAACACTGCCTTTAGAGAGCACAGAGCACAGCAGTGTGAGGAAACACCAGTACAATCCTTGAATTTAAAAAAAAAAAACATATTTCACAGTCCTGCTGCTACTAGCAACATATACAAAGCTCTGATTACATATCTCTCCAGGGACAATACTTAACACTGCCTGCGAAGAGCACAAATCACAGCAGTGTGAGGACATGCCTTGAATCCATATATCACAGTCCTGCTGCTACTAACAACATACATAAAGGTCTGATTACACATCTCTCCAGGGACATTACATAAAGTACTGGAAAATAAATATGTATATCACAGTCCTGCTGCTACTAACAGCATACACAAAGGGACAATGCTGACTGCAGTCTACATGTTCATTCCAGTATTATAAACAGGAACCATTTTGCACAGGTTGCTGTCAGTGAATAGAATCGCTCCAGGTACATCCAGAGGTGGAAGACAAGAATAGACCTCGGGGAATGTTCACATGCAGACGATACTTAGCATAAATGCATTGGGCATTTACATATACACATCCTTCTCACAGCTGAGATTTTTCTACATTTGTATTCAGCGTGAATTAAACAGTCTGGATTACATGTCACCAACACTGATACATTGTTACAAGCTATCAGGACAGAAAAGCGACTGTCTAGACCAGTGGTGGCGAACCTATGGCACGGGTGCCAGAGGTGGCACTCTGAGCCCTCCCAGTGGGCACTCAGGCTGTTGCCCCAGCTCAGAATTCACCAGACAGGACTTGAGGGATCCTCCTGCAAGCCCAGGTAGCCCAAAACGTGAAGCATCTTGGTCTACATGAGACTACAAGAAGAGAAGTTGAGGACATGGTCAGATTATCATTGGAGCCATTGAAGCTCCTGCTCCTGGCCCCACAATTTTTCAAGTTCAGGGAAGCTCCAATGGCAATCTGAATTTTCCCACCTTCTGTCAACGATATTAATGTCCTCGGGACCCTTGAAAGCTGTGGTATAGCACGGAGCAAGAAGATTTTAATAATTTAATGCTAGAATTGCCGTGTTGGCACTTTCCAATAAATAAGTGGTTCTGGTTTGCATTTTGGGCACTCGATCTCTAAAAGGTTTGCCATCACTGGTCTAGACTGTAGCAAGTATGTTCCTTGTCACTGACAGCAAGCAGAGATCTTGGGAGAGGTAATGTGATGCACATACTGCAGATTTCGGAGGGTATTGTAGATGGTGACACCCCTAGATCCCCTGTGGTCACATGACAGGCCCCTGGCAGTATTTGGGTCGTGCGTGATCTGGTGACGGGCTCCCATTCTGCTCAGCATCCGAGAGGAACCTGATATAAATAGTCAGCGGATGAATAATTTATTTTGTGGGCTCCCTCTCCGCGCAGCCATCTCCTATTTATAACCCGTCCTGTGACCTGGAACGCAGAAACCGTGGATTTGGATCTTACAGATAATTTTTCCGCTGTCCCGGGAGGGATGGGTCCCCTTCCTGTTCACCATGGTAACCTCACGTGCTGTAATCTATCATGGTGGCCTCTTAAAATATCCTCAGTCATTAGAGGTGGGATCGTCTCAAAGGGATACTCCAGCTGTGCACAAATCCCATGTGGGAGGTGCAGGGTGGAAGTGTTTCCAGCAGTGGGCAGCATGTGACCCATTGCCCCCAACCAGAACACTGACCAATCACAGGAGTGTCCCGGACCCCTGGACAGGTTCATCCATGCACCTTTGGGCAGCAGATCCCTGTGGGACCTGGGTCGGGTTAGATTTGTCAGTAACAAGGTACAAGCGAACCCTAATATTACATTGTGTACGTGGCTCATGGGCCTTGCATGGATTGTATGAATCTTGAGGTACAGTCACAACTAGAACTTGGGGGGGTCTTTCTGAGGATCCAATAGCAGCTTAGTGTTCTCTACTGCTAACTGATAAAAAAAGATAGATGTTAAAACTATGATTGCATTGTCTCCTCACACTGCTGTGCTCTTAGCTCTGTGCACTAACTCCCTCCACATACCCTTTCCAAAGCTCTGAGTAAAAGCTGTTGCTGGCTTCAGGTTGAATATTACAACAGTCACTCAGAACCAAAGGGGAGGGGCAGTAAAGCAGTTCAATGCACAGAGCACAGCAGTGTGAGGAAACGCCCCCAGTGCACTTGGAGAAGCTACAGTCCTAGAACACAAATCCATATTTCACATTTCTGATGCTACTAACAAGAACCCCAAAGGTCTGATTACACATCTGTTCATGGAAACTACCTAACACTGGCTTCACAGGGCACAGAGCACAGCAGTGTGAGTCCTGCACGATTACTATAACATGTGGCCCTTTCTATATATAGGTCAGAGCTTGCAGCGAGTCCTCTAACCTCCCCTAGAGCTTGGGCCCTTTGTTATGGCCCAGAATTTTTTTTAATTTTTACAAAATCCGTCCACCCATTCAAAAGAAGGGAGAGATCTCATACTTATCTCATGTTTGCCAAGTGGGCGTTAACATCATATTTTTTCCTTAATGGGTAAACGGTTACCGCCCCCTTGGATAGTGGATGTTAATTCCCCGGGGTGGGGAGGGGGTGGTCATATCCTTTGACCGGGTGGACGGATTTTAACATGAGGGGGCTCCTTCTATATGTCGTATTTGGTGACAGATCCTCTTTAATGCAGGAGTCCGATTATTTTCCATATCAGTCGCATATTCCGGGCTGTGCAGAGATTTATACTGCGGTCTGGGGCCCAGATCCATCCGGTAATGTAGAGCACTGCAGTGCCACCATCGCGGGCCCCATGCCTGGCGTTGCCATCCTCTATGTCTTCTGATACGCCATTAAGTTCCAGATAATTACTGTAATTCATTTGTCATCAGTAAGTATCTGGTGAGTGCCAGGCGCGCGGCCCTGCGCTATCTCACGGGGTGGATCCTGACCATAAAACCTACACACCGCAAAGCATTTCCATGTCCTCGCTGCCGGGCTCTGATCTCGCGGTGCCCCCCGTGATGCCCGCTCCATGCTAAGTATATGAAGCACACAGCAAGCTGCGAGGAATATGACAGCGTAATGGATTTATTAATAAATCGCTGCGAGGAGGACGGATAAACCCTCGTGGAGGGAAAGCGGAGCACCCATAGACTTCACGTCTTAAAGGGGAAGCACATCCCCATTAGCCGAGTGGTGGGCGATAATGGTAGGCAGTGGTGGGCGTCACGTGATGATTTAGTCTCCGCTGATTAGCTGTGAGGTGTTATCATCCAGTGCTCAGCGTCTCTTCGTGCAATCCGAATCATGCGCATTTAGCCGGCAAGTAATTTTACCAGATGATAGGAGTCATAACAGCAGCAGGAGATGAGTGTGTCGCTCTTGTGGGAGACAGTGACCTGACACTGGAGGGAATCCAGCAGCACAGAGTATTTCAGGATGGTTTTGGTTCTGTAGGGGGCAGTGACTTGGCCATTCATCATAGTGAGGATTAGGCTAGAGACAGCAGAAGCAGCACAGAGTATTTCAGGATAATAATAGAGTTACATTATTGGAAGGGGCGGCCACACAGGAGCACAGAGTATTACAGGAGTGGAGTGTGCTGAGCAGAGTGATACATAGTGGCACAAAGCAGGATTGTCTTCTCATCACAGCACAGAGTATTTCAGGATAATAATAGAGTTACATTATTGGAAGGGGCGGCCACACAGGAGCACAGAGTATTACAGGAGTGGAGTGTGCTGAGCAGAGTGATACATAGTGGCACAAAGCAGGATTGTCTTCTCATCACAGCACAGAGTATTTCAGGATAATAATAGAGTTACTTTATTGGAAGGGGTGGCCACACAGGAGCACAGAGTACAGGAGTGGAGTGTGCTGAGCAGAGTGATACATAGTGGCACAAAGCAGGACTGTGTCAATTTTGTGGACTGCCGTCTCATCACAGCGCAGAGTATTTAAGGATAATAGATTGCTGATCTAGTGCCACAGATTGGAAGGAAGACCACAGTATTACAGAAGAGGGAATATGCTAATCCTGTCCTGATGGGGGGCAGTGTGAGCGCAGGGCCGCGTGCATGATATCATGATGTGGGAATGGCGCCCCCCCACAGGGTGGGATCCTCTCCAGGGAACCTGCGGATATCATTGAAAGTTATCAGTGCAAGGAAAGTATGCAAAGGCGGAAGGGAAAGAGACTTGGCAGAAGTACAGGAGATCAGGGGAGGACAGGGAACACAGACAGGAATGAGGCGGAGGAGGGTGTGCATATATATAGGAGGCGCATGCACGATTAAAGTTACTAATCTGCTTTTCACAATCTTATTGAATTCTAATGCCTATATGTTCACGTCTGCATATTGTATAGATTGTATACAGTATGTCCCTTCTTATGGACCCTGGCCAGGCGTGCCTCCAGACTGGCATTGAGCTTCCAGATTTTTGGAGACATGTAAGGGATCTTCTGTATCCTGCAGGCCTCTCCAGAGCTCCTCTGCAGTTTCAGATTATGTTCCTTTTATCTGAATCTTAAAGGGACCATCTGTTTCCAAAGGATGTTAAAAAAACAAAGACCCTGGGGAACGGCAATTGTGAGAGAGTCTGGGACTGCAAACCTCCTGACAAGAAGCTGGGAACGTCTTGGGCCGGCACACATAAGACATATGAATGGCCAGGAGCCCAAAACACCAGACGCCTTGTGTTTGGTGCTGCGGGTTGACAGACCCAGACGGCAGAACAGTGCGATAATCTGCTGCTCCATACTGAGGAACAATGGGTCTTTTAACCTATTGGGGGGGCTATATGTGGATAAAAATGGCCACCCTGACGTTAATAATAAGAATTTTGTAATCCGATCTCATCACAGAGGATGTGTAAATCATTTTATGTAATGCAGCACCTTATACAAGGCACATGCCGTAGTCTCATCACTGCTTACCCAGCACAGTGCCGTGCATAGTATAGTGGCTGTGCTTAGTATTGCAACTAAGACCATAGACTTGATTAGGACTGAGCTATTGGTTATGTCACAGGCCTGGGACGTGGCGCTCCGGGTGGGTGTGAGACCCCTGCGTCTGCATATTGATCAACTATTGTATTTTCATTGCAGATTCCTACATACAGCTCCTCCTTCTGGACCCCTATGGGTGTTATATTGGGGTGCACCATGAGACTTTTTTGTTTTGGTGTCTGTGACT
The DNA here is from genome assembly GCF_040894005.1 of Engystomops pustulosus. Lineage (NCBI taxonomy): Eukaryota > Metazoa > Chordata > Amphibia > Anura > Leptodactylidae > Engystomops > Engystomops pustulosus. The sequence goes on from NC_092418.1 coordinate 15,935,882, forward strand.
CCCATTATACTAATGGGCAGTCACAGAAATGTTGGCAGCAAACCCAGCTCTGCTACATCCTCCCACAGCAGGCCTTGCCACGTGTGGCGGTATGAAGGACACCTCCGGTCATTTTTCTCTGCGGATGATTATTTTTCCCGCTCCCGGAGGTGGGCAGGAGGCGCAGCGCACTAATTCTCCATGTCTCATCTCCTTTCCCTGTGTCAGCAGGTAACCCGAGGCGGAGACGCTTGTCTGTGCTTCCTCTCGCTCTCCGCTCTGATTGTTCTGCCACAAGCAGGTGTGGGAGTTACAGACCCCCGGGCAGAGGATGCTACACGGGTAAAAGTGTGTCAGCTCCACTCAGCCGTCTGCTCCGACTTTCACCGTTTCACCAGCAGATCAGCCCCGAAGCAGAAGGCAATTACTGGGGGCTCAGACTGCGCGCCCTCCGTCCCCCTCCTCCACCCAAAATGCACAGATGTTTACTCGCACACAATGGAGAGACTCTCATCAGGACCCATTGATTGCGAGGAATATACAATGGCCCTGCGCCATTTCACTCATATACCAGGCCTCATTTATACAACCTGAACCCCTAGCAACCAATCAAGGCCGGGCTTTCATATTTCTGGAGCGGTTTGAGAAATCAAAACGGAGCTCTGATTTGTCCCTTGTCTAGCACAGACAATGCTGATTTCACAAGTGCGGCCTTCGTTTTGACTGAAAAATGGCGCAATTAAATCACGAAATAGTCCTAAACATAAAGGGGGGGATTTATCATCGAGTTTCTGAGGTAAAACTGGTCTAGTTGCCCATGGAAACCAATCAGAGCTCAGCTTTAATTTTATAAACCGCTGTGGGAAAATGAAAGCTGAGCTCTGATTTGTTGCCATGGGCATGTAGAATAGTTCTGCTCTAAGAGACGTATGATAAATCTCCCCCAAAGAACAGTTTTACCTCAGAAACTTGATGATAAATCTCCCCCAAAGAGTCATAAAGGCCCGCACCTAATCCCTCATCACATATCAACAGCTTTAGCATCCTTAAAGGGGATGTCACAATAGAAGAAGTCGCTGCAGCCTTTAACACGATAATAGTGACGTGCAGCACCGACATGACAGAACGGGCAGGCAGTGTTTGTTTACATGCGCTTCACCGTATGTATCACTTCCATGCAGAGCAGACATGACCAATCAATCCTGCGGGGAGCACACGTAAACAAATGATGGCTGCCTGCCGCCTCCACCAGCCGGGATCAGCAAGCGGGGGCAACGACTTGTAACACGATGAACGTTCGATGGATGGCGAATCATAACTTTTACCTCAAATTATAGAAAATAGTAGAACCCCTCTACATGATAACGTTTTTTTTGTGTGCGCGCTGAATGTAGTATACGTCTACGTGGCGCACGCCAATATATTAACCCCTCCACCCCTACCCTGCATTACACAGCAATGTCCCCCTCCCCTCCCGTAGCATCGCACAATAGCTCATTTTCAACTCCAATCCCGCCGCTAAAATCTCACACAGCGCTCGTGAAAGGATTGCCGCCGGATCCTTCCTGTGAGTGCTTCTCGCCTTTTATATATTTATTTATTTAATTTTTTTTCATTTATTTTTTTTTCCTGTGGCGTAGATAGATTTTTATAGAGCCTGGATATTAATTGATCGCTTCTGACTCCGGCGTCTCCACCTCCCCCCATCCCCAATCCCAGACCTTTTAGGGAAGATACATGGGGGGGGGGAATTAAAAGGCGCCCTGTGGTGTGGAGTAGATTTTTTATTTCTTGCTGATTTTTTTTTTTTTTTTTTTTCCGGAGCTGTCGAGGAAACTGTATTTTTCATCGTGCGCGGTTCCCCCTGTGTCGGGGAAGGGGTTAAGCACTAATAAGCCGCTGCCTGGAATTCATCCTGCACCTTGTGATATTGGCAGCGTTGCAGCAGCGCGAATGGCTTGCACTCCTCTACATTTCATTTGTATGCAGCGTCTGGCTCCACCAAAGCACCTTCTGTGCAGCTTCAAACATAGATCATGTAAAATGTTGCTGATCTTCCCCTGCACAAATCACTGGGAGGGAACCAGCTGACGGCGCGGGGGGAGGGAGGACGGTCTGTCCTGCTGGTGCAGGCTTTATAGGAAAGTACTGGGTAACCTCAGCTAATGAGGGGCACAGGTGCCGGTGTGGTGGGCACATTCGCAGACACACTGGGGAACGTGTGCAGACTTTGAGCTTGATATGTGATTAGGTCTGGAGATGGCAGGCTGTGTTTTTCCATCTGTTCGGATATGCTGGGACCTGTAGTTGGAGAACTTGAGGTTGCCAGGTTCTAGTGCATGTTCTAAGCTCAGGAGACCCGATATGTAATGCTGCGATCATCAAGATTTCCATAGTCGTGAGTATGTGCAACCTTGTTCCAGGACTAGTGTCGGACTGGCCCACTGGAGAATCAGAGGATCCTCTGGTGGGCCCAGGCTCCAACATGTTCTGTATCAATGGAGTCCAGTGTTAAGTCCACCTAACTCAGAGGCTGGACAGCCTATTTCCTAGGGGAGAATGAAGGGTGGGCATGGTCAAGGACTACATTTTGGAAATTTATTCTAAAGTGCATCTGATCCATGTAAGTACCTATAGGTAGTACCCAGCTGAGTCACAAGGTCTAAGGTGCCTCATCTCCTAGCCATAGGGTTTTGAGGGATAATCTGCTTAAATGCACATCAGGTCCTGTGCCAGGAAATTGTATCTTTAGGTTGAATTTCAGGAATTCCTATAACTTCGAAGAGTAGGGACTATAAATGGGTAAGCCGGCAGTGACAGGGTAGCAGGATTAGCGTGGTAGCAGGTGAAAGCCTCGTATCTGAATCTCTCCTGTTCTATTTTTTTCTACAGATAACAAGAGCAAGTCATGCAGTCTTTTCGGGAAAGGTGTGGTTTCCACGGCAACCAGCAGAACTACCAACCATCTTCACAGGATTCCTCACGCCTGGAGAATTACAGGCATCAAAGTCACCCGGGGCTCAACTGTGTGCGTCAGAGACAGATGACCAAAGGCTACTATGCCCAGACGTCCTATCAAGGTTACGAGAACAATACTGGGGAGAAGTACCCCCGCGGTGACAAGCACATGAATGTCCAGCAGCTCCAAGGCAGGGTCTCTTTTGCCAGTTTCCCTGAGGGCAATGTGTACCCAGGACAGTATACCGGAGAGGATGGGATGCAAAACTGGGGGCAATCTCAGGCTATGAGTGGGGCAAAATACGAGGAAAACGTAATAAAGAAGACCCCTGGAGAAAGCCGGGGGTATCAAGATCCAACTGGACAGATACAGTTCCGTTCCCACTCTCTACACCACCCCCAACAACCAAATCTTCCTTACACTAAGCTTCCACGGCAGAAGGTCCAGAATGACGTCCCATCTTCCCCCTTGCCTTTTACCCAGTCCTCCCACTTCAATCAGAATTTCCCCACTTCCACGTACTCCTCCGTACCAGGGAGCAGCCCTGTTTCTCATTCCTTTAAAAGTTGCACAGCCCCTTCTAACCCTCCTCATGACCGTGCTATGGCTACCGCCAGCCAACGGGTGCAATCCATGCATGGATACCAGTCGTCTAGAATGGCTTCCTTTGAGCAAACGCAGCGCCATACACAGGAAACTTTGCACTACCAGAGCATGGCTAAGTACCATGGACAACATTACAGCCAACAAGGCCAAGCGTATTGTCAAGCCGAGACTCCCAGCAGAACTCCAGAACAGTATTATCAAGCATTCAGTCCAAGTGCCAGCCATTCCCCAGCCCGCTCTGTGGGCAGATCCCCATCCTATAGTTCTACCCCCTCTCCACTAATGCCAAACATTGAGAACTTTCAATACAACCAGCAACAGCATAACGCGAACACATTCCCTATGGGTATTTCTGATCATAGCCACTACATGCCTCTATTGAATCCTTCACCTACGGGCACCTCCAGCCCAGAGTCTCAAACAAAAAACTTGCAGAATGACAAAATCCCAGAGACCTTGCTGTCTGACCTCAGTTTGCAAAGTCTTACAGCCCTCACTTCACAGGTGGAGAACATCTCAACAACAGTTCAGCAACTTCTTATGACCAAGTCTGGCATTCCACAGAAGAAAGCGATTAAGACATCTCCCAGGACTCCAGAGCAAATGAAAGGACAGCATTGCAGTTCAGAGAGTAGTGCCTACTCATCTGAACCAATGGGGACACCTCTTTCTGAAACCCTTGGTACCCCACAATCTGTCCATGCTGAGGTTCAAGACACAGACTACCTTAGTGGCTCTGATGACCAGCTTGAGAGGAACTACTTGTATTGTGGTCCTGGACGAAGCCCAGCAAGGTCCAACAGTACCAAAATGAAGCCAGAGTCCCTCTCTACATGTTCTGTGACATCACCTGACAACATGTCTACAAAATCTGACGATTCGTTTCAAAGCATACATGCCAACCTTCCCTTGGAAACCTTCGCAAAACTAGTGAGCAGTGAGAGAGAATGCCCACACTTACTGGTCAACGCTTTATCCCAAGAGGAGTTGTCTACAGAAATCATAGCTTTACAAGATGCTATTGAAAACGAGAAAGCAGAGAAGGCTTGGGTGGATTCTCCAGAATTGGATAACAGTTCGCCCAAATCACCATTTCCTGATCATACCTGTGTGGAATCAGTGGTCAAAACGACATGGTCCGTTCAGGAGAATGTACAAATGTTTTCGGAAACTTTGAAGAAAGTCGCACCAGAAAAAACTCCTCTGAGGAATCATGATGACTTCAACAAGGACTACTATGAGAAGAAGGAATTTAAAACATCTAATGAAAAAGTTGCAGAAGAAAACACTGAAAATTCTGTTGTTGTTGGCACAGGGAAGAATGTGGAGCCTGTAACATCTAGTGCCAGCTATACCAGTTACTCAAATACGGTGGCCAACTCAAATTGTGCAAAAAATTCTGATCCCTTTGACTGGCCTGACAAAAATATGTCTGAATCTTGCCTTCGGTGGAAGGAAATTGAGCTAACTCTTCGTTCTGCAGATCTGCAAAAAGGGTTGTTTCAATGCAAGGAAAGTAAAGTTGATAGCCAGCTAGACGTGCCCGATGTTGAGACAACTCTTGAAAATGACTCTGGAGAAGAGTTTAATAAAGAGGTGGCAGAAGAAATGGCTTATCCAGAAGATAGCAAAGACCATGAAAAGTGGTTGGAGGATACCAGAGACTGTTACACTGAAGATGATTTCCAAGACATACCTGATCTGCCGTCCCAGAAGGAATCTAATCTAGAACCAGAAGACTATTCCTCTCTGTGTGACTTCTCTGAAAGAAAATCTTTTATTTATGATGAGTCTATTACAAAACCAACTAGGGGATCTGAAGCATTGTCCTCCATAAACACACCGGAGTCGATTGAAAATCCAGGTGCCGAAGAGAAAGAGAATTTGGTTGGACCTTCCCATTTGTCTTGTAATTCTATCATGTTGCTTGGCCCTGCTGTCGAAACGGAGTCAAAGGTGAAAAGCTGGTTTGAATCCACAATACCACACATCGATGACACAAAAGAAAAGGTTGAAGAAGACATTGTAGACAATGTGCCAGACGTTGAAACCCTTCAAGAAGCTGAAGAAAAAAAAACAGACTTTATGATTGACCAACCACCTCCAAAAACTGAAGAAGTAGTTGAAAAGAAATCTCTGCGTGGTCGAAGGAGTCACTGTAGAATTGCCGAAAAGTCTGAGCCTGCCGCCCCTGTTCATACTGCAACTGAATCAAATAATAAACCTGAATCTGAAGAACATAAAGGTCCAACAACAGAATGTACAGATGAAATACCAGTAATCAGTAAGGTTCCTCTGACCGAAGTGACTCCAGCAAGGATGTGCACCCGTTCCTCTACTGCCAAAGTTGAACTTCAAGGAGGTGGAACAGGTCTTAAGGCACCCCCTCAAGAAAAGGTGACAAAGAAAGGAGCATTTGGCGAGAAAGAGAGGGCCCCATATAAAATGGGAAGGAGAGGTGGGAAGAATGCCCTGAAATTGGTACCAGAATCAAATGACGAAAATGTGTTTCTACAGCAAAACAACACACCCACAATCCTCAGTGGCACTAAGAAATCAAAAGATAATGGCTTCAGCATTCTGAAGGATGAACGATCCATGATTCTAAGGTCAAGAAGCAAGAAACAGGAGCTTTTTCCTGCCAAGAGAAGAAGAGGAAAGAAGGGAATGAACTTTGTCCTGAAGAAGCGTTCAACCTTAAAGAAGATAATCGCCAACAATTGCACAGCCGCCGATACATTTCAGATGATGCCGAAAGTCAGGAAAAGGATGAAGCTCACAAACCCGGCAGTGGGGATAAATGTCAAAAATTCTGAGCGGCCACTGCATTCCCTGAAGAGAAAGTCAAACTTGATCTCTCCGGTCCCAACCAAAAAACGAAACCTGATCATACGCACCAAAAAGACTAAAGAACAGAAGTCAGAGACTCCTCCCAATTTATTCAAAAAAATTAAGCCAGCCAAAAAAGAGAAGAAGGTCAAGTTAGCAATAGCAGCAAAGAAAAACTGTAAGGTCATCCTAAGTGCCCCCTCTGTGCGATTAACCCAAGACGTTTGCCTGAAGATGACCTCACGTGGGTCACATCATGGGCCAATGAAGACAAAGGTCTTACCTCCGAGAAAAGGCAGAGGTTTGAAACTGGAAGCCATTGTTCAAAAAATTACATCACCAAATCAGAAGAAGCACGGTGCTACCATGGCAGGGTCAATGAATGCTTTGGCTTCTAACAGCAGTTGTTTGAGTAGTATTGCCCAAGGAAGAGATAATAAAAATGGCTCCTTACTTATGCCAGAAGCTAACACAAAGATGACGGCTCAGGTTTTGACGTCTAGTGATTCTTCGAAAACAGAGCTTGAAACACATAATGGGAGCTGTCAGGGGTCGAGCCACAAACCCCTTAAGGGAAAACAGCTCTACAAAAAGAAAGCAACCCAAAATTCACTACATGGAGATACTGGTTTAAATAGTGTGGCCAAGAGGGAGGGCAAATGCCCACGCCCAAAAAAAACTAATGCTATTCCCAAAAAGAAGTTCAGGAGAGGAAGAACCAAAAGTTCCCCAAGCACTTCTAAAAAATCACCAAGGAAGCTCCTTGGTTCTTCTCCTTCTGTACTTCTTACATCTAAAGATAAAGCTCTGTCAGACAATATTCTGATGTCCAGCAAGTTCCGCTCAAGTGAATGCAAACAGGCCGGACCCAAAGAGAGATGCAGCAATCCTGACACATCTGTGGAAGCCTTGTCCCAAACCAGACCGAGGAAAAAATCCAAGTATCCATCCTTCAATGGCTACACCAAGAGGCAACGCAAGTGTCCTCCGCAAAGCAGGTCCACCAGCCAAGCCCCTGTCACCAAGCGGAGGTCAAAGAGACAAAACATTCCTCTTGTTGCACCCAAAGAGCCAGAGATTAAATTGAAGTATGTGTCCTCCAAGCCGGTCCGGGCTGAAAGAGTCCGCCTCTTCTCCCCATATATTAAGCTGGAGAGAAAAAATGCCTTTGTTACTACTTGCACTGTCGTCAATTCCTCTGGCGACGAGCTGCGGTTATTGAAGGAGAGGAGTGCAGTCCATTCTTCTTCTCCATTGGTCACTTTTTCCAGTCAAGGTTCTCTACCCGTTTCTTCTAGGATGCAGTTGGGACCTCTAGTGTGCAAGTCGGTGAGCTCTGGTTGTCTCCTCTGCTGTCTGTGCCGTTGCCCCGCCAACTATAAAGACTTGGGTGATCTTTGTGGCCCCTATTATCCCATGGACTGTTTACCTAACAAGAAACCAAGGCCTAAGGATAAAGTCAAACCAGAGGACACCTCAACAGAAAAGTCCTCCAAGACTGTAGACTCTCCTTGCACAACAGGGAGTGTGAGGACGTCTTGCACAGACAGTGGAGCTACTGACCTTGTCAAACACAGCAATCTCCGCTGTAGTGCCCGCGCAATGCTCAGGAAGCTGCCCAGCTGTTACTGCTGTAGTAAAAAGACTGAGGGGGCAGACGCTGAGAAGCCCAAGAGGCACCACTGCAGCAAAAGCTCCGAGTCTCATTCACAGGAGCCCGAGACGCAGGAGCACTGGGTCCATGAAGCCTGTGCGGTGTGGACCAGCGGAGTCTACCTGGTGGCGGGAAAACTTTACGGTGTCCATGAAGCTATACAGATGACAGCTTCAGGAGTGAGTAACGTACTTGTTTTGGAAACAGTTTTGGAAATTTTGTAGTCTAGTTGTCGCTAAATAGAAGAGTTGGACTGGGATAACTTGCTCCTCCAACATGACCCCCTCGGGATTAGACCCTAGTAGTCTCCATATTAAGTTGTCTTCTGCTGGACCCATTGTTGTGTTAGCGAGCCTGGCCCACCAAGGGGTCCTCTAGTTCTCTGGTCTTGTTGGACACTGTTAGTGTCTTATAAAATGGGGAGCTATTATATGTCAGTTATCTCTGATACTTGATGTTTGACCCTTCAGATACCATGGTCATTAGCAACTACAAGCATCTAAGAGGTTAGATAGAGGGAGGGGCTATTTCTAAGGGCCGAACGTTTGTAATGGCAGTTGTGGACCTTGTATAAGAAGCAGAATGTAACTGGAGTACAATACCCTGTAATATTGTACATGTTCTAATGAACAAAAACAGCCCCCCCCCCCCCCCCCCTTCCTAGGGATAAAAGAAAACAAAGGAAGAGGTTAAGATTCCCTTACAAAACTCCTCAGCTCGATAAAGCCCTTATTCCATACTTCCACTTTAATTTTGTGGCAAGGCCGTACGGGCTGCAGCATAAGGCAGTGTCACCACCTAGTGGCCAAGAAGAGTCACAGCACCATCGTAGGAGTCCACAACTGTTGTGTACAGGCTCTTATATAAGGATTGCATAAATGCCCTGTACAGGACTCCTTTACAGATTTAAAGGGGAAGCATGTAATGGGGTCATATTCTGTATATTTTCTAAATAGGTGGTCAACATTGCAGAGAGATCAATTTAGGTAGACTTCCCCTTTAAGTGTTTCCATCTGACTAATTACACTCCCTTGGGCTACAGTTTTGGCATCAAAAATGAGCTAATTTTGCGCAGTGCTGGCAGAAGACCCGCAATGTGTTCATGCAGTGATGATCCCAGTCGTCTGCCCCGGCACCTCCATCTCTATTCTGTGCCCCAGATTTATACGTCTGCATCAAAGCTCAGATCCACAGGGTTAAGACGCCCACGCACAGAGCTGCACTGTGATCATACTTGATGAGGATGGAAGGCTCCTCTACATCTGTAGTGCAGAGATGATACAGAACATCTCAGAGGATGGATTATAGGGGAATCATTACTTAAAGGGCAACTCCACCCCAGATGCAAAGGTCCTTCCCAGTGCAGCCGTTCCAGTGACATATCCAGGAGAGATCAACTTCTTATCTCCTCTATTCACATGGATCTCTGAGAGCACTCAGCACTTTCTGCTGAATCTCTGTAAGTGATGACGACTACTGTCATGGCTCCACAGGACTGGACTTACACCCAGAATCTGCCCGGACCCCACTATTGTGTATACTGCTGATTGTGAGTGACTGATAGCAATACCTGACATTACTTATGCTGTTCCCATCCTGAGCTTTATTATACCCCAGAGCTGTACTCACTATTCTGCTGCTGGTGCAGTCACTGTGTACATACATGACATTACTTATCCTGTACTGATCCTGAGTTACATCCTGTATTATACTCCAGAGCTGCACTCACTATTCTGCTGCTGGTGCAGTCACTGTGTACATACATGACATTACTTATCTTGTACTGATCCTGAGTTACATCCTGTATTATACTCCAGAGCTGCACTCACTATTCTGCTGCTGGTGCAGTCACTGTGTACATACATGGCATTGCTTATCCTGTACTGATCCTGAGTTACATCCTGTATTATACCCCAGAGCTGCACTCACTATTCTGCTGCTGGTGCAGTCACTGTGTACATACATGACATTACTTATCCTGTACTGATCCTGAGTTACATCCTGTATTATACCCCAGAGCTGTACTCAATATTCTGCTGCTGGTGCAGTCACTGTGTACATACATGACATTACTTATCCTGTACTGATCCTGAGTTACATCCTGTATTATACTCCAGAGCTGCACTCACTATTCTGCTGCTGGTGCAGTCACTGTGTACATACATGACATTACTTATCCTGTTTCCATCCTGAGATACATCCTGTATTATACTGCAGAGCTGCACTCACTATTCTGCTGCTGGTGCAGTCACTGTGTACATACATGACATTACTTATCCTGTTTCCATCCTGAGATACATCCTGTATTATACTGCAGAGCTGCACTCACTATTCTGCTGCTGGTGCAGTCACTGTGTACATACATGACATTACTTATCCTGTTTCCATCCTGAGATACATCCTGTATTATACTGCAGAGCTGCACTCACTATTCTGCTGCTGGTGCAGTCACTGTGTACATACATGACATTACTTATCCTGTTTCCATCCTGAGATACATCCTGTATTATACTGCAGAGCTGCACTCACTATTCTGCTGCTGGTGCAGTCACTGTGTACATACATGACATTACTTATCCTGTTTCCATCCTGAGATACATCCTGTATTATACCCCAGAGCTGCACTCACTATTCTGCTGCTTACAGGATAAAGCCAATGCTTCTGAGACCTTGAGCAAGCTGGGAATCATGAAAAGTTTTAGTTTTGTGGCCTGTAGAATTGTGAATACAGCTCTGGAGAGTAATACAGGCAGATAAGTAATGTCATGTACTTACACAGTAAAGTGTGATATTTTTGTACAACTTTACAGACGTTATGATGTTTGGATTAGATGGTTGTCAGACAAGTCTGAACAGAAGGAAGCCATTGGAGTAGAGGCTTCTGGGTAGTGACATAGAATCGCGGTGAATCACCTAGGATAAACTTGTCCTAGGACGACCTTTTCTGACAAATGCCTCCTTGTCTCGCAGCTCTGTCCCAGGTGTCAGAAGCCGGGAGCGACTGTGGGCTGCAACCACAAGGGCTGCACGCAGACCTACCACTACACGTGCGCCACTGAGGCAGGTGAGTGACACCACCGCACGGCATTCTGGGTAGCCTGCATCATACTTGGCAGCGACTGGGATACTTACTCTGATAGGTCATGACCTAAACCTATCAGCTGCTGTCACTGGGGGAAGGAACGTAGCTCAGGCGGCAACAGGTCTTCATAGGGTAACTAAAGCAGCCAATCAAATCCGTCGCCATCCTGACAGAAAATCTACCTCAACTTCTGGAGGGAAATTTTCCCTCCAAAAGTTTAACCCTTTCTGACTAAACTTAATTGTCATTATCACCTGTGGATCCCTCCTAAGCTTCCGAAATCCTAACATGGTGGTCAGGCCCTTTTTATATATGTAAATGAGTATGTAAATGAGCCCACCAGTTTGGCCATTCCTCTATGATGCCAACAGGTGGAGGTATCTGAGGAGTCGGGAGCTCAACGGTCTTACATCTGAGCTTGTAAAGGAAGACAAGCAGCCCCCTCGCTCGCCCTGTCCCCCCAGAGAGGAGATTTAGGGAGCTGCGCTCTGTCTGTCTCCTCTTCCCCTCCGTCTCCCCCCGTCCCGCGGTTTACATTGACATTTCTCCAAGTCCAGAAACAACAGGAGAATTTCCCAGAGAAGGAAATCAATTAGAGGAGCGGCGTACGGCGTGTATACACGGAGACGCGACTCCCGGGGCTATACCCGACAACGCCGCTACTCCTTCATCATATAGACCCCATGCTATTCCCTATACAGGCCCCTTGGCAGCTCAGGACCAACCTTAAAGGGAACCCGTCACTAGATTTCACCTCATTAAACTACCACCCCCCTCAGGTCGGGGATGAAATGTCATATTTTACCTGAGAGGAGTCAGGTTGAGAGGCTGCAAGGGTTGGGTCACTTTGGTACTACAGTATCTATGAACATGCTGCTGGTGTCATATTAAAGATAAGAATCTCATCTTTCAGATCACATCAGGATTATGGCTCTGATCCGAAGAACTAGACATCTAAGGAGTTAAAAAAAAATAAGGAGGAATTGGATCTTTGTCTGCAGCTCAAATTTCCAACTATGTATTTAACTGCTTGTATCTTCGGTTCTGTAGATGACAGAACCACACACTTATCTGTAATATGACAACAGTGGCAGGTTTCTAGGTGCTACAGAAACAAAGATGAAGTGACCATCTCCCATCGGCCACTAAACTTGACTCATCTCAGGCAAAATATGACTCTTCTCTGCTCATTGTCACATGACGTTGGAGATTTGTTTTAATAGGTAAATTGACGTCATTTCATACCCTGCAGAGGGGGTTGGTTTTTTAATGAAGTGGTTTAATGAGTCTCATTAAAAATAGCAAAATCTGTTACAGCACCCTACCATGCGTTGCACCCTCATGCAACTTCTACTTATCTTATCCTTTGTTCTCTCTTGCAGGCTGTTTGTTAAACGAAGAGAACTTCTCGTTACGATGTCCTAAACATAAGGTATTGTACAATCTACAGCAGAGGTCCCCAACCTTTATTGCACCAGGGACCGGCTTTAAGCTAGACCAGTTTTCCATGGCCCGGTGGGGGTGGGGGCGGGGCTTTGGTCATATGGGGTGGGGTTATGGAGGGGTGGAGCTTATAACATAAGATATCAGGGAGTGTCCGGACCAGATCCATCATATTGGTTTGGTGTAAAAATAAAGCAATGCAAAATGCATACAGCGTACCGCCATGTAGTATAAAATGCATACAGCGTACCGCCATGTAGTATAAAATGCATACAGCGTACCGCCATGTAGTATAAAATGCATACAGCGTATCGCCATGTAGTATAAAATGCATACAGCGTATCGCCATGTAGTATAAAATGCATACAGCGTATCGCCATGTAGTATAAAATGCATACAGGGTATCGCCATGTAGCATAAAATGCATACAGCATACCGCCATGTAGTATAAAATGCATACAGAATACCGCCATGTAGTATAAAATGCATACAGCGTACCGCCATGTAGTATAAAATGCATACAGCGTATCACCATGTATATAAAATGCATACAGTATGCCACCAAGTATTATAAAATAGATACAACGTACCGCCAAGTAGTATAAAATGCATACCGAGTACTGCCATGTAGTACAAAATTGAAGCCCTGATAAATATCACAAATGCTGCATATACATACAGCATATATACACATAAACAAACAGTAGATACAGCATATACACACACACATACATACACATATATGTATACACACACACACATCTATACATACTTATACATACACATATATGTATATACACACACACACATCTATACATACTTATACATACACATATATGTATACACACACACACACATCTATACATACTTATACATACACATATATGTATACACACACACACACATCTATACATACTTATACATACACATATATGTATACACACACACACATCTATACATACTTATACATACACATATATGTATACACACACACACACACACATCTATACATACTTATACATACACATATATGTATACACACACACATCTATACATACTTATACATACACATATATGTATACACACACACATCTATACATACTTATACATACACATATATGTATACACACACACATCTATACATACTTATACATACACATATATGTATACACACACACACATCTATACATACTTATACATACACATATATGTATACACACACACACATCTATACATACTTATACATACACATATATGTATACACACACACACATCTATACATACTTATACATACACATATATGTATACACACACACATCTATACATACTTATACATACACATATATGTATACACACACACACATCTATACATACTTATACATACACATATATGTATACACACACACACATCTATACATACTTATACATACACATATATGTATACACACACACACATCTATACATACTTATACATACACATATATGTATACACACACACACATCTATACATACTTATACATACACATATATGTATACACACACACACACATCTATACATACTTATACATACACATATATGTATACACACACACACACATCTATACATACTTATACATACACATATATGTATACACACACACACACATCTATACATACTTATACATACACATATATGTATACACACACACACACATCTATACATACTTATACATACACATATATGTATACACACACACACACATCTATACATACTTATACATACACATATATGTATACACACACACACATCTATACATACTTATACTTATACATACACATATATGTATACACACACACACACACATCTATACATACTTATACATACACATATATGTATACACACACACATCTATACATACTTATACATACACATATATGTATACACACACACACACATCTATACATACTTATACATACACATATATGTATACACACACACACATCTATACATACTTATACATACACATATATGTATACACACACACACACATCTATACATACTTATACATACACATATATGTATACACACACACACACATCTATACATACTTATACATACACATATATGTATACACACACACACACATCTATACATACTTATACATACACATATATGTATACACACACACACACATCTATACATACTTATACATACACATATATGTATACACACACACACACACATCTATACATACTTATACATACACATATATGTATACACACACACACACACATCTATACATACTTATACATACACATATATGTATACACACACACACACACATCTATACATACTTATACATACACATATATGTATACACACACACACACATCTATACATACTTATACATACACATATATGTATACACACACACACACACATCTATACATACTTATACATACACATATATGTATACACACACACACACACATCTATACATACTTATACATACACATATATGTATACACACACACACACACATCTATACATACTTATACATACACATATATGTATACACACACACACACATCTATACATACTTATACATACACATATATGTATACACACACACACACACACACATCTATACATACTTATACATACACATATATGTATACACACACACACACACACACATCTATACATACTTATACATACACATATATGTATACACACACACACACACACACATCTATACATACTTATACATACACATATATGTATACACACACACACACACACACATCTATACATACTTATACATACACATATATGTATACACACACACACACACACACATCTATACATACTTATACATACACATATATGTATACACACACACACACACATCTATACATACTTATACATACACATATATGTATACACACACACACACACACACATCTATACATACTTATACATACACATATATGTATACACACACACACACACACACATCTATACATACTTATACATACACATATATGTATATACACACACACACACACACACATCTATACATACTTATACATACACATATATGTATACACACACACACACACATCTATACATACTTATACATACACATATATGTATACACACACACACACATCTATACATACTTATACATACACATATATGTATACACACACACACATCTATACATACTTATACATACACATATATGTATACACACACACACACACACATCTATACATACTTATACATACACATATATGTATACACACACACACACACACATCTATACATACTTATACATACACATATATGTATACACACACACACACACACACATCTATACATACTTATACATACACATATATGTATACACACACACACACACACACATCTATACATACTTATACATACACATATATGTATACACACACACACACACACACACATCTATACATACTTATACATACACATATATGTATACACACACACACACACACACATCTATACATACTTATACATACACATATATGTATACACACACACACACACACATCTATACATACTTATACATACACATATATGTATACACACACACACACATCTATACATACTTATACATACACATATATGTATACACACACACACATCTTTACATACTTATACATACACATATATGTATACACACACACACACACACACACATCTATACATACTTATACATACACATATATGTATACACACACACACACACATCTATACATACTTATACATACACATATATGTATACACACACACACACACACACACACACACATCTATACATACTTATACATACACATATATGTATACACACACACACACACATCTATACATACTTATACATACACATATATGTATACACACACACACACACATCTATACATACTTATACATACACATATATGTATACACACACACACACACACACACACACACACATCTATACATACTTATACATACACATATATGTATACACACACACACACACACACACATCTATACATACTTATACATACACATATATGTATACACACACACACACACATCTATACATACTTATACATACACATATATGTATACACACACACACACACACATCTATACATACTTATACATACACATATATGTATACACACACACACATCTTTACATACTTATACATACACATATATGTATACACACACACACACACACACACATCTATACATACTTATACATACACATATATGTATACACACACACACACACATCTATACATACTTATACATACACATATATGTATACACACACACACACACACACACACACACATCTATACATACTTATACATACACATATATGTATACACACACACACACACATCTATACATACTTATACATACACATATATGTATACACACACACACACACATCTATACATACTTATACATACACATATATGTATACACACACACACACACACACACACACACACATCTATACATACTTATACATACACATATATGTATACACACACACACACACACACATCTATACATACTTATACATACACATATATGTATACACACACACACACACATCTATACATACTTATACATACACATATATGTATACACACACACACACACACATCTATACATACTTATACATACACATATATGTATACACACACACACACACACACACACATCTATACATACTTATACATACACATATATGTATACACACACACACACACACACATCTATACATACTTATACATACACATATATGTATACACACACACACACACACACATCTATACATACTTATACATACACATATATGTATACACACACACACACACACACATCTATACATACTTATACATACACATATATGTATACACACACACACACACATCTATACATACTTATACATACACATATATGTATACACACACACACACACATCTATACATACTTATACATACACATATATGTATACACACACACACACACATCTATACATACTTATACATACACATATATGTATACACACACACACACACATCTATACATACTTATACATACACATATATGTATACACACACACACACACATCTATACATACTTATACATACACATATATGTATACACACACACACACACATCTATACATACTTATACATACACATATATGTATACACACACACACACACATCTATACATACTTATACATACACATATATGTATACACACACACACACACATCTATACATACTTATACATACACATATATGTATACACACACACACACACATCTATACATACTTATACATACACATATATGTATACACACACACACACACATCTATACATACTTATACATACACATATATGTATACACACACACACACACATCTATACATACTTATACATACACATATATGTATACACACACACACACATCTATACATACTTATACATACACATATATGTATACACACACACACACACATCTATACATACTTATACATACACATATATGTATACACACACACACACACATCTATACATACTTATACATACACATATATGTATACACACACACACACACATCTATACATACTTATACATACACATATATGTATACACACACACACACACATCTATACATACTTATACATACACATATATGTATACACACACACACACATCTATACATACTTATACATACACATATATGTATACACACACACACATCTATACATACTTATACATACACATATATGTATACACACACACATCTATACATACCTAAGCATACATACATACATAGAAGTTACCTTACCGTACTCTTTTCTTCTTTTACGGTCCTGGCAGGTTCTGCCTTTTCTTCCGGCGGGGGTCTGGAGCCTGGGGGGGGAACTGGAGCCTAGGGGGCTGTCTGGAGCCTAAGGGGCTGTCTGGAGCCTGGGGGGGGGGGGTGACCGGAGCCGGGGGGCGGCAGAGCGGAGGGGGGGGGGGGGAAGCCGGAGCCGGTAGCTTAGGGTAGTATGCAGGGAGTAGGGGAAACCCGGAGAGGACAGGTGGGGCTGCAGTCAAGGGGATGTTCCGGGAGTTCACAGGTGCCGGCCGGCAAGCAGGCGGATGTGCCGCCGGCGGTCATGTGGAGGTGCCGCGCTGCAGTGCGGGAGGGTAAATGTGCCAGCAGGCGCAAGGGTACATGTGTCGGCGCGAGCGGGGGGAAGTACCGGGCGCCTGTCATGGGGAAGTGCCGGCTTGCGGGGGGATATGCCAGCCCGCGGGACAGGTACATGTGCTGGCAGGGGGTTGTGCTAGCCGGAGCATGTGGCGGCGGGCGAGAGTATGTGTCCGCCGGTGGGCTGGATCCCGGTGCTGCGCCCTCATGGCAGGTGCGCCCCTGGGAGCAAGGAGCCGAGAGCCTGGAGGGGGGAGCTCGGTGCCGGCAGGGTCTGGGGGCCGTGGTAAGGTGCCGGCGGCGTCGGCGGGTGGGCGCAAGGTGCTGGCAGCGTCGGGGAGCAAGGTGCCGGACGGAGGGCTGCAACGTGGTCCCATCCGGTGTGGAAGCTCAGTGCTGGCCGGGGGCCGCCCCTGCGCGGACCGGCTGATAAACTCCAACGGCCCGGTCCTGGTCCGCGGACCGGCGGTTGGGGACCTCTGATCTACAGTATATGATCTTTCCCAATAACGTATCCAGATCCGTCTTGCGTTCACAGAGACGGAACCCCACCGATAAATTTTTTTTAAAGGTTTCCATATTTCTTTTGCCCAAGTATAAAGTTCACTGGAATATTGTGACAACTCCAATGAAATTTTTTACGTGATACCAGTCGTGTCCAGTAGGTGGCAGTTCTGCGCTATAGAACTTGTAATGCGCTATAAAATACGGAAGGACAAAAGAGCTTCAGTGGGGGAGGGGTTAGCAGCGCAAGTCCAGTTCTATTGTCATTTTTATAATAATATTTTTTATTAAACGTTTTGTTATAATTCAGTAATTAAATTTTACCAAAGCAGTTTAAAAAGTAAAAGCTGATTTCCTATTAGACAGTCTCCTAGATTGTTTTGATAAACAAAGCCTTATTGTAGGTTTGGAGATGTAGTGTAGTCGTAGTCAGATCGGCTGCTCTGTGAATATAATTTTAAATTCACCGGAAAAATTCTTCTTTGTCTTCCAGAGGCACCTGGTGTAACCGTCTCTAAAACCACCATCACCTTCATCACACCCAGGATCTTTCATTCACTCCTCCACACTGTCATGGCGCCGCGCAGAGGAGTCTAAGCTGCCGCCTCCATCGTGACTAAAGTCGGTTCGGGCCCTACCATGTCCATGGGTGTTGACGGTGCAGGAATAAGAGGTTCCTAGTGTCTTAACGGAGGCAACTCATGACACAGATGATGACGTAAGAAAAAACTGAGGGGCCATCAGGATGGCACCGGGATGGCGCAATAAAGTAGACACGGATTTTGCACTGATGGCGCAGATTTCTGGGGGCGACGCCCCTAGTAGGGAAACTATTGATCCCTAACTTGTTTGACGTCAAACCTTTGCTCCTAACACAATCTCGAAGAAAGACGGCGGGAAGTTGTAGTGTTCCAATACCCGGCACAGACATTGGTCTCACATCACGTGGAACCCTGCATCTGCCAGAAAGGGGCGCAGGGTCTCCAGAGGGCCGACAAATATGGCCGCCAGTTTGATACCTGAGCCTCAAATTGTGCGTTTTGCGAAGGTTCCTGCGAGAAAGAGACAGAACCATCAGCCAAAAGGGGTTAATGAATGTTTGTATGCCTCCCCCCCCCCCCTCCCCCTCGCCACGGTCCTTGTCCTTGTGTCTTATTTCGTGCCCTCATCCGCCATTTTCCACCCTCCCCCGTTTCTTGTACACTTCTTCATCTCGTCCTAACACTTCTTGACGTGTTTCATGTTACTTCTTCTAAGATTCTGGAGTGGAGCACATTATCAGCAACACGTGTCCTACTGCGGAGGGGGCCGTGGGGGGCCGCAGTCAGCTGATCACGGCGAAACGCCAACACGATTTTCCTGCTGTAAATACAAAGTGTTTGACAGTCGAAAGTACGGACAATGCCTCATTATCTGGTGTGTGTATATATATATGTGTATACATATGCATATATATAATATATGAAGACTGTAAACGTTTAACCCCCGAGCTGCCGGAACGGCCTGCACACAACGTTGCGCTTTTTGCAGGCTCGGCCGGCAGCTTCAGAGTTAAAGCTAGTGTTCTTTTTAGTAAATTTGCTTCACAC
Organism: Engystomops pustulosus; assembly: GCF_040894005.1. Lineage (NCBI taxonomy): Eukaryota > Metazoa > Chordata > Amphibia > Anura > Leptodactylidae > Engystomops > Engystomops pustulosus. The sequence goes on from NC_092418.1 coordinate 15,956,768, forward strand.
TGAAGACTGTGTGTACCGAGCTTTCTAAAAGATGTTTATTTTCTTTAAGAGTAAAAGAGGCTATTGGGAATGTCAATAAAATCTACAATGAACCGTTCGCCGCGCGTCTCTGTGTCCGCCATCTTTGTTTTTTTCGGATGTGGAGTCCTTAGATACCTTGTGCTGTATAAGGCTGGGTCTTAGCTCACTTGTCGCCAGATAATGCGCAATTTGGCGCAATTATAGAGTCATCGTGGTTACAGACATGACATTAGAGCAGAGCAACCTCTACAAAGCTTAATGCATGTTTGTCCGAAAATTTGGGTGAATCTCCTCAGTTTTCTAGAATCTCCGCAAATGTTGAAGGAGGAACCTTAAACCCCCTTGTCCCAAACGTAAAATATGTGATGGTGCCCTATCCCTACCATGTCTGAGGAAAATGGAATCAGGAAATTGGAGTGATGGCATGATGATTGATAGATGATAGATATGAGATGGATAGATCGCTATAGTAGGGGGAGATTTATAAGAAATGTCTGAGGTAAAAGTGTTCTAGTTGTCCATGGAATCCAATCAGAGCTCAGCTTTCATTTTCCCACAGCTGTTTATAGAATTAAAGAGGACCTGTCACCTAAATTTTCGGCACTAGTAGCTGCTTACTAAAGTGCCGATAAATTGGGTGACAGGTCCTCTTTAAAGGTGAGCTCTGATTGGTTTCCAACAATTTCCCCCATAGCTATCTATCCAAGAGGTGTCTGAGGTAAAACATGGAATCCAGTCAGAGCTCAGCTTTCATTTTCCCACAGCTGTTTATAAAATTAATGGTGAGCTCTGATTGGTTTACATTGGCAACTAGAACATTTTTACCTCAGACACTAAAGTTAAATCTCCCCCATAGTTATCTATCCAAGAAGTGTCTGAGGTAAAACTGTTCTACCCTGTTTCCCCGAAAATAAGACCTAGTACACTTTTGTTCAATCTTAGGCCACTTCCACACTCGCGTTGCATTTCACGTCAGAGTTTGATCAGGGTGCGATCAGGGTTTGGTCAGTGAAAAACGCACATTTTGCATCAGAGTGCAATCAGTTTTCAGTCAGAGTTTGATCAGGGTGCGATCAGGGTTTGGTCAGTGAAAAACGTGCATTTTGTATCAGAGTGCAATCAGTTTTCAGTCAGAGTTTGATCAGGGTGCGATCAGGGTTTGGTCAGTGAAAAACGTGCATTTTGTATCAGAGTGCAATCAGTTTTCAGTCAGAGTTTGTTCAGTGTCTCAGTTTTTCACGCGCGTTTTTGATGCAATTTCAATGCGTTTTTCACGCGCAGAAAATGCGCGTGAAATGGACTCAGGACTGAGCTCTATCTTTTCTATGGCAATTGATGCGTGAAAAACGCATTGCACTTGCATTGCACTTGCACGTGTCTCAGAGTGCAATGCGTTTTTGATGCATCTCCATAGACTTGTATGGTGCGTTTGTCACGCACGTGACTTGCAAAAGTAGAGCATGTCGAGATTTAAACGCACGTTAAAAAAAAACACGCGTGTGCGTGAAAAAAAATGCAAGTCTGAAAAGACCCATTGGTTACAATGGGTCAGAGTGCAATGCAAGTTCTGTGCGTCAAAAGCACGCACAGAAAACGTGCGTGAAAAACGCAAGTGTGAAAGGGGCCTTAGTATTATAAGGCCTCCCCTGAAAATAAGACCTAGCAGCAGTCATTTCTACATCTCACCCCAAGCTGTACATTAGTATTAGTAGATTTTTTCGATGCTGCAATAGGTTGTGACATAGGTGAAGAATTTGCGGAATAAAATCACTGACTGTTGCAGGACAAATTGCTAAACATGAGAGATTGGGGCCAAATAGTTGATTTTTTGTTCACCAATAAATGTAAATTCTTGTTAATGGAAAAATAAGACATCCCCTGAAAATAAGACCTAGAGCCTCTTTAGGAGCAAAAATTAATATAAGACGCTGTCTTATTTTCAGGGAAACAGGGTAGTTGCCCATGGAATCCAGTCAGAGCTCATGTTTCATTTTATAAACAGCTGTGGGAAAATGAAAGCTGAGCTCTGATTGGTTTCCATGGGCAACTGGAACAGTTTTACCCTAGACACTGATAAATCTCACCCATAGATCGATTATAGAGACATGACGTAGATATAATAGGAGATAAATAGATGATAGAGAGATCTGGTCCTACCAATAAAGCTTATTTGATTTGATACAAGATGGATGCAGGAGGGGATTTATCACAGCTTGTCAGGCATTTTTCCGATGTACAAGCCTTAGGCTGAATTTACACAAACGTATGCCCGGGGGGGCGTAGCTGGGCGGCCATAAGTCCGGCGCGATGGAGAGGAGGAGGGGTGACCATGTATGGGCCGTGCACATGGGGCATGTCCTATCTATTTCCCGTGTACGGAGCGGTATGGTGCCGCATGCGTATGGCACCGCAATGCTCTGTGTGGCCAATGCCGTCTATGGGTGATATATGCGGCCGTACATATGTCCCCCATACAGTTGTGTGAATGCGGCCTATGAATGGTAATAATTTATCGGAAATGAGCTGAAAGATAAGTCAAAGAACAGAAGTGCTCAAAGAAAAAAACTGCAAGACGTCAGATACGTTTATTTATCGATTTATTACCAGCAGATTTATAACTAGCAGCAGTTCCCCCGATCCCCACTAGGGGACGCCTGTTGATTGCAGTTTTCCATAGAACCTTCCCATGGAGAGGTGACATATTACCGGACCCTTCCACACCATTGTGTCCCCCTATAATATCCATCCAGTTCATTGATCTCAAGGAATAAGGAGCCGAGGAGCAAAGCAAAAAAACTACTTTATTATTATTTTTTCCTTATAAAAGAAAATTATAAATATTTCGGCATAAAATCCTCTGTACAAAAACACTAAGAAAATAAGATCTGAGAAGTGGGTGAGTTGGGTGATTCCCCAGTGTGTTATGTACATGGTGAGGGGTGGGCCAGGGGTCTCAGGGTATTCAATATGTCGGTGACCCATTCACATAGTGCAATGTCTTCTGTATGGGGCGGTGGCAGGACCTGATTACTACGGACGAGAGCCCGACCCATTTATTACAATCATCCATGAATATGCTAAATGCTTGGAGAACCCCTTTAAGAGGGAACCTGTCAGCAGGTGTAACCATTACAGACAGCGTTATGTATTGCCCTGGAGATATGTGTAATCAGACCTTTGTGTATGTTATTAGTAGAAGCAGGACTGTGATTTATGGATTTCTATTCCAGGATTGTAGAAGTGGGGCAGGTCCTCACACTGCTGTGCTCTGTGTTGAGCTGCTCCATTATCCCACCAGCCTACTACTGAGCTCAGTGCTGATTGCTAAGAGCACCACCGTGTAAGGACAACCCCATAGTGCACAATATCAATCCATATATCACAGTCCTGCTGTAACACATCTCTCCAGGGACAATACATCATACAGGATGCACAGAGCACAGCAGTGTGAGGACACGCCTGCTGAGGGTTTCCTATACATTGTGTAGTAGATGTAGATGGAAGATGTAGAGCTGTGTGTTATGTCTCTGTGAGGTCCCTGTCATCTACACATCACTGAGGCGGCCATCTTGTCTTGTCTGACCTGAGGTAACAACCACCAGGCTGTGTCCTGAATACTGAGAACATTGCCCGCTACATGACCGCCCCTCCTGGTGTGTAAACTAAAGGGGAGGGGTAAAATCTCCACCGGGAGCTGTATAAATATTTGGCAACCATTTAAACATGGCCGCCACTTCTTACTTTACATCTTGGTGATGCTTCACAAGCAAATACTGAAGAGCTGACAGTCAGCAGCCATGACACAGGGCGAGGAGCAGGGAAGGGTCTAGCTGGAGGTCACCGCCGTCCCGCTGCCCAAACTCAGGATGAACTGCTGACAGTCCTGCAGCGTGCGCTTATCCCCGAGCTTCTCCAGGGTGCGGGCAGCTTCAGCCAACATACCCACCCGCTGCCCCGGGGCAGATAGGAAGGAAGGGGGCAAGTAGCGGCAAGCTAAGAGAAGGGCTTCAGCGTGCTCCCGAGTCGGTAGAGTCACCTCACAGGTCCCTGATAGGAAGAGAGAGGGCGCTAGAGTTACACAATAGTCACAGGACTAGTCACTGGGGAGACTTTATCCCAGATATAGGGGTGCACCTGAAGCGTCACTATCCTGTCCCCCAAGTGTCAGCGTGTCCCTGTCCCTCAAGTGTCAGCGTGTCCCTGTCCTGTGCCCCAAGTGTCAGCGTGTCCCTGTCCTGTGCCCCAAGTGTCAGCGTGTCCCTGTCCTGTACCCCAAGTGTCAGTGTGTTCCTGTCCTGTCCCCCAAGTGTCAGCGTGTCCCTGTCCTGTCCCCCAAGTGTCAGCGTGTCCCTGTCCTGTCCCCCCAAGTGTCAGCGTGTCCCTGTCCTGTCCCCCAAGTGTCAGCGTGTCCCTGTCCTGTCCCCCCAGTGTCAGTGTGTCCCTGTCCTGTCCCCCCAAATGTCAGCGTGTCCCTGTCCTGTACCCCAAGTATCAGCGTGTCCCTGTCCTGTACCCCAAGTGTCAGCATGTCCCTGTCCTGTCCCCCCAAGTGTCAGCGTGTCCCTGTCCTGTCCCCCCCACGTGTCAGCGTGTCCCTGTCCTGTCCCCCAAGTGTCAGCGTGTCCCTGTCCTGTCCCCCAAGTGTCAGCGTGTCCCTGTCCTGTCCCCCCAAGTGTCAGCGTGTCCCTGTCCTGTTCCCCCCAGTGTCAGTGTGTCCTTGTCCTGTCCCCCAAGTGTCAGCGTGTCCTTGTCCTGTCCCCCAAGTGTCAGCGTGTCCCTTTCCTGTCCCCCAAGTGTCAGCGTGTCCCTGTCCTGTCCCCCCAAATGTCAGCGTGTCCCTGTCCTGTCCCCCCAAGTGTCAGCGTGTCCCTGTCCTGTCCCCCCAAGTGTCGGCGTGTCCCTGTCCTGTCCCCCAAGTGTCGGCGTGTCCCTGTCCTCCCAAGTGTCAGCGTGTCCCTGTCCTGTCCCCCAAGTGTCAGCGTGTCCCTGTCCTGTCCCCCAAGTGTCAGCGTGTCCCTGTCCTGTCCCCCCAAGTGTCAGCGTGTCCCTGTCCTCCCAAGTGTCAGCGTGTCCCTGTCCTGTCCCCCCAAATGTCAGCGTGTCCCTGTCCTGTCCCCCAAGTGTCAGCGTGTCCCTGTCCTGTCCCCCAAGTGTCAGTGCTATAACCTTTATAGTAAGTATAATCTGGGGGACACTTGTGTGATACATTTATAACCGGTTATATCTCAGGATATTACATGACCTTCTACAATATAATGCATTTTATTCCATATACTTGTCATTTATATGTCATTGCACACATTGGGCCTCATTGTCTGTAACAACCAATCAGCGGTCAGTCTACTACTGAAGCACAAGCTGATAGGATGCTACAGGCGTGCTGGGATCTGGGATCTGATTGGTCAGCTATAGATATGCCATTGTACACACAGAGAGGCGGCTGCAGTCAATTCTTCTTAAAATCATTTAATAGAAAGATCAAACTCCAGATCCATAATATAATATATCTACAAGCTGCGACACGTGACGTCCCCCTCATCCACCCACTGACTCGGGTCAAAGAGTCCAGAAACTGATCAGGGGGGAAAAGACTGAATCCTCTCAGTGATCCTGGACCCCGAAACATCATCTGGGCCAGTGTCAGGGGGCAGAGGTCATCACTGGGGGTCATATAAAGAGGGGCAGCTAACAATGATCAGATGTTAACCCCTTTAAACCATCCAGGGGGCGGAGCTTGACACACGTTGTTCTCTGAGCCCGGTCCTCATGCTCCGCCTCCCTAAACGTCTTTCATTTTAAAAATGGCTGCTCAATACACGCGACTGAGTCCAATCCAGAAACCGCAAGCGACAAGAGTCCATCCCAAGGTTTCCTCTTCTCCGTACACAAAAAAATAAAGTGAAAACTGAAGATATTGCAATGTGATAAAGTCCTTCCTGCTGTCCTCTCCCCGCTCCCACATGTCCGCCACGCTGGCAGGGGGCAGTATAGGGGCGGCTGATGGGCAGTTACTGACAGGGCAGGGTCGGGAGGGTCACGCTGCAGCTGACAAGCCGCGCAATATCTGCAAATGAAAGAGAAGGAGCTTCAGTATCAACTGCTCTGACACCCCAAAACCTGCCCCGACCGCCACATGCAGTGCAACTGTAAGGGGATAGCAGATAATATCCTCTGTGGTCTGATCACTACTGACCCAGCACAGCACCACGCAAGATATAGTGGCTGTGCCTGGTATTGCAGAGTATTCCTATTCATCACTGGATGGTCACATGATTGGATGCAGCACCACAGGCCGATATTGATTACCTATCCTTAGGATTGGCGATCAATAAAAAAAAAAGAGGTTTCTTGTGTCAGTAAATCTTCCGTGCTAGAATTCGCCTTCAGGGGACGCGATCAGTCTCCAAGGACTGAACTGCAGGTATTGACTTTCTCACGCTCCAAGAATGTAAAACCGTGATGTGGCGCCATATATGGACACAACCCAAGGCTCCTATTATGTGGTACAGAGGTGTATGGTCCCTATTCAGGACTATGGGAACATTGCAGGATCGACTAGTAATGTCTTATTGCTAGGGGTCCGACTTTGAGGACCCCCATCAACCAGATGGGATTTCTTTTCCCCCAGAAAAAATACATTTAGGTAAAACTCCTTCTAGATAACACAGGATTGTATCGTTACAAGGGTCCAGACGCCCCAAAAAATGGCTGCCCCCCACATTAACAATCCACCAACAAGGTCCCGGCCATATTAGTTTCCATGCACTGTGTGTGTCACCACGCGGGGTTAATGGATGGAATTCCAGATCACTTCCTCTGGGAAAGCGAAACCCCCTCCATGAAATGTATCCATGTATTAAGAGATGATTGATCTGCATTGTCTCTCTGGTATCAGCCATCTCTAGGGTCCTTCTCATTAACCCCTTCGGTATGCACAGCTCAGAAGCTTGTTAGTTAAGGGTTAATCAGCGGGTATAAAAATAATGGCGCGTATATATGTAAGGGGTGGTGGTAATCACTGCCCTCACCGACCAATCAGTTCCCAGCTCTAGCATGTGACTGGCTGCGCCAATTTTTATACAATACCCCTGTGAGCATCAACATGTCGTGCCGATGCCACCCAGAGGTCTACGGGTTACAACCTACCTTCTTTACTCGATGGAGCCACCCTCCTACGCAAGCTCCGGTCCAGCAGCTGATGTGTCCGCGTGGGACTGGCGCCCGCCATGAGCCGAGCTGTGGCTTCATGAAGAAAGACCTGAGACAAGGGCAAGAGAGGTCAGAGGTCACATGGTGGATTAGGATCTTCTGGTCAGATTAGGGTGAGCATTGACCATACGGTTTATACGCACCCTGCGCATCGCGGGCCTGAACGATTGTGCTAATCTGCGTAAACTGCTGAGGTCGAGCTGGAAGCCCCGGAGCTCCTGCGGGGACGCGGGGTGTGTGGGGCTCGGCTGCTGTGCTGGACAGTTCTGCTGCTGCTGCTGCCAGATGTTAGTCCTGGTCACCAGGAGAAGGTCACACATGAGGAACTGCACCGCCTGGGGCAAGAGAGAGGGGCATTACATGACATAACCACTACAGAGGCTCCACAGCAATCGCCAATACTAAAGGACATATAGCGCCAGGATGAAGGATTGTAAACCAAGCACACTGACATACTGGTGTGCGTCCCCTCTGGCAGGATCTGCTCTTCTTTCAGCTTCTGATCTCTTGTTTTTACAGAAAAAAAAGACTGTAAAAATTATGCAAATGACCCCTCTAGTTAATTTGCATAATTTTCTAAACCTTTTTTGAAAGTTTTGTAAACTAAAATAAGAGTAGATCCTGCTAGAGGGGGCACATACCAGTCTGTCAGTGTTCTTGGCGTACAATCCTTCATCCTGGTGGTAGATGTCCTTTTAAAATGCCCAGGACATAGACATATATACAAATGGAAGCGCCCCTTTAAGAGTTTATGTACAGGAGGATTAGCAGCGCATGTATTAGAAGGGGCATCTGAGAAGGTTGTGCTGCACCACCCAGACCACCAGGACTGCAGCTGCTAATAAAACAGAAAAGCAACAAAAATCCTACAAATGGTAAAACAACAAGCGGCGGCTATGCTTCAACCCAAACCACTAGATGGCGCCAGAACGTTACACAGCAGCAAGGGAAGAAGTGATGGGGGTCATTCTAATAGGAAGAGGGGTCCAGTGCAGTGTTAGATACAGGGTGGTCCGATAGATATGGTGGTAGATAAATAGATAGATAGATAGATAGATAGATAGATAGATAGATAGATAGTTAAATATGAGATAGATAGATAGATAGTTAAATATGAGATAGATAGATAGATAGATAGATAGATAGATAGATAGATAGGAGATAGATATGAGATAGATAGATAGATAGATAGATAGATAGTTAAATATGAGATAGATAGATAGATAGATAGATAGATAGATAGATAGATAGGAGATAGATAGAGAGATAGATAGATAGATAGATAGATAGATAGATAGATAGTTAAATATGAGATAGATAGATAGATAGATAGATAGATAGATAGATAGTTAAATATGAGATAGATAGATAGATAGGAGAGAGATAGATAGATAGATAGAGAGATAGTTAAATATGAGATAGATAGATAGATAGATAGATAGATAGATAGATATGAGATAGATAGATAGATAGATAGATAGATAGTTAAATATGAGATAGATAGATAGATAGTTAAATATGAGATAGATAGATAGATAGATAGATAGATAGATAGATAGATAGATAGTTAAATAGATAGATAGAGAGATAGATAGATAGATAGATAGATAGATAGATATGAGATAGATAGATAGATAGATAGATAGATAGATAGATAGGAGATAGATAGAGAGATAGATAGATAGATAGATAGATAGATAGATAGATATGAGATTGATAGATAGATAGATAGATAGATAGTTAAATAGATAGATAGATAGATAGGAGATAGATAGATAGGAGATAGATAGATAGATAGATAGATAGATAGATATGAGATAGATAGATAGATAGATAGATAGATAGTTAAATAGATAGATAGATAGATAGATAGATAGATAGATAGATAGGAGATATATAGATAGATAGATAGATAGTTAAATATGAGATAGATAGATAGATAGATAGATAGATAGATAGATAGATAGATAGGAGAGAGATAGATAGATAGATATGAGATAGATAGATAGATAGATAGATAGGAGATAGATAGATAGGAGATAGATAGATAGACAGATAGATAGATAGGAGATATATAGATAGATAGATAGATAAAGAAAGCGGGCAGCACTCTGTTGTAGAAAAAAGTAAAAAAGTGTCTTTATTCCATAGTGAGCAACTGATACACGATACGCGATACGATCCAACCGCAAAGATCTCCCGGTACCGTAACATTTTTCAGAAGCTGGACATCTAGAGAAACATCTCAGTTT